>NC_051185.1:77644784-77951450 GCF_013339695.2 Rhipicephalus sanguineus
AGTGTTCTTTGCATTTCATTAGAGTTTAACAAAGAAACGGATACGCACTAAGCGCAATGAATAAGCTGTCCAACTGGGTATTTGCGACCACGTGGCGTTTTTACTGACCAAATTCTGCTACGACGCGCCTTTTTTCAATGTTCGTCACGTGAGATTTCAGGTCTGACGTAACCCCGATGGCACATTTCCTGGCTTGGGGCCCTCAATTTCCATGATTAATATATTAAACTTCGTGTGTTTCTTGAGATTTTTAGAAAATTGGTATGCCATAAATTGTTCCGCCCTGCAACTTTGAAATAGAAACAACTGCCCTCAGGTTAATCATCTAGAAATTTGATTATTGAGGTTTTTGTTAATTGCTCATTTTATTGCAACTTTTGGTTCAGCAAAGTTTTTCCGCCTTGGCGTAGAGTTCGTTTGCGAAGGCGACAGAGGTGTGACAGTCATAGCACTTTTATAAAAAAATCTGTATTTTCTAAAAAAGAACACCCTTTGTATGTTCCACATATATTATCTCAAAATATTAGCGTAGCTTGCACTGGAGGCGCAGTGCTAAAGACACAACGGAGCCGATGTTCACCTACGTAGTGCTGGCTCTTGCTGTTTTGTTAAGTTTTCCAAATTTTCTTTTTACTTCATCCTCTACTTTTTTCTTCTTCTCTCTTCTCTGTGTTTTACAGCGAAAGCTGTATATGGCTAAGCGAAAGGAAAAACCGCTCGCCACATGTTCCGATAATGGTCTCTATTGGCTGCGCCGTTAGTTACGTCGTTCTCTACGTCGCACCCAAGCGCGCGCGCCATTGGCTGCGCCGTCAGTGACATCGTCTCTCCGTCGGATTCAAGTTTACGCGCCATTGCGAGCGGATGCTTGGCGGAGTGAAGCGGCGAGAAGACGGCAGTGCTGACAGAGTAGCGTCAACATGACAATGACGCAACGCGTTCGCCGGGGCCAACGCCCGCTTGCGGCGGGAGTTTCTCGAACGGCACTTCGGCTGCTGCTGCGACGCCTGCGACCGCCTATGGTTCGACAACAACCTGGCTACGATCGAAGGGATTCGGTCTCAACAACAACGACGGAACAGTGCCTGGGAGGTACCGACGCGGTGGTTCCCCAGCTGCTCCCGACGTAGGTCAGTTTCGGGTCTGTGGAACATGCAAGGAATCGCTAATTAAAAGCAGTGTGCGAAATTTAAACCCCTTTAAAGGCTACGTTTACCCACCGATGCCTTCGCATTTGCCCAAGCTCAACGTCGCCAAGGAACGACTAGTCGCCGCTCGTCTGCCCAAACACGCTCCATCGCTGGCGGAAGGACGTGTTCGTAATGACGACGCAACTCGGCAAGCCAACGGCATTTCCAGCTTTGTCTGCCCTCTATGTTCATTGGGACCGCTTAATTGAGCTGCTCGAACGCATCAGGGTACACGGCGACGACACACAACGCTGGTTCGTGCAGGAGATGGCGTTCCTCGAACGCGTCAAACTTTCAAACAATGGTCCCGAGGCGTGTGCGATATACGTCAACAAGCTCTTCGACGTCATCCTCAACATCCTATGGGACCGGCGCATTTCGCCGTTCAAACCATACCAATAATTGAGAAAGGCTTCAATACAACGTCGGGATTAACCCACTGCTTAATTGACAACGGGGCCGCAGGCTACAGATTCGCTCGTTAACCATACGCACGGAGTGCTTGGGCGATAATTTTTTAAAGACGATAGTCTTTCTTGGGGAACTAACACGCAGAATTTTTGGTCTGTCTGTCTTTATGTTTGTCGGCACGTCACTCGATTCAGCCACCCCGCCAAAGTTGAACCACTTGCCCAAGGGCCAGCCATCTTGAACGGCTGACTAGGTTCATACTTGTGTAGATTGTTGATCAAAAAGCAAACATTACGCATATCGGAGGCGCAACATCACTAGGTAAGTATTAGGTGGTGTGTTCCTTTATAGAAAATACATAGATACGTAATTCTAGAGACCCTAGTTTCTTAAGCTACGCTGGAAATGCGACTGCGCTGAAACTTTCCTTTCTCCCTGCCCTCTGCACGAGCTCATTGTTGTGTTTCGGTTTCGGTTCAGTATTGCACTGTACGAATGCCATGGGGCGCCGCTCTGGCATTCCTGTTTTACCCAGGCGACGTGTAAATAAGAGTGTGTGGAGAGTACTCGTTGAGTGCGGACGTTTCTTCTGCTTCGGCGCTTCGCGCCAAACCGCGTGTTCGGGCTGGCTGGCGTCCCCGCCGGTCGCGTTGGTCACCTCCGGTCTTCGCCTGCTGCTGCGCCGGGACTACCAGACCGCAACACAGCACTCATGTTTCCCGACGTATTGCCAGATGGCGTCCATATCTCACGCAGCGCCTCTTCTATCGTCTTTAGACGACATTTGCAGCGAAGCACGCAGATGCGCGGCTAATTTTTCTCTGTGTATTTCTTCCTCTGTGTATTTGTATTTATTTATTTCTCTTTCGATTTCTTTCCCTTTCCTTCTCGTTCAGTCTTCCTTCCTTCTTTTATTCTCTCTCTCTCTCTGCCTTATTGGCATGCCTTATGAACCATGTCGTCATTTCGTCTCTACTAAAGGAAAGCGGAGGGGGGAGGGCTGCGAAGCAATTTTGACCCTCCCCTCCCGTAATGGGGAACCGTGCGCACGACTATGTATATGAGCGTAAGCAGCTTTTATAAAGTACCGTCCACTGCAGTTTCGAAGCGGCAAAGCCCTATCGGCTGTGAGGCCTCCGCTTGCAGCCAGAACGAGCTGTCACGTATCCGCTGCATCGCGTCTGCCGCCAAAGTCATTGACCTCATTTCTGCATCCTTCGTGCAGCAGGAAATAGTCTGCCATTGACGAGATTTCTGTGACATTAGCCGGGGCCATTAAACTTTTGCAAAGGGCATGCGGCGAGTCGCCTTTCCCGTACGCGCCTCTGACCTGCTTCATGGCGACCGTTCCTTCTCTATTCACGTTTAAAGCATCGCCATATATGATTGAAATCCTGCGATGACACACAGTGTACAGTCGCGCTCAATATGGCTTGCAACACGGGAGCGCGTGGCCTCACGATTTTAATGATTGCGCGTGGCTTCAACTTGCTTCATTTCTGTAACTCAATATTATTTTCTTATTTGGGAACATCCCCCAGTGAGAGAATAGCGTTTAGTTGCAGAAATATGGGCTAGTGGAAGGAATGCGAAATCTTTAAAACTCATGAGGCCACGCGCTCCCGTGTTGCAAGTCATACTGAGCGCGACTGTACGTGGGATGTGTTGCTTTGACAGAAAACAAACGCAAAAAGCTCTGCTGAGATTGGCCAAGTTATTTTCCGCATACTATGATCTTGTTGTTTCCGTGACGACGTTCACTCAAGCAGATATTTTCTCTCATAACAACACGAACGTACTGTCTAGTTATTATTATTATTATTTAATAGGAGCAACAGCAATGCGAAGAGACGCAAGCGCATCAAATATACCGAGGAGACGAGTTGGTCCCGTGTAAGCACTGTCGACAGTTTCTTTAACAGCGAAGCGGTTCTTTCATGTCCGGTGTTGGCGTAGCGGTGATCACGTGCCCTCGCAGTGGGGCGAGAGTGAGGGAGGGAGGAAGGGAAGGGCGGCGCCGTGCTGCGAGACGTGAGGGCGGAAGATGTCGAGGCTCGGAGGAGGGGCGAACCTTCGAAGAAACGCGCCAAGATGGGGTGAGGCTGAGTGTTCAGGAGTTTGCGCTTTCAGAATGGCGAACATTTCTCTTTCTCCCGATGAAGCCGCTTGACGTGAGCGTAAGCGAGAGCTGGCGCGAGAACGGGCACGTCGTCGCCGAGCCAACCGCGATGTATGCGCAAGAGAGGCCGAAGCTAAGCGCGAACCAAGGGAAGAATTCAAAAACATGGGAGTACGATGTAGCCGGATGAATGACGGTCATTAGCTTGGCTGGTTCGACAGTGTTCGCGAAGTGGAGCTGGCTGGATATGTTTTTTCATAGCGCCGGAATTGCGGTTGAAGTGAAATAACAGCAACATTGCAGATTCGGACACAGATTAACTTTCAGCACATTCAGTCGTCTTATGCGCCGAGGATTCGTGCAAAACGCCCGTATACCTGAATGAAGCACGCAGCAAGCAGCCGCACCATGTGTGCTCGGAGAACAACTAAAGGCTCGTGCACGCCGGCGACTAGCAACGGTCGCGCGACTAAGTTAGTCGCAAACGGTCGAAAATGGCCGTTTTGGTCGCAAAGCGACTGCTGTGGCGCAGTCGCTCGCTGCTCGATTTTTCAGTCGCGCGACTGCAGTCACAAACCTCTGAACCAATCAGATGCGCAGGAACAGGACGTCAGCCTATTTTACGGCGCAACGGCAATGGAAGCTGTATACGAGCAGACGTGAATTCCATATGGCGACGCATATAGATCGCACGCAGGTGTGAACATCGGTCGCTTTCAGTCGCTTTTTGACCGCCAGTCGCAAACGGTCGCGCGACCGTTGCTAGTCGCCGGTGTGAACGAGCCTTAAGATGCCGGTAGCACCGCTTCTAGAAACTCGCGCATACGCAGAGCATCGGCTGAGATCGGTCTATACGCTCGGCGGGAGGAAAATCTTGACGCTCCACGGGAAAACGAACGAAAAGCGAGCTTAGTGCCTCTGAGATCTCTGAGATCACCTCAGTGGCTCTGAGGTGGCCTCTGAGATCCGCTACGGCAGCGCGCGATACATGAAGGTAACCCAAGCAATACATCAGGGCATACGAGCGGCTACGTCCGAGCGTCACTACCAAACACCCAGGCCAAGAATTAGGGTCGCCTGCAGAATTTTTTAGGGGCGAAGCTCCTTAAGGCGGCACCCGTTCGTCCCTCGTAGTCGTCGTGGTCGTAGTAGTGAGTAACAAGTCTTACGCTTTGACCTCCAATGTGGTGCCGGTGGGAGATTTCTCCTGTGCGTTGTTGAACAATAAAAAATTCGCAGCGTGCGCGTTAACTAAAAGCCGAATTCTTCTGTCTCTCATTCCCCATTAGCAGCCATTGGCATGTTCCATTAGGAAACGTTAGTAGAAGTAGAAGTGTAAGTGTTAGCTAAAAGCCGACTTCTTCTGTCTCTCATTGCCATTAGCAGCCATTGTTTACCTCCAAGGTAGTGCCTGGTGAGATTTCTCCTGTGCGTGATTAAACAATAAAAATTTTGTTCAAAACGCCGTTGATTGATAATAAACCAACGAAAGATGCCAGATGTTTTGTAAAAGCAGAACGAAAGAACGCCAGATGTTTTTCTTAAAGTGTAGTAGTAGTAGTTGTATTTAGCCACCTCGCCCGATCGTCAACGGGCGAGGTGGACCGGCAACGGCGCGAGGACCCTGCCATACGAGAGTTAAATCACACTAAAAGACATACTTTGCGGGCGATACACTCTAGTGAGCTTTCAACTTTTCGTCTTAATGTACATGATAAAGAAATTATTTCTACGAAAAACGCAAGGCACACCTTGAGCAATATGTTTGGTTTTGGGACGCTAAATGGAACCATGAGGCGATGCGAAGCCGGAGCACTTGCACGATCGCGTTCCGTTGGCTTTCGTTGGGCATGCTACCGACCTCGCGTCGTGGAACGCGCGTCCTGTCTTCCCTCTAGCCTTGCCTTTAATTCGCACAGGGCGAGCGGGGAATGCGGTCGCTCTTGGCGCTCTTTCGCTCGGGAGCGGACTTCTTCCTTGCATTTCACCGATCACAAGTGATAATGAAGGGACCACGTAAACCAGCAGTACAATAAAAGTTTGATGTTTAATATATACACGATGTTTCACGCTCTTTATATTATGTACTGGGCGCATTTCACGGAAGAGTTTCACGGTTTACAGATGATTCCCTCCGTAGCTTCGCCCCACTCATCATCATTCACCCCGTGGATATGCTGTGATTTTTTTTGTCCAAGTTGAGTTTATTTTCAGGGTACATTCAAAGAGAAGCAGTCAGACAGAATGTGGACAGCCCTGTCCTCGCAGCTACAACGGTAGCATTTAGCGCTGTGGGCCATTTCGCTCCAAAATCGGGAGTCATTCGTGAAGGCGACGCCTAGCCACAGGCGCTGAGAAGCGTATCCTCAGCTCGAAATATTCCTGGCGGACGACGGAGCTGTAGATGCGGATACACCCGCCATCGTAGCTTTGCCCGTTGGGTGTCGCGCTACCAAGCTCGAGGGTTCGATTCCCGGCCACGGCGGAGGCATTTCGATGGGGACCAAATGCAAAAATAAGCAAAAACAAAAATACGCCCGTGTGTCTAGATGTCGGTGCAAGTTAAAGCACCCAGGAGGTCAAAATTAACCCGGAGTCCTCCACTTCGGCGTGCCTCATAATCATATTGTGAGCACAATATTCACAGCATTCGTCCTTCATCTTCTTCACCTGTATATAATCATCATCACTGGGAGCGTCTTCCTCGTTCGTAGAATTGGTCAGGCGGCCCTGCTGAATAAAAGGCGTCGAGTCCTCGACATTGCTGCCGTCTTTCAGAGTGGTGGAGGCTGCTTTTGATCCTCAAGTCCTCTGCAACATCGAGTTCCCTGGAGCTTCGTTCCGGTCGTCGTTTGCTCAGCGTACCCGCTGCCATGGCCCAAGACACGCTGCCTGGACCATCCGCGAACCCCGTCCAACCACCCGCCCCCGCATGGACCGTCACCGCTCGGCAGCGGGACCCACCCATCTTCTCCGGTCTCCCACGCGACGATGTCGAAGTATGGCTCAAAGAATATGACATGACCAGTGTGTACAACCAATGGGACGCACCTCAAAAACTTCGTCACGTCGCCTTCTACCTGTCCGACGTAGCAAAAACGTGGTTTTTTAACCACGAGGGCAGCTTCCCTGATTGGCCTACCTTCGCTCAACAAATTCGGAGGATTTTCGGGACCCCAAACATCCATTCTGAAGTCTCGAAGAGGAAGCTCGACGGCCGCGTACAACATCCAGGAGAGACGTACACCTCGTACATCGAGGACGTCCTTGCCCTTTGCCGTCGCGTGGACTCGGCTATGACAGAGGCTGATCGGGTTCGACACGTCCTCAAAGGCATAGGCCACGTCGCGTTCAACGCTCTGGCCGTCAAAAACCCCAGCACCGTCGAGGATGTCATCACGACTTGCCAACATCTCGATGAACTACAAGCTATCCGATTGCAACCCGACGCCTGTGACGTTCGGCCTTCCTCGGATGCGGATTTGCGTACGTTGATTCGCACTCTGATTCGCGAGGAGCTTCAAGCGCAAGGACTGTCTTGTCCGCCAGCCCCACAGCCTCGCTCTTTGTCTACTGGTCTGCGCGACATCATCAAAGAGGAGCTGTCCTCCATGGCTTGCGCTCTCACGTCTGACATTCAGACGCCACCACCTCCGCCCCCGACATATGCGCAAATCGCTGCCATGCAACCTTCCTTGGCTCAAAGCGTGCATCCTGTTCCTGCTCAGACCAACTTAGCAGCATTTGCGCCACGTCCACCTGTCCCACCTACTCCTGCCTTCTACGCCCCCTGGCGCTCGTCTCGCCCGATATGTTATTATTGTGGCATTCGAGGCCATATTTCCCGATATTGTCGCAAACGCCAGCAGGACGAACGCCGCGGCTACGACGTCTACGAAAGAGATTCGACGTCCCCTCCTAACCAGTACCAGCGCCGTCCTTCAACACGTTCCCTCTCCCCGTCTTCTTCAGCTGACGCACCTCGGAACTACCGCTCAGGACGTCACCGGTCCCCGTCCCCTCTGCGACGCTCAACATCACCTCTACGACCGGTCGTCCCTATCTCTGAATACCGCTCGGAAAACTAGCTGGTGCAGTTTTTGGAGGGAAAGCTGCATCGCTCGGACAAACACCAACACCTCCAGAGGGCCCGGCCAATTTGTTATTAGTGTATGCTGAAGGGGTGCCTATTCAAGCATTGGTGGACACGGGGGCCGCTATTTCTGTAATTCATGCTGATTTGTGTCGTCGTCTCCGTAAGGTTACTACACCTTATAATGGCCCTCCCTTACGTAGCGCAAATGACTTTACGATGCGGCCATCAGCACAGTGCACCGTTCGAGTTTTCATTGAAGGGATCAAGCACCATATTCAGTTCGCCGTGTTGACCTCCTGCGCTTATATGCTTATTTTGGGATGGGACTTTCTTTCTGATGCTGCCGCTTCCATCTCTTGTCGACAACGCCTCGTACATATGCAAGAGACTGATGCTACCGACGCGGAAGATTGGTCACGCCATCGCCTACGAACCGTCAAAGATTCCGTGGTGCCACCTGGCCACGAACATGTTCTTACGGTTGCTTCAGACTTCATTGACCACGGTGACGTTCTAGTCGCTCCATCAGCCCGTTATATATCCAAAGGAATTGCACTAGCATCGAGTCTTGTTCGCTTCACCAATGGCACCACCTTCCTCGCTGTACTCAATGTCACAAATGAGCCGATTCTGCTTCTTGAAGGCGCTGTTGTAGTTTGCGGCGTGGACACACAACCTGTCTCTGTAGTGGCTGCGAATACTAGTGGGGCGGAACCACGCTCACCAACGGATGCTACTCTTGCTGCGACTCTCGCCAATTCAATAAGCACGGATTTGACTCCGCCGCAAGCTGACGAACTACTGGCGTTGTTGTCGAAGCATATCTCTTCCTTCGACGTACACTCCCCTATTCTAGGGCAGACATCGGCGGCAGCCCATCGTATACACACCGATGGAACTTCTATTGTCCGCCGCCGACCCTACCGTGTCTCTTCTAGCGAACGCGAGATCATCGCCAAGCACGTTGCCGATATGCTCAAGCAAAATATCATCCGCCCCTCCGCAAGCCCTTGGTCGTCACCTGTCGTTCTTGTGCGCAAGAAAGACGGCTCGGTGCGATTCTGCGTTGACTACCGTGCCTTGAACAAAATAACCAGAAAAGATGTATATCCCCTGCCTCGCATTGATGATGCTTTAGATTCCTTGCAAGGAGCGGAATATTTTTCCAGCCTTGACCTACGCTCGGGTTACTGGCAAATTCGCATGCACGAGGACGACAAGGAAAAAACTGCCTTTGCCACACCCGACGGACTTTACGAATTCAACGTCATGCCTTTCGGCCTCTGCAATGCGCCAGCAACTTTTGAACGAATGATGGACACCTTACTGCGGGGCCTTAAGTGGAAGACGTGCTTATGTTACCTCGACGACATAGTGATATTTTCTTCCACATTCGAACAACACCTGCAGCGCCTAGACGAAGTTCTGGCGTGCCTCGCAGCTGCTGGTCTCCAGCTGAATACCAAAAAGTGCCGATTTGCAAGCAAAAGTATTAAGGTATTGGGACACCTCGTCAGCAAAGACGGCATTCGGCCTGATCCCGACAAGATTGCCGCTGTTCTTCGCTTCCCGACGCCTCATCGCTCCAAAGAGCTCCGCAGCTTTCTTGGCCTCGCCTCTTACTTCCGGCGCTTTATACGCGACTTCGCCACCATTGCCGCACCGCTTCACCAACTCCTTTCTTCGGGAACGTCATACGTATGGTCGGACGAGTGCCAAATGGCTTTTGACACCTTGAAAGGTGCTCTCACGTCAGAGCCAGTGCTTTGTCACTTCGATGACACCGCACCCACTCTCCTCCATACTGACGCCAGCGGTCATGGACTCGGCGCTGTTCTATTGCAACGACATGAGCGTTCTGGCGAACGCGTGATCGCATACGCAAGTCGTACCCTCACATCAGCCGAGAGAAACTACACCATCACTGAGCAGGAGTGTCTCGCCGTTGTCTGAGCCATTCAGAAATTTCGACCTTACCTCCACGGCCGCCACTTTACCGTCGTGACTGACCACCATGCTTTGTGCTGGTTGTCGACGTTAAAGAATTTGTCTGGACGTCTCGGTCGCTGGATACTTCGTCTTCAAGAATACGACTTCGACGTTACGCACAAATCTGGCAAGAAACACAATGATGCAGATGCCCTTAGCCGTTGTCCATTACCTCCGTCGTCAAACATACCCGGCCTGCCGTCATCCGTGAGCGACCCAGTCAACGCGTCTTCTTCAGTCCATTCGCTCGCCGCTCTGAACGTGCTTCCTTCTTTCCGCAACGAGACGTTCGCGTCTCGTCAACGCAGCGACGCTTACTGCCACTCCATTATGCAACGCCTTCACGGCTCGTCTCGTCCTCCCAACGCCCGCGCCCGTCGCCAGTTGCAGAACTTCAAGATGGAAAACTCAATCCTCTACCGCTTTGTATTCCATCCTGAAGGACAGCGTTGGGTTCCCGTCGCTCCTCGTTCACTCAGAGCACAGATATTAGAAGCATTTCACGATGACCCCAAGGCTGGCCATCTCGGCTTTCACAAAACATATGAACGAATTCGCAGTCGTTTCGCCTGGCCTGGACTCTCCACCTGCGTAGCACGATATGTTGCTTCATGCTCGCTCTGCCAGCGCCGCAAACGACCCACTTCATCTCCGGCCGGACTCCTACAACCTCTTCCATGTCCTGACGCCCCATTTGAAGTCATTGGCATCGACCTCTACGGACCACTGCCCATATCAGCCACCGGCAAGCGATGGATTGTCACTGCAGTCGACCACTTGACAAGGTACGCCGAAACAGCTGCCCTCCCTTCAGGATCAGCGGAGGACATCGCCACTTTCTTCCTGGAAGCTATCTTTTTGCGACATGGCGCGCCGCGCGTCCTTTTGAGTGACTGCGGCAAGGCGTTTCTCTCGAAACTACTCGAAGACGTTCTCGACGCATGTAATACCATCCATAAGACGACTTCCAGCTACCATCCCCAGACTAATGGCCTCACAGAGCGCTTTCATCGAACTCTGTCGGATATGATCTCCATGTATATTAATGCCGACCACACCAACTGGGATACCATCCTGCCATTCGTGACCTTTGCGTACAATACCGCAACGCAGCGCACCACGGGCTATTCACCCTTCTTTCTTGTTTATGGCCGTCAACCGACATCTCCCCTCGACGTCTCCTTTTTTGATGTCCCCGTGGACTCGTCGGCGTCATCGAGTGCGCACTTAATCTCTCGCCTGGCCACTTGTTGCCACCACGCCCGCCTCAATACCGAGGCAAGTCAACAGGAGCGCAAGACTCGCTACGATGACGTTCACCGCATCGTTCAGTTCAATCCCGGAGACGAAGTATTGCTGTGGACCCCAACGCGAGTTCCTGGCCTATGTGATAAGTTTCAGTCACGTTTTATTGGCCCCTACGCTGTTGTCGAGCAAACTTCTCCCGTGAACTATCGGGTAACTCCCGTTATCATGCCTTCCGATGGTCGTTGCCGTGGCACGGAGGTTGTTCATGTGTCACGCTTAAAACCATTCCTACGACGTACGGCATCGCCATAAACAGCGGCCAGGTTGGCCGCTTCCGCGCGAGGGAGAAATTAGTGTGAGCACAATATTCACAGCATTCGTCCTTCATCTTCTTCACCTGTATATAATCATCATCACTGGGAGCGTCTTCCTCGTTCGTAGAATTGGTCAGGCGGCCCTGCTGAATAAAAGGCGTCGAGTCCTCGACATTGCTGCCGTCTTTCAATATCAAAGTTTTGGCACGTGAAACCCCAGCAATAATTGTTAGATGCGGACACTAAGTATGGAGGCGAACGCTGGTGAATGTTGTCGAGTTCCATTGTACAATTTATATAAGTTCACGTGCCAGCGAACGAGGTCTTCAATACTGAGGTACACGTACATTATCTTGGCAGTGTAGCGAAGGCTTTGGCGGCGGGGCTTCCGCACATTCGTGTTAATCAGCAAGTAGTACGGCAGCGCACACCTCATTTCAATGAGAGTTTCGGTTTTGCTTACTCGCAGCGTTAACGCGTGTAGGAAAACACATGAAAAATGTGGTTGGGAGAGACATTCCGATTGTTCTGTAAGCGTCTCAGTGTCACAATTCTAGTATAATTTCTCTTGAAGAACTAAACAGCGAGTGTGCGGCCGAGCATAGATCAACTGACCACAGGGAGGCCATATTTACCTTGGAAAAGATGCGTTAGAAAATGTGGTGCTGTCTAAAAAACGAAAAAAAAAGAAGCAACTCTTGAAAAGTTAACATCATTTGATTTCGCTTACGATTTCCCTTAACTGTTTAAGCCTCATATGAAAACTGTTACAGCAAGGCAAGAGAGAAAAATACCAACCAAATTAGGTACCATTTTTGACGCTCCAGCAGGCACGTGCTCTGGTTCTGTAGCTTCCACAGCATTGCCAAGAAAAGTTCCTTCCGGGGATAGCTGTGTCGGTTCGGGATAATGGTACAGCTATCGTGCGAATGCCATCATGAGCTGATCGGGTGGGCACATTCAGCACTGCACATTAGGCCTGTCGTCCATCCATGGCAGGATCACGCTCGCAGCCAGGCGCTTAATGGAGGCCATAACAAGGCTAGCAGTGCTCAAAACCAGGTTAAAATGAGCATGGTTCAAATTATTATAATTAACAGAAATTACCAGGAAATAATCACAATAATGAACTAAAAGTCGCTAAATACGTTTCTAAAACCTGCGACTGACTCCGGGGCCGCACTAGAGAGGGCGCCACCGCCTCTCCGAGTGAGCGAATGCTCCTCCCCCTACGCTTCACCGGCGCTGCGTCGCTACATCTGATGGGGGAAACAACCTAACGGAAATCGCCGCAGACGAGGCCTCTTAACTGCCGTAACAAGCAGGAAGTTGATAAAGCGCAGCAAAAAGTAGCGCGCATGTCGCACACGGATTTTGCGAATGTCCCTAATGTGACTAACAGCCCAAAAAAAGACGGGGGACAAGGAAGAAACACAGACGAGCGCTGACTTACAACTCCTTTTTTGCGCTGTTAGTCACATAATGGATCAGCAACTTGCCTAAAGGTTTGCTCTCTTATGTTGAATTTCCCTAACAAGATTTTACACGTGCCGGGGAAACCCTACATGCGTATACCTCAGTCATTACGTCATCGGCAGTTTTTAAACGGAGCAGTGGAAACTCAGCGAAACGGGAATCGCTGGGTGGCCGTGCTACGCACTTCCTCAGGTTTCACAGCAGTGGAGCTGCCCCACGTTTTTTTTTTTTCGGTAGGGGGTCTTTACCATAGGTACAGTAGTGGCTAGGTATCCACTCATACGTTTTTATGTGATATGCCGGACATGTTGCTCAAAAATTGCAAGGACTTGAATCCTATCTGCACATCACAGACATATACTTAATAAAACATTGCGAATGGAATGACTGCGTGCGGGGAATTCATTTTCACAATGACGAGGGTGCCAACAAGCGCGCTTTTTTGCGGCACAGAGCACTTCTGGATAAGAGGTCTAGACAGGGCATTGCCCAATCTAACGCGGAACGTGCGGTTAGAGAGGAACATTTCTATTGTACTTAATGTTGCACCTTGCGACAATTGTGAATATATCTCGGGTACTTTGGGACCCTCGTCTGCATACTACTGTCTACGAATTTTGTATTTTGAATGAATAAACCGAACTGAACTGAACCGAATGTACACGACGGAAATAATAAAGTCAATTTCCTTGACGTATGACCTCCGCAGCTGCGTAAAGAATAAAATCTATTAGCGGTGCCGTAAAATCATTTCCATGAATAGAAGGAACGCTTATCCATAGCAGACTTCAATATTTTGGAGCAGTTTGAAGCAGCGCGTGCCACTTTTCCAACGGTGAAACTGCGGAGCGCAACATTATTTTTGTTAAGTAAAGTACTATGATGAACTGATCAATTCCACAAAGGATTTTTATTACGTTCTAGTCAAGATAAAGCCTAAGTTTTGAAGAAATTATCATTAAAGCAACTGAGGAACATGACTGGCGTGTGGCGCTACAAAAGGCGGGCTTTTTGTTGCCATGGACATCATATGGTCACTCCAGGGGCATTCCTGCCGTAGCCGTCGTTGTCGCCGAGAGGTGCCATGTAACGTCCAAATACGGTAACTTAACCCCGCGTGTCGTGTGTCCTACGTGCGAGTGAGAGCGTGCGAAGGCATCTGACGATCGCGGTTCAAGCGGAGCGGAAACTTGTCGGCCGTTTTTCGCCCTGCAAAAGGCCAATCGAAGGGGGGGGGGGGGTGATGCGTCGCTCTGGCAGACACTGCGTACTTTCAGTGACGGTTCATACGCTTGTACGTCCTGCGCTCTCACTGCTCAGTTTGTGTTGAAGCGATATACAGAACACAGGTCATTTCGCTCGCTGCGTCGACCTCGTTTCCTTACGCCGGCACTTTCTTCGGTTACGCCAGGTAACATGCAAATGAGGTGAGCTGCTACCCTTACTTTTTGTAACATTCCAATTTGTTGCTGTCGCACTCATTACTTCGCCCTTGCAGCGATACTGTGACACTATTTTATTCAAGGCAACCGGGCCAAAATATAAAAAACGAAGTTTTCTCTAGCGCGACCTCTAACATCGCAACGCGAATTTCCCAGTTGCGTACAATGGGCATTAAGGTCACCTGGTAAATGCTGCCTCACGGAACTGACCGGCATGCCCTTTAGGTTCCTCAAGCTGTTGACTCTGAGCTGTCAAGTCTTCACTCTGAACGTTAGCGTTAACAATTGCAGGAGGTTTACCTTCCAAAGCCACGATATGATTACGAGGTATGCCGTAGTAGGAGACTCGATATTAATTTCGACCAGCAGGGGTTTCTTAACCTCCTCCAAAATTAAGTACACGGGTGCTCTTTGCACTTCGACTCCATCGAAATGCGGCTGCCACCGTCACGAATTGAACACGTGCCCTCGAACTTAGCAGCGCCTCACATTATGTGGTAGGCTACCAGTGTGGGTAATGAACGTCAGAGTTCGTAACCCAGCCTCTTGATCACGTGGCCACAGGCCCTGTTGATGTGCAAAGCGGCCTCGGGCCTGATTTTTCGCCTCCACGCGTTGACCACGTCTTTGGAGTTTCTGGAGGTGGCGTACGGGTGGCGTTGCACTTTGACGTTGGTCTCGTGGGTGTGAGACTCGATGAACTGCCTAACCGACATGGTCAAAGGCAGTCCGAGGGCATTGTACATCTTCGAGGTAACGTTTAGAGTGTCCAGAGCAAGGTCTTCGAAACGAACCTGCGAAAACGAAAAGCAGCTGAAGGTGGACGTTAAATGATATACAAGAGAAGGGGAATTGATCAAGGACATAGTTTCATTAGGTTGCGCATAGCAGAGAAAACAACAGACAATGCAGCAAAGGAAGGTGTAAGGGGCGCTATTTGTTGTCTCTACCTGTGGTGTAGTCATTATGATGTAAATGTGAACAAAGTAAATTGGGTTAAAAGACAACTTGCTGCCGGTAAGGACCGAACCTACAACCTTCGGATAGCGCGTCCGATGCTCTACCAACTGAGCAAGGGCGTCGTTTGTCCTCACGTCCATTTTATTGGGTATTTGTGTGGCTGACAATCCCATGTTTACATGTACAGAAGTACTTAATGATGTGGATGGGAGGATGATCACCCCTCTAGCGCAACTGGTAAAGCATCGGACGCACTGTCCGACGGTGGTTGATTCTGTCCCTACCGGCGGCATGTTGTTATTTCGTCAACTAATTTCTTTACATTTATATCATAATTTTTACAGCACAGTTAAAGGCAACAAATAATGTCCTCAATACCTTGCTTCGCTTCACTGTCTCTTCGCTTTGTCATCATTGTAACAACATGATTCTACATGTGAATCTTGTCAAGCCATAAATTGTTAAAAAAAGTTGTTTAGAAGCGCTTTTGAAAGTGTAAGTGTCTTTAGGGATAGTGTGTTAGGCGTTTCGGTCTCAACGTTAGCGGGAGTTTTGGGCATCGTCTGTAGCATACAGCGCAAGTTTGCTCATTCCGAAGAGCAATGCGACGCGCTGGACGTTACTTGTGCAATAAATTGACATGAGTATTTGAATCTGTAATAAGATTCACGAGCGGCTCTTTTACAAATGGCATTCGCACAAAACTTCTGGCTTACTAAATAGAAAACCATAATTAATAACTATGGCGACTCCTCAGTATGGAATTTCTGCTTCAAGTTTTTTCCTTCATCCGTAAATGCTACATGTATTGAAAATATGTGGAAAATGGCCCGCTAGACATAACAATTGCTACGGCTTAAAGACTACAAAAGGCAGATAGTTTTATTTTTTACATGACAGCTGCAAATCACTGCGCTAAAAAAAATTTGCAGTTTCATAGAAAAGCGAACCGTTGATAGGAATAGCATTGTAACAGATAAGTGGCTACACATAGTTCGGGATCGCAGTTTGATCGGGCATGAAATGTTGCAGTAAACATTCTCTTACTAATTAAATAACTAGTGTGGTTTCTTGTACCCGCGTGGCAAACATGAACCGATATCCTATCAACCGCAGCGCACTCGGGCAGGTCGACGGTATCTCATGAAATTAGGTTCATGCAGAGCATCATGACCGCATTAAAAGTTAGCCTATAACTGATGTAACTGTGTTCGCAATTGCACTTTGATTTCTCACCTGTATTGCCCGGCCGGGAAATTGCCGGCTAATATTCTCGAAGGCGTCTAGGTCGTGGTTCATCTCGTTGCATAGCACGGTGGCGCTGGAGCAGTCAGCGCTGCGACGACACCACGGGCGTCGCCGACGTGACAGCCAGACGGCGCGCGGGTCGCGTACCAGGTGTATCACCCTTAGTTCTTTCGCTATCTCCATCGGTCCATCCAGCAAATAACGCCGTACGGAATCCATGCCGATGCGCACCACTTTCATAACCTGTGTAGACACATGATAAATGAGTTTTTCAATGAGATCATCACAAATGTCCTTAAAGATTATTAAAAATATTACAGGTCTGAAGGGCATGTTTGTCTTAAATTTGGTGTATGCGTTTCGTTCTCTCAGAAAAAAAAAAGAAGTGTCTCCATGGCCTAAAAGAGCATTCTCAGAAAAGAATGAGGAGCTATGAAATGGCAGTTTTCACCCTTCATATTATCGCAGAATATCATCGGCATTCGCACGCAAGGTCGAATTCCGAACATTTCCGTATTCAAAATAGCGCCTAGGAAACTAAACAGCAGAGTTGGTGCCGTTCCAGTCCTTGTTTCCCTCCTCTTCATCCTCAATTACTTGTCCTAACCCTTGCTGCATTAGAGTAAAAATAACTATGCCGTGCTTCACCAACTCCCGTACTACTTCCCCTCCTCACCCCCTCTTCGATTACCCACCTCATTGCTATACTGCACTATATAGGGCTACGCTATGCTTTGCTCTCTCCCCACCTTCTTTACTTCATCGTCAACCTCACTTACCTTTCCCACTTCCTTGCTATACTACACAATACAAGGCTATGCTATGCTTTACTCTCTCCCCTCCTCCTTACCCTCCTTCTCATCCTCACATCTCTTCTGCTCACCCTCAATTCCTTTTCCAACCCCTTTTTTACTATAGTATACAATGCTATGGTGTGCTCTGCCAGTGTGCCTGGATAGTCGTTATCAAAGAAAACAAAGCCCGGATAGTCGAGTAGTTACGACGCTCGCCTTCGCACCGTGGGTACGCGGGTTCGAATGCCGCCTCACCAACAAATTTTTTTCTAAAAATTTCTCACTTTCTTTCTCTCTTTGTGCTCGTTCTCTCACACTTCAGAATTATTGAACCGCACGCCGGACAAATTGACACACGTGTTCTGAGAGCCAAGAGGAAGAGGAAGATGACGAAGAGGAAGAACAGAGCGCGTGCCGGTTCATGATGAAGATAATTCCTGTTCACGGTAGACGGATTTTTTTCCGAGTTTAAACAGCTCCGCGGTAAAAGACGTAAAGTCGTGTTTAAGAATGAAATTTGTCATAAAAATCTTCACCTCTTTTTTTTTTGCATACACTGTTTTTGGGGCCCCGTACCGGCGTTCTATGACGGTAATGGGACGCATCATGAGGAAGGTATCTGAAGTGAAATTTCAATAAGTCCCGTACCACGTAGGAAGCGAAGGAAACGATAAAGTTTGCGCTCTTTCACATGAAGCGCTGTCATGTACCCTAATATTCGAAGCTCCAAAAATGTTGCAGGACACTGAGGACGTAATCTATTGTCACTGTAGGGTGATCCGCCATGCTGTATATGAAGACTATAAACTTTAAGAACTTACTCGTGAAAAAGCTACCCTTTTGTCTATGGAAAACGACAAACAGTGCGAAGAACACGACAAGAGAAGGGACGGACTAAGCGCTGTGCGCTTCTGTCCTCTGGTCCTTCTCGTCAGGCTGTTTCTCGTTTTCTATGTGCATGCACCAAGCAGCCCAAATAAGCACTTTAGTACCCGTTTGCACTCAGGAACCTTTTCGAGCTGCTTGCCGTTCTTCGTGTGACATTCCATTTTGTTGCTATCGCATTCATTGATTCGCCCTTGCGTCGAAACTGTGACATTTTTTATTGCAGTAGTTTCGTCTTAGGCATAGTAAAATACTACATCAAAGAGCCGCGAAGAAATTTGATTTATGCAAGATATCTAGCAGCGAACGATGAAATGGCCCATGCATACAACTTTGAATGCCGGGTGGACGTCCAGGCCTTAGACCTGTTGCACGGAGGTGGCGAGATGGCCTAATTGCAGACCTAAGCAAGTACCCAGCAAGTGCATCACTGTCACATTCCGGATAGTGGTGTCACAGTATGGATGTGATTCACCATAGGGGCCAGGGTACTGTCGCGGCTAAGAGGTGGTTGCAGACTCAGTGAGCGTAACACCGACACTTAAGCGTTGGAATGCAACCTGCCTTCGGTGGGTTAAACCACCAGGGAGATCTTACGCACTGAAGCTTCGAATATGTCCTCTTCCCTGAAGGTTCCGTGGCAATAAGAAAAGCAATTATCTGCCCCACGTTACCTTTCTGCAAAAACACAATAGTCATGAACGATTGGTGTTGCGCGCCTGGTATTAATGAATCTAAGGCTCTCTTCGAGAAGTAACTAGGCATGTATTCCAGACTACCCCAGATCATGACTGCGACCACCACTGCCAACACGAAGACACTTGTTCTGCAGTCTTCCGCGACCCTTTTAGAAGGGAAGGCGATATGCGTGACCAAAAGAAACCACTTTAAAAAAAAATAGTCTTGTGCGTGTTCTACAAGGTCGACTTACCTGCATCGGCGCCGTCTTGCAAACAGCGCTGAGAAACTCAGGATCAAGGCAGACTCGTTTGACGCCCTTGCATACGCTCCACAGGAAAGTGTTCTGCCTAAACGGGTGCGGATTCTTCGTGCCCAGCCGCAGCTGGTCCGAATGGTTGACGAAATCGCAGCCGAAGAAATCCGTGATGTACTCGAGGCCTCGAAGGGCCTCTCTGCCGTACAGCCGGGAACTTGCGGGCAACGTCCTTAGTGGCTCGTAGTGGTAAAATGTCCGAGGATTCGCCGACAGCAGCTGGCCCAGGAACGAAGATCCCGAACGGAAGTAAGCGACTTCCAGGATCCTGCGGACTTTCGACGGTTTTTGTTGAGGGTAGGTCACTGCGAACTGCTTCAGTAGCTCGGCTTTCATGGACTTCGTAATGTTAGTGCGAGGCGCGCGGGTTGTCTTGCTCCGCGAAGCCGCGGATTTCAACGTAGTGTTAGCATCGTCGTGTGCACTATCTTTAGCTGGATGTTTCATTAAGTGGGTTTTTGTAACATTAGAACCGATCGGGGCGGCAGCTCTCGTGCTTGTTTCTGCACTTTTCGAGGGTTTTGTAGATTGGATAGCAAAGGAATGTTTCAGAGCGACCTCGGTCACACGTTCCGATTGCGTCGAAAGCGGAGTTGGGCTTGCGAGAACGTCGACGGATGTCGTTACGTTTTTCAGTTGCACTTTTTCTGAATGCCGGCGATGGTTACGTCCGTCAACGGCACTGTTCTTTCGAATAGCCTGGGTAGCGATGCTCCAAGAAGGGAGCGGATAACGGTAATTTAGTCCATACCGGTAGATGCAGACGGTCGTCACCAATAGGACTGCAGCCAGCAGCGACAGCAGTCGAATCCATGCTGAAATCAGAGAGCGACGTTACAAACTTGATTATCAAATAAGACAGAGCTATCAAAGAGGCTATCAGAACCATGTGCTGTAGCACCAATGAACAAAACTGACATACCTTCAAAATTTGTGCTTAAATGCTTGAAAAATCTTACGACGTATAGTGCTCTTACACCGTCGTAAATCTGAATGAATATGACGTGTTTATCTTCTGTTCAGCGAAATTTGATTCATTATGAATGTTTACTGCCCGAAAAATGTTATACAGTAGCGTTAACACACGTAGCACATCATTAGCTGTCTTTGAAAGTGGTAAAGGGCCCGACAATGACAATACCTATGCGTTCTCTAAAAAACCGTATGTTGTAGACGTAAGCCACACTTCTGTTTCGAGTAAAAGACGTATACACAACCAATATCAACAGCTTTCAACCGGAGGCAGCCTGTGATACTGGGAGAGTTGTAGGTACACCGCTGCTTAGGGGTCTTCTTCCCTTCAGAAAAATAAAACAAATAACTCTTACCTGTGTCACTCTCATAAGCTGGCAAACGTGGGAGCAGGCCACACATCATACAACGGAAAGTGAATGTAGGGCGTGTCTATGTATAGGGGGCCTACATATGCACGCCTAAATTTTGTGTCAACAAAGTCGGCAGGCTTATGAGGCTTCCTGCTCTCATGGTGCAGGCTCGTAGCCAGGGGGGAGGGCCCTAGGGGCCCGGGCCCACCCTAAAATTTTGGTGAAGTACGTGTTTTTACCAAAAATAAATAATAAAAATACCTGCTTTTTCACAGTCAAGGTTTTCAGCGAGTGCCCCCCCCCCCCTGAAAAAAATTCCTGGCTTCGGGCCTGCCATGGTTAACATGGTGTGCATAATAGTATGGCCACTCATCCCAGGGCGCCTTCTCCGCCGCTTTAATCCAACGGTTCCTCAACGTAAGGCAAAGGCCGCTGCATCATGCTGTCGATGGCTTCAACACAAACTTTGCGATAACAACACAACACGTGTAAGGGTATGAGCCGTCGGCTGGTCGCCTGCTAAGATACAGCGCGAGACCGCAGGCGACAACGTCTGGCTGGTTAAAGCACGCAATTGCTGCCGCAGGCACGCAATCCCGCGTCCGGAACATCTCCATGAGCCTTTCGCGCGACAGAGACGGCCGGCATGTTTCATGCCTGCGGAAGCCGCGGCCTTCGGCAACGCTGACGCACTTTCAATCGAACATATAACATACGACGCGTGGGGTGGTGTTATCAATTTGAACTTTGCGCGCAACAAGACGTTGACGTAGACGGAAAAGAAGCAAGCGTGTGTAACGGAGAGGCGCACCAACGTGAAGCGCTTCGTGCGGCGAACTTTAACGAGTCGCTTACCTTTTGCGCGGGTCTTGCTGTATCCGCTTCTCATGTACGCAAATCACGCAGTCAGAGAGTTTCTGCCACAACTGTCGCTTCGCACTGATAAAAATCATACGACTGGAAACGAAGGACCTATCGCCGACACTAGAAAAAATAAACGAGAACAAAGAAAAAGACGACTATTCAAGTCACTGCTTCGTAGGACAACCTTTATTGTATGACGTACAAGCTGCTCAAAAAAAAAGAAAGAAAAAAGAATCTCGTACGTCACGCCAGAACGTTCTACAACTAGCCAGAACGTACTACAAATGTCATTTCCTTAACGTCAGCCAGAAATTTAAAACAAAACCCCAACGAATTGGGAAGCGTTGGTTGCAATGCACTTTCGACACAAGCGGACAGACGCTGTACAATTTTAACAATAGTAATAACAATAAAAACGTCGCGGCATTTCTTTACTGATGCGTTCGTAGTTCTTAGCGAAACACTTGAGCCTGTAGTAAATCAGTCGGACGGCCAGTTGGGAAATGAACGTAGGTTTATTGAAGCATAATCCTTTGGCAGTATGACTGATAACTCGTGATAAGGCCACCGCTGCTTGCGAGGGTGGTGAGCGATAAAATGGACATCCAACGTTAGTACATAACAGAGTCTACGAAGATGTCATGCGTAAAATAGGAAATTAATTTCGATTCCGTTTGAAGTCATCCGATTAAGAATAATTCTAGTGTAAGTCTGGGAACCTTTAATGTAAATCTGGGTAACTCAAAGAAAAAAAAGAAAAAAAGCCAGCACTAGCGATCTTATAATCTAAACCGAGCGTTAGGAGTCACTATACGAAGAAACCAATTATTTGCTAAATAATTGCCTCCCGCACCATTGAAGTATTTTTGAATATCTTCACGAAACCTCTTTCGCCAAACACGCACGTCAGAAGTTCCTCAAATGTATTTTCTTTTGCCTCGCAGGTGTTAGGTGACATTTTAGGACCTCAATTCGTCCAGGCCGCCGCCGCTGCTCGTCGACGCCAAAAATGCCGCGAAAAAAAAATCTCGAACTAATTCAGCGCGTACACTCATTTGGAGAACAGAATGCCGCCCAGGCGGATATATTCAGCGCTCCGCTGGTAAATGGAACATCGGATCGCGAGGCGGACGCGCCACCGCCGGCCGGTGGCTGCAGCGAGCTTTGCGCAGGCGCACTAACAGCCGTGCGCATTGTTCTTTCTTCGCGTGGACGGTTCGCTCGAACCGAAGCGCAGCAGCAGACAGTAGCCGACGATGAACGAGCACTACTCACAGCGCGCACTGCGCCTGCGCATAACTCATTGCTGCCGCAAGCCAGCAGTGGCGCAGAGTGGCCGCCTCGCGCTGCGGTGTTTCCATTTAACAGCGGACTGCTGTGTAACTCTTTTCCACACGCTGTTGCATTTCTTACATGTGTTTCAAACTTGCCTATTCATGTGACATACACATGAGTAGTTTTGTACTTGGACATATTTTCGCTATTGTTGATGTTGTTCTGCATTGTTCCTACAGTTTATGCTGGGCAGTATCGAAGATACATGTATCTTAGGTACTATCTTAGATACTATTTGGGTATCTTGTATCTGTATCGCGATACCTCTCGCAAAAAGAGTATCTGTATCTGTATTTCCGATGCATTCAATAATGTATCGTGTATCTTAAGATACAGCATACATCTATAGCAACTACACCGTGCGAAACAGTAAACGTTAGCTGAACTCCACTTCTTAAGTTAATACTGCTGCCACTGAGTCTCCTGAATAAAATTAAAGACAGTGATTATCTTTTATCTTTCCGCCAGAGTCCTCCAGTGAGGGCAGGGGATGAGGTCTGCGCGTCCCTGTTAGTCGAGCCAACGCCTTCTCTAGCGGAGCAGAGTCACGCGGTGGCGCTCGCGCCATCTCGACGAAAACAAGCTCGCGAATGTCTAGCGCAGCCGACCTTTTGTTTTTCTCGATATTTTCTTTCTTTTTATTTATGTCGGTGCCATCAAACTTGCTCGTAGTCACTGTACTGTGCTGCACACTCCAATGCGTGCGGCGTCTTTCGCGCAAATTTTGATGCCGCTATAGTGTCGTTATCGAAGTTTCTCTTGCATGGTGCTCGGTTACGAAGTCTGAAGAATGCAAGAATGGGGCTGCTTTGCGTCTCGCGGCTTTCACACAACAGCGATTGCAAAGATCTCGTGGATGCAAATTTGACTTACACGCGTATGGGATTGACTTATATGCAAATGAGATTCTAACAACTATCGCACCACTGGTGGTGATTCCAGATGCAATAGAACAAGCATTTACGCGACAGAAGGTATCTTGACGTACTGTATCTTTGTACGACTGTTCTATCTGAACGACATATGGTTTAACATTATGTGGCACTCGTTGGGGTATTGTTATATTACGCCTAATTGGTTAATGAACTAAGAGCAACTATGCAAACAAATTTATATTCACTTTAGGGCCAGGTGCGTTTCGTTGCGTTTTAGAGGGCATGCAAAACAACCTATCTAATTTTTTGTGCAACACACATGCTTCGTGTTGTTTTCCGGCGTTCAAAGAAAGCCCACGAAATATGACTGCGCTCGTGTGCCCTGGTGCAGCAGTTATGGACAGTGTGGTCGATCCCCCTCCCCCGCCTTCCGATAAGAATTTCTGGCTATGTCATAGAATAAAGAACCAGTTTAGAGAAGGGAAGCTGTAGCCTTGACAACGGTACGAAAGATAAGCAGCGGTAGCGCATGGAACTACCGAAGGCACCCAAGAGATGGCGCTGCGTAAACAGGAAGCGGAAAACAAAATTTATTGTTTTTTTACGTAGAAAAAAGCAAATGGCGGCCTTTTTTTATTCAGTACCGGGTGCGCATGCGCATACGCGGGTGCCTCGGCTGGTTTTTTATTCTATCCTTTTTAAACAGAAGTGGACGAAAGAGGCCGGGACTCGCGTAAGGCTACGGAGGTCTCGTTATCTTTCGCCCGCTTGTTTTGAGCGCGTCGATACGCCCAGCAGCACGCCAAAGTGCCCTTCGGAACGCAGTACCTGTGCTTACGAAGGTTACATGGAACCGAAAGGCATACACTGGCAACTGGCACCAGTAAGAACAATTCACGAGTGAGTAGAAGGAACGATAATCTTTATTGACAGTGAGCAAGCGGTAAAAGGCCCTTGTTCAGACATCGTGAGCTCGTAAACGACTAGCTTTCGCGGTACTTCAAAGAGACAAAACAAATTAGATGACGTTTGTTGCCCGTTTCCACCGTCAGCTAGAGCTCACAATAACCAACTTGTATTGTA
The DNA here is from genome assembly GCF_013339695.2 of Rhipicephalus sanguineus. Lineage (NCBI taxonomy): Eukaryota > Metazoa > Arthropoda > Arachnida > Ixodida > Ixodidae > Rhipicephalus > Rhipicephalus sanguineus. The sequence continues at coordinate 77,669,433 of NC_051185.1, forward strand.
GGACAGGCGTAAAGCATCAGCATTTTTTTTTGCTACAGTTTCAGTACTTGCTTTCAACGAGTACGCCTGAAGACCCCCGGGTTTGTTGTTATTACAACATATTGCGGTCAGGCTGAGAATATCAAGCAGGTTCACGCAAAGAAATCACATTATAGTGGATGCCTACAGAATGGCAGAAAACATGAGCATTTTAACAAGTGATGCCGATGAAACAACCCATAAATGGGATATATGCAAGGCCTCAAAGAGGTGCAGAAATACACAGAAGGGAGAAACGATTTTCTATCCCGGTCATTCTCTTATTGTGACATCGCCGCTGGAAAGTAGGCTTCATCAACAGTCTGGCCAAGTCGTGCTCCTGCCATCGCATAATTCACTCGTTCATTTGAGCCTACCAGACCTTGAAAGTACAAGTGAAATAGCAGCTTTGTCCACACGTGTTAGCATACAACTCAAAAGCGAGAACAGTGAAGTGTGATATGCTAACGAGGTCACAAAGCAGAAAGAAAAACGCTGAGCTTGAAAGTACGTGTACCTGCCATCGTCGAGGAACCTGTGGAAACTGACGCCTTCGCTGGTATCGCAGCTCCTGCGGCACCATACAGTAGCACACCGACTGCCCACCATAATTGCAATATGATTACATCGGTGAATTAAAGATCTTGCATGCGTATTTTAGACAACATTAACGATAGAATTCGCAAGAAAACGGGGAGCAACAAACCAGCTGCCAACCATCGGACGATAACTGCGCATGTTCTGCGCGTTATCTGCGGCACCCGAGACGCAGCGGCGCACTTTTTGCGCTTCGTCACTGGTCACAGCGACGGTCCGCTTGCTCGCTACCGCGCGCCGGCCGTCAGCAGTGAGCGACAAGGCAGAGATGTTTTCAATCACTAAACAACAAATTTACTCATCATTCATACATTACTTTCAGTTACACAAGAAAGAGCACTTTTATGTGGCAATGATAGCTGTATTTCTCTTAAATATTGCTTTTATTACGGCGCCTCTGGCGGATTTTTTGGCGTTGCCGAGGGCAGATTTGAACGGAGCCACTATGGTTTGTTTTTTAGCTGCGACAGGGTCGATTTTTTCGCCCCCCTTCGGCGATGGCTGGAACTTGAGACTTTCCGAGGCCTGGCTATGTTACCGCTCATGTGCTACCGTACTTCAGCGCTCTCAAACGTGCATCGATCGCAACAACCGGAACGTGGACCGCGGCAAAATGAACGGCCGCGGCTCTAGGCTTCGGCTTCCCAGTGTTTCAGCATTTCTGACGGCCGCACATGACAAGGAAACGACATCGTCCCTGAGAAGCGACAGGGTTACGGTCCGCGCGCCGGTTGTATCGCTTGAATCATGTTTCAGAGCGCTGCTGTACGGTAGCCCATGAGCGCAGTCACGTGATTTTATTTCATATTTCGCGGGCTTTCTTTAAAAGCTGCAAAAATCACCACGCGATATGTACACCATCACGAAAAATTGGATTCGTAGGCTTGGAAGGCCCTCTGCGACGTCACGAAGCGCACATGACCCTCAAGTGAACATTAAAGATTTTGCACAATTAACCTAAGTTAATTAACCGAAAAAGCGCAATATATAAATACCATAACGAGCGCCACATGACGGTAAACCATATATGCCGTTTCGTTTCAATCAGTCGCGGTTAAGCACTCTTTTTTAATATTTGGGTCTAGCTAAGTGAAGCACTTTGTATACTTTTATGAAAACCAGCAGAAATCTGCTGGTTTTCCTTGTGGTTGTGTCGAACAAAGGAGCGAGCCCTCTAAAATTCCCTTCCTTCATTCATCCTGTATTTTTAGCCACTGTGATTAGTTGATAGAAACCGCCTTGCTATTTTTCTTAGATATAATTGTTTTCCTAGTTTGGGTCACCGTAAAGTTTATTTACTGTTACAAAAGTGGCAATAGCGTAAATAGCAGTAGTATCCTGCTACGCTTTCTGTCACTACAATAGGTCTGAGACATCTCTGGGCGGCACAAGTTCTCTCGGAGAAGAAATGTTAAAACAGTGCACGTTAGTGAATATGTAGCTAACGAACGCTTTACGCCAGCACATATGTAGAATGTGAAAAGTCGTTGCAGTTTTATGTCCTCTATGTATGCACGATGCGTCACAAAAATATCGCTACCAGTGTTGTTACTGCTGTACACCTGCCGGGTGATCCAGTATTGCGAAAACGGTGATACGTTTACGGACAGGGTAAAACTGCACAGTGGTATTTGCGCCATCGTACGAAGGCTTCTTATTGACACCCTTGTAATTAGATGGCAACCCACTAGCTGGTCGGCAAGTAGAGCAGCGACAACCATCAATTACAAAACGTGTCAAGCAAAAACCACTGACAGAGCAGAGCATAAAGTGCTGAACATAAAGAGTTAAGCAGCCAAAGCAATCTCAATAAGTTGTTTCGGAATGACACTAATCTACTTTTAGCAAGAAAGGCAGAACTTTCGCGATAGTAACAGATGTTTTATTAAAATTAAACAAAACTGCCCGCAGTTAAGAAATTTTCGAGCAAACATTTTTGTACATAGACGTTTTCTACTTCATTATATAGATCTAAAATAACATATTTGCAAATGTATCCAATTATCTTAAGACACAATCGGGAAGTATTGTATCGGATACAATCATTCCGGTGGTATCTTGTATCTGTATCACAAATACTTCTTGCCTGAGTATCTTGTATAGTATCGCGATACAATTTCAAAGTATCTTTGCCCAGCCCTGTTTCTAGTGGCTTTGGTGTTAACCCAATTTGTTCTTACTTTGTATCGACCCCCCTTACAGCGGACTACTGTGTAACTCTTTTGTCCAACACGCTGTTGCATTTCTTTTATGTGTTTCAATCTTGCCTATTCATGTGACATACACATGACTAGTTTTGTACTTGGATATTATTCTGGTGTTGTTGATGTTGGTCTGCATTGTTCCTACTGGCTTTGATGTTAACCCAATCTTTTCTTACTTTGCATCGACCCCCGTTACAGTGCCTTACACGCCTTTGCGATGCTTGTAAGGCATTTGTAAATAAATAAATAAATAAATAAATAAATAAATAAATAAATAAATAAATAAATAAATAAACAAACAATTAAATGTCTTAGGTTGGTTGAATAGACTTCGACGAGGGCGAAGTTCTCGTGAGCAGTGCCTCACATTTTATCTGCTTAGGAGTCCGTATACTAAACTTGGGCTGTAGCACATGAAGGACACACAATGAAACACCTGGGCGTCGATACGCGGTCCTTGCTTAGCGTGTGTGCTTTGGCCTGAAAGAACATGTTCTGATCACTTCGCTGCCTCATCCCCCCCCCCCCCCACCTCTTCTCATGTAGGGCAGCAAGGGGTGGGAAGTATAGCTAGGGTTTTATATAAAATATAGCTAGATTGAATTTGAGACTATGAGCCAACTAGCCTGGCAACGAAGTCTGTACAGCTGGGTTATCCATGCACATTTTCTAACTAGCCTTCCTGCCTTGCCTTCCATCGTTTCCTCTCTCTGCTCTCATACATATGGCCACTGTGGGCTCACTGGGGGTCCTACTTCATACGCGGTGGACCTGGCGGAAGCATGGCTCTAACACGGCCATTCTTTTATCTTGTGAAGGGATTTTTTTCTCTGCATCACCGAGAACCTGGCTTGCTGTCGGTTTTCCTGTGATTCGACGTATTTTTACCAACCTGTCGTCATTCATGTGTCTTCGATACCACCGGAATCAAGCAACCCGTATCAAGTATTTGGGCAATCTACCACCAGCCACAGATCTGCGACGTCAAGAAGCTACGCCGATATAAAACAGCCGCTTCAGAGCTTCACCTTCAATGGGTGCGGTGGACCTGGCGACAGCATGGCTCTAACACGGCCATTCTTTTACATTGTGCAGGTTGGTTTCAATGATTATTCCGTCCGTAGCGACTGTCGTTTTTTAGTGATCCTGCCGTGCCCACAACAATTTTTCAAGGCAGTGTATGAGTGTTTCTATGCTCTTAAAATGTTTTTGTGTAGTGATGTTGAACTTAACTCCGGTCCTACAAACGTCGAACTGCTGTAAAGGTTCTTGATGGCCAAAATGCGTTGAAGGAGCAAATATCTGCACTTAACACTAGAACTGAAGAAATGATCACTGACATTTGCGCTCGGCTATCCGAAATTGAAAGACACTTGTCTGAAGTTACAGCCAAGACAGCTAATCTAGCTAATCTTAGTGACTTGGATGTTGCGGTCATATCATTCCAATCTCCGTGGGTTTTCAGTCTGGCAAGCTTCCTGATATTGAAGATAGAAGCAGACGTTCAAACGTAATAATCTACGGGCATCCTGAGGAGTCTGGAATGACCTCAAACGTAAAGTAATCGGTGAGATATTTGAGGGGAAACTTGGTGTGAAGTGCTCATCTGTTAGCCGCATTCACCGACTTGGAAAGAGGGCTGCTGAAAGGCCTGTCATCATTTTCTTTCAAGACTACAATGAAAAGAATTCTGTTTTCAAGAACGTTGGCAAACTAAAAGGAACAAAATTTTTTTGTTCAGAATGATTACTCGCGCGAACCTTTGAGGAAAAGAACTTTGCTCTGGGAGAGTGCTAAATCTGACAAACAGCTTGGAAAGAAAGTATCACTGATTCATGATAAGTTACGCATCAAGGTGATTTGTTTTTTTGGGACGAAGCAAAGAATGCAGGTCAGTGTGTTTCAAATCGCCATGAAATATCATAGTCTTCGTGAAATTCTTCGCTGGACAACATCAGAATTTTATAAATGTTGACGCCCGTAGCCTTATCACTAAAATAGACCAGCTTGAGGCCGTCCTTCTCTCTCATGTCCACACGTCACCGTTATCACCGAAACTTGGCGCACAAAGATATTTCTGACGATGTCTTGATTCCACCTTCGTACAAAATATTTCGTCGTGATCGACGAACTAGAGGGGGCAGAGTTGCTGTAGTAGTTAAATCTAGCATTGAATGCAGTTGTCTAGATGCAATTGCTGATGTTGAATGTTTATGCCTCAAGTTGAACCTGCCTGGCACTGTTTTTCTTTTGTCTGCGCTCTACAGAACCCCTGATTCATCACCTGATGTTTTAATTGCTTTACGAAATCACTTACGACGACATAATAAACAAAAAATCATACTTGTCGGCGGCTTCAACCTCCCGTCAAATAACTGGAGCCGCTTATCTTACAATCCGGAATCTGCACGCAATGCTGATATAATGTTTGATATTCTTCCTGAAAACAACCTTGTTCAGATTGTCGAGGAAACCACGCGCATTGCCAATAAACGCAGGTTCTGTGCTTGATCTTGTGTTCTTAGATCGGCCCATCGCTCTTTACGATGTTTCTGTTGAAAAGGGCTTCTCTGATCACTTGCTAGTTTTTGTTGCATTTGCACTTCTTGATAGTCATGTGAGGCATCGGTCTGGGCTCAAAACTGTGAAAAGCTACATGCGTGCCAATGATGATGCAATTTTGAATCATCTCGAAACAGAACTTGCTGTATTTTCTGAGAGCGATCCCTCACTGCTTTGGTTGAATTTTAAAAATATTTGCCTTCACTGCATTGACCATTTTGTACCCAGTAAAGTTAAAAAAAACGGCCAAACATACCCCTTGGATAAACAGACACATTGTTCACTTAAAACGTAAAGCTAAGCGTCTGAGAAACCGGTCACCTTCTTCGCATGCATAGCTCGAAGTTCGATCAGCACTCTCTGAGGCTCTTCAAAAGGCGAAAAACTTTTACTTCAACACCACCTTGCCTAACTTTATCACATATGATCCGTAGAAGTATTGGAATTACATTAAAGAGCGCAAGGTGCCAGTAAATAAAATTTCGCATAATGATAAAATACTGGATGATCCACAGGCTGTAGCCGATCATTTGAACAACCAATTTCATAGCGTGTTTGCTGTTACTGCTGAGAATCTCCTCGTTGAATTCATTTGATGTTCATCTTGTATCTTATGAGGGAGTCTTTAAGATGCCTCTCAAACTGAAAGCAAAATCATCACCTGGACCGGATGGAATACCTAACGCGTTCCTTCGCCGATATGCCGAGTCTTTAGCTAGGTTTCTTATAATAATATTGTAATCTTCTTTAAAAACCTCTTACATTCCTCATGATTGGAAATCGGCACGTGTGCTTCCCATACTAAAAAAGGGAGATCCGTCGTCAGTTTTAAATTACCGCCCAATATCTATAATTCCTTCCTGTTGTAAGCTCATTGAGCATGTTGTGGCCACCTGCATAACAAAATTTTTACAGGACAAGAACATACTATCACCCCACCAACATGGTTTTAGAAAAGGTTTTTCCACCGTTACTCAGCTGGTTTCCGTTGTTCATTTTTTAGCGTCCGTTCTCGACAGGGTTGGTCAAGTCGACATGATCTTTTTAGAATACAGCAAAGGCTTTGATCGCGTTCCTCATGATAAATTAATTCAAAAACTATACATCATTCGCCTTCCCGATTATCTTATTTCCTGCGTTTCCGCCTGCTTGAACAACCGCACACAATATGTCGAAATAGATGGGAAAGCATCAGGCCGGTATCGGTATCTTCAGGGGTGCCCCAGGGCAGTGTCCTGGGGCCATTTTTGTTCCTCATTTACATAAATGATTTAGTTTCAGTTATTGATGAACCAATGAAGATAGGCTTATTTGCCGACGATGCGTATTATATAACGATATTCATTCCTTTGACGATCAACTCGCGCTTCCCGTAGCCTTCAGTAATATCTTTACTTCGTGTGGTAAATGGGGCGTGGAGCTTAACTCTGATAAGACTGTACTTCTTCGCGTCACAAAAAGACTTCGCTCCCTTAAATTTTCTTATTCCATAGGTCTTAAACCCTTAACTGAGGTTTGTGAATATAAATATCTCGGTGTCACTAACAAATAACTTATGTTGGAACACCCATATTGCTGGCACATGTTCTGCTGCGCTTCGCAAACTTTGCTTCATACGACACAAGCTTAAAAATTCACCATCACATGTTAAGCGTCTGGCTTATGAGCACATGATCCGACCTAAGCTATAATATGCTTATATTATATGGGACCCGTACACCAACGTCAGTATTAACGCGCTTGAAAAAATCCAGCGAAAGGCTGTGCGATTTATTTTTTCTTTATAGGGCTACCAGTTTTCCGTCATGTCATTTATGGAATCTCATCAGGTTTTTTCTTTGCAGTCCCGGCGCAAAGATCAGCGTTTAAACTTTTTGTATTCCTTGCTTAATGGGAAGCTCGGGCTCGACCCAATAACATACCTATCTCCACTTGCATCGCAGTTCACTCGTCACAATCATCCGCTTCCTATAACTCTTTACTTTGCCAGAAAAAATGTATTAAAATTCTCATTCTTTCCGCAAACAATTACAGAATGGAATAACCTGCCACCTGACCAACTATTGTCCTTAGCGCAGTCAAGCCTCCTCCTAGGTTACTCTGTAAACAGTCTCTTTTTCTAGTCTTATTAAAATTGGTTCTATTTCATTCACTTGATGATTTGTTTCACTGTCACTGTATTCACAATCATATATTTGTATTGCCTTTTCATCGCCTGTATTACCTGCATTTCTTCTTTCGGATTCTGTTGGTATTGGGGCTTGTTATCCACCTTTGTGGTGCAAAGTTTTGATGTTTTTGTATTCTCACTCCTGCTTGGGCCATGTGACCTGCAGTGTTTCTGTAAATAAAAAAAACAAAAATAAAAAATATATATGAAAGTAGGATCCACAACTGGTTGCTGGCATCGAGACTTTTGGCTTTTGTTTGATGACAGCGAGAAGGCACGCTCTCGGCCGAGTGCTGCCGAGGTGATAAAGCGCCCATAATGCCCTGCAGGCGACCCGATCGCTCGCTTTAGAGCGGCGCGATAGCAGACCCCTAGGCCTTGTTGAAAAAAAAAGGTTGCAGTGGCTTATTTCGGCTATGCCAGGATAACGTAGCGTTAGCAAAGGTTCAGGTAATTATTCTTATCTTTCCTCATTGTCTAGGATTAGCTTGATTATCATGCTTACTGCTGTTCGAATGATACACACGGTATACGTATTATGTGGCACATGTATATTTATTTTGCCAGGCAACTACTTCGGGATCCGATGAGTTAAGCTTCTCCGCTCTTCTGCGCCGTTGAGCAGCATTTTCGCTCTCCTTCTCCATGGCTATACCACACTGGCAAGCGCCAGTCAGAGGCGCTATCAAGCGGCTGCAGCGCAGTGTCAGACGGCGACTGCACAGCGAAGGCGAATAGCTGCGCGCGCGCCGGCGCCAATACGTCTGCCAAGGCTGCGACGTCACTCTTCTGGAGAGCGCAGACCGGTGGCGACGCTGTGCGCGGGAGTTGCCGGCTCCGGTGCGTGACATCACTGATCCTCGCGCATGCGCAGCACGGCTCTTGAGGATCCACGCGAAACTGGCTCGGCTAGGCCAGTGTAGCTAACGCTACAAAGCACATACCAAGGTCTATCCACATAGGTCGCGAAGCTTGGAACGAAAAGCGGTTCAGAACCTATTGCCACCGGCATCAACATGGGGAGTTATGGGAGGGGCAATTAAAGCGCGACTAGGTTTGGAGGGAACAAACACTAATAACAAAAAACCAGTTTTATTCAACAATAAGACAAGACTTATATTTTGTGAACAAGATTTGTTTCTAAATCACGTTTATTTATGCACAATATGCAAAGAATTTATAAAAATGTTTACTCATTGTCAAAAACTATTTTATAGCGCCCTCTGAAGAATGGCACATGTCATTGATCTGTAATGCAGGCCTTGTTGTGTTCGGAAAGGTGCGCGTAAAAGTTCGTCTGCTAGGAAACGCCCCCTCACGTATTTTGGTGTCGTGCATCTACGTTCGTTTTTCCTAAATAATTCGTTGTGAAGTTAATTTTTGCTGTGCGTGGAGTTACGAGGTGCGCTGTATCGCGGGTGAAAACGTTATTAGTACCGTGCCCGACGGGTACGGTGTCCTACGGGACGATGCGGCCAACGGTTGGCGCGGAACCCTTTCCCCGGTACCCACGGAAACGATGTGCTGTACAGGGCTGCAGCAGCAACTCCCGTACGCCCGGCGTTTCACTGCATCGTTTTCCTCTTACTTCCACAAGGTAAGGGAAAACTATAGCACTACCTGTTAATACGTGCACGGGGGCTAGTATAAGGGGCCGTCGTGATGCATTAAAAAAAGAAGAGGGGGGGGGGTCTAAAACTTGTTGTCACGTTACAGTAATCACTTGATTTTATCTCAGGTTTGGCTCGGAGGAAGTGGTGTCAAATAATCTAGGACTTCTCAGCGTATTCCAATAGTGCAAGTATTGTGCGAAACTCTGATTGCTTCAAACGATTCGCTTTAATTGTCAATCTGAATGTCTTCCTTATAATGCATTGCGATGCTTATAGTGACCGTTGCTTCCTGCGCTTGCATGTACCTGCAATCTTTTCATCGCAGTACTGTGTTGTGTTGCTCTTTGCTGCGTTGGTGCCACATCTTTCCTGTTTTATGTGTTTTTACTTACTGTCGCCGTTATCATTTGCATCGATCAATTTCTCTATTCACTTGTCTGTTGCGACACTAGCCTAAGCAATGTAACCACGAAATTTCAGGCGTGAATCCTGGGTCAAGTTCTGCAGAAACTCATCTCTGCTTGACAAGACGCCGGGACAGCTGCGGTTCAGAGTGGCGTGTTCGCTGCACTTTCGTGAATCGGCATTCCTGCGGCCCGGTTTTCTGCGTCGAGACGCAGTCCCTACAATATTTCCTGTTATCAGTAAGTAGATCGCTGAGCTGTCTTTCTCGCTACCATTCTCATGCATGCACATTTATTCGTACGAAAAATAGTGCGTTTATATTTAATATAGCAGGGTTGATATATTTCGAGAGATTTGATAGAAAAAACGGCCTTAACAGAATCATAATAAGTCATTCCTAGGTAAAAAAGTAATACGTGCATACTACATCTTTCTAACAGGTTCCGATTCTAACACCCATGATGGTACGTGTGGTGATCGCGGACAGAACCACGTCCAGCCTTCCGAAACTGAAGGTGAGCTTCGGTTCAACTTTTCACATAGATTCACGGGGCATAAAATAAATCTTTCCCGTCGCGTCTGCAGAGTCGGGTTCGCCAGGCCACGAGAGCCCGTACAATCCTGCAAATGCATCGTCCATGGGCTGCAAACTGCCTGATTAGACGGCAGTGCGCATAGTGTCCGGAGTAGAAGAAACCTTTCTTTTTGAAGTTCAGGCAACATATAAAGAGCGAAAACCAGAATGCTGCCCTGCAATAAGCTACTATTCCCCTTTCCAAATGAAGAAACAGCAGGGCGGAACACAACTAAGGACCACGGCGACCACACCTACGCCCGTACATCGCATGGATACGTGGCACCCCAGGAAGTCCCAGGTATCTCCTGGCCAATGTACTCTCTGCGCCACTCTCGCAGACCTCTTCCTTTATTCTTCTTTTGTTCCTCGTTCGACATGCTATATTGCACCATATTATCTCCCTAATTCGCAGAACACCGGTACAACTACCCATTAGACAACGCTGTTCCTGCACAAGATTCCGGCACTGATGCGGCTCCACAGACTCCATCGATCCTCGAGCCGACATACATTCGCTACTTCCTGAAGGCAGTGCCTCCGTGGCAGAATGCTATGGAGTAGAAGGTAACCCTGCATCTCGGAGCTAAATTGAGCAACGTATATACAGCGGAAGGAAATACCACTGTTCTCAGACAATAACCTCAAGATAAAAAAACTGCAGGGGGCAGCGCAATGAGGAATCACTGCGACTACACCTACGCCCGTACATCACATGGATGCGTAGCACCTCCCCAGGAAGTCCCAGGTATCTACTGGCCAATGTACTCTCTGCGCCACTATCGTAGACCTCTTCCCTTATTTTTCTTTTGTTCCTCGTTCGACATGCTATATTGCACCATATTATCTCCCTAATTCACAGAACACCGGGACAACTCTCCAGTGGATAACTCTATTCCTGCACAAGAGGCCGGCGCTGATGCGGCTTCACAGGCACCGCCGGCCGCACAGGCTCCAACAATCAACTCTGTCCCTGACGTAGCTTCTGAAGTTTCAAGCAAAGGTGAGCATAGTTATATAGTGCAAGTCATCTTGAACGTCAGTCTGCTATATTATTTCGCAAAAATGTAAAGCAAGAATAAAAGCCATAACTACAGTAAAAATTTTCTCACCATTGCAAAAGTACGTTCTGAAAGTCAATACGTCCTTAATTAAAATACAAAGACACCTGTTGATGCGGTGTACTGCTATTGGCTATTTGTCTAGAGGTCCCTAAATTATTATCGTAGTGAGGTGTCAAATATCGCGACTAAAATATAATTTGCTGCATAGGCAGATGTTAACGATAAGAAAAAGTAGTCTTTCAGAAAGATAACTGTGCCTGCAAAGATTTATGCAACACCGTAACACAAACAGAAAAGCAATTTCTGTGACTCTTTGTGCATGTATCGACGTACGCACCATAAAGAGTGACCATTCGATTAGGCCTATGTTCAATACATTGTTAAGTTTTCTGTATCTACGAATATTTATTTTACTTGACCTCAATGCGCTGAGCGCAATCTCATACGACACGAAATGTATAGAGCAGACAGGTCAGCCAAGGCGCAACTCGTCAAGCGACCACTTCTTTCCTGAAATACGCCGAAATATTCCGTCTATGTCACTCAGCAATATGAAAGTTCGCAGGTGTACAGTATACTCCATATGCCTTAATATTGCACAAATAACTATCCAAAAAATTATATATATGCTTTTTTGGATAGTTTCTACAAATCTTCTTTCATGCATCTCTGACGTGAAAATTCTTCAAGCGTATCTCACAAGCTTACTCTGCATTGACGTTCTTATGTCTGAATAGACAAAGTATAACCTTATATATGTACTAGATGCATTGTTTCTGAAAGGTGTAAGGTCATAAAGAGAAGACGCTGTGTATTGCCGCCATGTAGTGTATTGCTTTTTCCATAGAGCAACTGTTCCCAATGGCATGTGCGCAATAACTAATGCTTAGAATTTTGCATCGCTTCTTTAAGATATAATGAAGTTTGTCTTTGAAACTCGGAACGATGTCACAAAGAGTGGTCAATATCACACGCTCACCTTACGACTTCTAATATACATTAAACATCTCCACAGTGCACTCCCTAAAGAAACAAAAACCGCATCTCCCACAGCGCCCTGCTTGAGTCACCGCGACGTGCGGAGAAAAACCAAGGAACTCAAGGCGAAGCTGCGGAAACAACGGGATTTGAACCGGAGGGTGCAAGCAAGGTTGCAGAGGCAGCGTCAAGCCCTAGCACTTGAGGAAGTCGTCAGGATCGTCCGCTCACACGTATCTCCAGCTGTTGCTGTACTGGTGGAGGCTCAGCTGAGGACGAACAATGTGAGCCGCTTTTGTCGTCGTTGGTCTAGCCAAAACAAGTCCTTTGCCCTAGGGCTGTACTTCCATAGCCCAAAGGGCTATAGGTACTGTAGGCGAGTCCTCAGGCTTCCGTCAGTGCGATCCTTGCAGTTATGGCTTAAGCGAGTGCCTTTAAGAGTTGGGTTCTTCCCGCAAATTTTTGTCTTGATAAAGAGACGAGCGGCAACCTTTTCCATGAGTGACAGAGCCTGTTGCATTGTTTTCGATGAAATGAACATCAAAAAAGAGCTTTCATACAACCCATCACGTGACCGGTTCGAAGGCCTGGAAGAATACGATGGTGTTCAAGGCAATAATCTTTGCAACAGGGCTCTTGTCTTCACGGCGAAAGGTATCCGATCGTTATGGAAGCAACCTCTTGGCTATTTTTTTGCTCATCGAGGGGCACCTGCGAGTGCTTTAAAGGACCTTCTTTTTCAATGCTGCAAATCTCTTGGGGACGCTGGCTTGGAACCAGTGGCTGCTGTCTGTGACCAGGGAAGCCAGAACGTGTCCCTTTTTGCAAGTCTTGTGTCTGCCGAAGAGCCCTGCGCGGATATAGATGGAAGGACACTCTTTTTCATTTTGGACGCTCCCCACTTACTTAAGTGTCTGCGAAACATGCTGTTCAAGTATGACTTCAGAATAGGGGATCATCTTGTCAAGAGTGATTACATTAGACAGGCCTACGAAAAGGACCGCATGCATGAGATTCGTTCTATCCCAAGGCTGAGCGACAGACATTTCAATCTGACATTTGCATCAAAGATGTCAGTAAAGCTGGCCGCACAGGTTTTCAGCAACCACTGCGCAGCTGCCATGTACACGTTCGTAACATTTCAGCAGCTACCCGCCGAAGCGATCCATACCGCACGATTCGTCGAAAGGGTAGACCGCTTGTTTGACTGCCTCAACAGTTCTCGAAAAGTGGGAAAACCTTACGCACCTGCGATCTGCAATGGTTCTCTACATAGAAAGTTTTTGAAGGAGTGCATTCAGGTGTTCGAGAACATGCAGGTAGTTGGGTGCCCGAGGCAGCCGCCTTGTGTGCGCTGGTTTTGTTTGACAATGAGGTCTATTCTAATGCTTTGTGACCATCTCACCAATCATTTTGGATTTGCCTATGTATTGACTAGAAGGATGAATCAAGATGCGCTTGAAAACACCTTCTCCATTGTAAGATCGAAATCAGGGGCTAACACTAACACAACGGCTCGTCAGTTTCAGGCCGCTTTCAGGCACCTTTTGGTGAGTAACTTGTTCAAGCTCTCTGAAAACTCCAATTGCACCGAGGACATGACATCAATCTTGGCTACACTCCCCACCGTCTTTTCGGCGCCTTCTTCGGCTCTTGTTATCGAAAACATAGCCCCACTTGAGATGGAAGATGATCCCTGCGCTGACGAACCCTCGGAAATAGAGCAAAACAACCTTGTTTTTTTTGCAGGTTGGCCAGCGGCAAAATTTTTAAGGTCGCATTCGTGTGTCGGGAAAGCCCACAAATGTATTCTTAGGGTCGAAGATGCCAAGTTTACCGAGGGCAACCAAGTTCTTATTTACTTGAGTGCAAAAGGGGCTGCAGAAACAAACTTTGGAGGTCTCTCAGTGCCTCCCCCCCCCTTTCGTGTCCTTTGTTGAAGGCTGCGAAAGTGTCTTTGAAAACGCCATTGATAGCCTTTTCTCCACGAGCAGAGTAGGGCACACGCTGTGTGTGCATCTTCGCGAAAAGGTCGAAAAGACTCTGGCCGTTTGTGAAGAGGAGGTTTACGACGCCTTGTTTAGTCTCTTCGCTCGAGTCCGGCTGCACTGGTTTGCACGAAAAAGAAATGCCGAACTTCAAAGTGCACAAGTAAAGCGTCAAGCTATGCAGCAAGCGCAAAGACTCAGCAATTAAGTTAATTTTGTCAAGGTATTTTCCAAGCGGGTCAGCCGCCGAGCACCGTTACCCCTGTGGCAGAAGGTGGTTGATTCAGTGACCGCCGTACCTAAAGGGTAAACAGCAGAGGTGATTCGCATGTGCTGCGATAGGGTCGAACCCCTCAATAACGAAATCGACGGCGAAGCCAGTTTTGTTCGTTATCGTGAGGATTTCGTTGTCGCGAAATTCTCTTATCTTGCTCTGTTTCACGTTGCTTCGAAGGAGCTTGCCTTATCGTGCCTTATATTTTAATAAGCTTTGCATACCTTCGTTGTCGTGGGCGCAGAGGAAAATGCGAATGATTTCAAAGCATCGAGAACTTCCTGCGAACTTACTTGCCTTTCATAGGTTTTGTCGCTTTCGTCACTCTCGCCGTCACTCTGACATTCTTTGCGCACGCTTTCAATGACAGCTTCGTCGTTGAACTCTTCGTGAATGATCTGGACGGCTTCAGCGCACGAAACGTTGTGTACTTCAACAGCCTTGAACTCGTGGCTACACCATCATCCTCATGAGGTTCATTATTATTATCATCCGACCTAATGTGAACAACCTAATGGTCGCAACCATGCTGTTCGTATGTGTCTGACTTGTCGATTTAAGGGTGCTGCAATTTTCGAATTTCGTGGTTCCGAACCAGTTCAGGGGCTGGAAAAATGTTGTGGATCACTTCTGAAACATACGTTATTGCGGGAGTGCGTTTTAAAATCTCTTCGCTGTCGAGAGGGGAAGGAAGGAAATAGCAGAGAGAGAAAGGCAGGGAGGTTAACCAGTGTAGGCAAACGGTTTGCTACCCTGCGCATGGCAAGGGGAAATGCATTGAACTCTATGGACGCTTGCCGGAGACGCCAGACTTCGTTGTCGCGAGAATTTCGTTCTTGAGGACCTTCGTAATTGTGAGGAATTGAACTGTATTTCCTGCGGCGAGTCTTGGATGGTAGAAACCATGGAGATGATCCTCATAACCTTCGGGGAGGGAAAGGAGAACTCATGATTTGGAATGTCCGTTTGCAAACACAACCATGCATGTAGTTTCGACAGTTCTTCTGCGAGTTCGTGAGAATGCGGACTTGGCAATTCGTGGAGATAGAAAGAGTGATTGCTTCTTCTACCATTGCACGCACTCCGAATATCATTCAGGCTGTTCCCATTTACTGGCAGTTAAGAATGTAAATTGCAGCCAAGGCTGCAGCTGTGAAGACGTCCAGATGCGGTCCTGTACTATTAAGATAAAAAGCAGTTGACTGTTGATCCCATGTTTTTGATAGTTATTCAGCTTGAAGTGCGCGCTGATCGTGTTCTTGAGCTGGGTGAATGAGTCTTTGTGAGCATTGATCGGTTGACTTCGATGTGGGAGCGTACGTCACGCGGGGTATCATGCGACGCCCCGATGCTGCTTATTTCATCGGGACTTGCTATCCTGCCTTCTGGAACAATGCACACCAGCATTTTAATCATGTCTTATTGCAAAAGATTTGCATACACTTTAGATTGCGCTGTATGCGCCCCCTCAGATTACCAAAGTCAGGCTGGCGCGTTAGCTTGCTTATTTTCCTGCGACCCTGAGACAAAGGCTGTCTAATGAATGACTTATAAGATGTTCAAGCCCGCTGCTTTGTTTAAGAAGCGTGTAAACCTGACCATATTAACAGTGAAAAAATTAACCCCCCTGAATGTTAACTACAAAGGTTCATACCTGCCTACCTGCAGGGGGGAAAATGTTAAAATGGTGTGTATTTGCCGCACTTACTCAAACAGAGGGTGAGTTTTCATTTTTTATATGTTTGACTCCAGATGAATCCATACATTTATAGTTTGTTAAGGCAATGCACTGGTTATTTTTTCTTGTTTCGAGGTGAATCTGTTGTTGAGACTTTCATTGCAAATAATGCTATGTGTTACGGGAACTGTTCTAACACCCTGGTTACGGCTAAGAAGGTCAATTTTTTGACGCGTAAAGAAAATCGTAATGCATATTGTGTGCACGATTATTCTGTACGTATTTCCATAAGTGCTCATTTTGTACATTGTAATAAAAATGCATTATGTTTATCCCGTAATAAAATTGAAATGTCATCAGTACTGCGCGACTATGCTTTATTTCTTATCTTTGAACTGAAGCACACAAACCACTAAAACATAATTTATATATTCTTGATCAGTACATAAGACACGCTCGCAATTAACCTGCGCATGTGCAACGCAATTAAACAACCAAGCAGTGGCGCAGGCAGGAATATGTATTGAAGGGGAGGGGGGCACGTTTTTTTAATGAAAGGGGCAGGGAGAGGGCGGCAAGCAGAAGACAAGTGTGGTAGTGTTATTTTGTGCTCTGTATCTCATGGCAGAAAAAGAAATTCGACAGGGATGGAAAAAACGTGCCCGATTCCCGGTTTGCCAACCACTGTAATCAAGGTAAACAACTGCTCGCTTTTATTAAGCAGCGTAATACATGAATACAGCATAAAGTTTCCGAGAAAATGCAAGATATGTTGTCACCAATTCCGAGGCGAATCGTACTACAGTATGCTTAAGTACACTTCTCTGATCACGGGTCTGTACTAGTTGAGTTGACGTTGATTTGAAAAACACTCGCGAAGCTTGGGCTCGCCAGCTCGCTCGGCCCACGGCGATCAAAAGCCTGCAGAGCTATTTTGAAGTCAAATTTCGCGCTAATGCCATTAAAATGAAGTCACTTGTTACCGGATATTGCGTCACATCCGGTTGATTTTTTGTTCCGCCGGAAGTGTTCCCTCCTCACACAGATGGCGCTAAGGCCCATGAGCAGCATAAGAGCCGTCATTTTTTGAACGTATAGGCTTCTATGGAAGCTTCGCTACCATTTACATTTACCTTGCACATACTGCGGAAAGCTGACACGGCTATGAACTGCTCAGTAAAATATTGCAGTCGTGCGCCCCGCGTAAAGGCTGCAAGCGAAGCGCAAAGTTGCTGTTTTCTCAGGCGCCCTCTTTTCAAACAGAGGCCGGTTCTCACTCTCGTCGGTGCCCGCAGCGCCTTCCGGTTGGCGTCATGTATCTGCTGCTCCACGTCGCAATGGACATAGCATCCTCATTGGCTGATAGCCGACATAAATCGAGAGCGGCGTTCAGACAAGATGCGCTTCTTGCCACGGGGTGCCGCCACTTGTCGGAGCCGCACTCCTCAGTCTGCTAAATTTACACGGTAGCCACACTGGTGCGCGCGAATCATAGCGGGAGAGCGATCGCGTTTCACGACGCGCGCTGACGTAACATCTGTCCGCCGTGCCATCCACCCCTGTGTAGCTTCTAGTGCGCTCGTTGGGACCAAACAAGAGAGAAAGCGCTGAGAGCGTGCGCCAAACCCCGGTAACTCCGCTTGTTATTGACGGATTCGAGAAATTTTTGCGGCAATGATTCGGGAGGCGGTAAACTCCGACACTGAGGCCATCAGATCATTATTTGGAAAATTGGTGTATAACCCCTTAAAAATCTTGGCCACGGTTTTAGAAGTACAGGTGCAACGACGCAGCACCGGCGCTATGCGCTCGCTGCGTCGAACTTCGGTTCCTCCGCGCAGTCACGCCGCGAGATGGCAGGAGCAGTCACGTGGCTCACAGCGGCGCGCGCCGGCCTCTGTTCCGCCTTAGCCAAAGCCACGGTGACAATGCAGTTGTCGCCACGTTGCTTTCTCGTTTAATCCTTTTTGTGCGATGGCAGGTCACGCTATTCGAGTGAGAAAGCCGTGAAATGGGCAAAAAGTGTTTTGTGCCGCGGTGGAACTCTGGGTACAAGACCTGCACTGAAAAGTCAATTTTTGCTGCACACCGAGATTCGGAACGCCTCAAGGTTGAAGGGGTCCGCTCTATGCATGGCTGGTGCAGAAGCCTAGCTCCGGTCCCAGCCGCAAATAGTCGTACCGTGCACGTGTCAACAGATGAAGGGGTCCGCTCTGTGCACGGCTGGTGCAGAAGCCTAGCTCCGGTCTCAGCCGCAAATAGTCGTACCGTGCACGCGTCAACAGATGAAGGGGTCCGCTCTATGCATGGCTGGTGCAGAAGCCAAGCTCCGGCCCCAGCCGCAAATAGTCGTACCGTGCACGCGTCAACAGATGAAGGGGTCCGCTCTATGCACGGCTGGTGCAGAAGCCTAGCTCCGGTCCCAGCCGCAAATAGTCGTACCGTGCACGCGTCAACAGATAAAGGGGTCCGCTCTATGCATGGCTGGTGCAGAAGCCTAGCTCCGGTCCCAGCCGCAAATAGTCGTACCGTGCACGCGTCAACAGATGAAGGGGTCCGCTCTATGCATGGCTGGTGCAGAAGCCTAGCTCCAGTCTCAGCCGCAAATAGTCGTACCGTGCACGCGTCAACAGATGAAGGGGTCCGCTCTATGCATGGCTGGTGCAGAAGCCTAGCTCCGGTCCCAGCCGCAAATAGTCGTACCGTGCACGTGTCAACAGATGAAGGGGTCCGCTCTATGCACGGCTGGTGCAGAAGCCTAGCTCCGGTCCCAGCCGCAAATAGTCGTACCGTGCACGCGCCACCAGATGAAGGGGTCCGCTCTATGCATGGCTGGTGCAGAAGCCTAGCTGCGGTCCCAACCGCAAATAGTCGTACCGTGCACGTGTCAACGTCCCCTTCCCCTAGCGCGAGTCATCGCAGCTGCGACGGTTTCGGGCGAATGAGACAACAGGCTAGAACAACAAACAACACTTTATTGCTACTCTAGCAATAACGCGTAAATGTCGCGTAGAGAGATAGTCCGCTCTAGCAGAAAACAAAGGGTAACGCTTACACCTTCGGTCGATGGTCGGCTCGCGGGTCTTGGGGCGGTGAAGTGGTTCCTGGCAGGTCAGCAGAGCAAGAGAGCCCGTCTCCCCGTCTGGTCTGCTGTTTATCCGCCTCCCGTCTCCCTCCCCATCGCGAGCGTTGTTTCCTTCGCAGGGCGAGTTCACTTTCTCGCGAGCCGGGATGCGAGGATTGGCGCGAGGAGTGGCGGGAAAGAAGGGGTTGCCCGGAAAGGGCGACGGTGCTCCTCTCCTAGTGGCCCCTTGGCTCCCGCCGTCAGTTCGCGATCATGCCAGCCTTAAGGAAAGGAAATGGGCGCGCGTGTTCTCCCACAAGGTTTGGCACCATGCGATTCCGCGCAAGGAACGCGAGCTGCAGTCGACTGATTACGTGTGCAAGAAGCACTTCGAGCCGATGTACATAACGAAGGCGTGGCAAGCAGTGTACAAAGGGCACGTTCGTGTTTGCTCAAAAGGCGGCTCTGGCTAATGACGCCGTGCCGACGAAGTTTTGAATTCGTATTGAGTTCATCGTCTTGAGTTCATCCACGCCGTGTGTTGGCCCGTTTTTAGATGCGAAGTATCTTAAGGCCGAGCTCAATCCGGTGGTGGTGGTGTGCGGCGTGACCACCCTTACTGCGCATGCGCATACCCTCTCCACACACCTCTCCACTCACCCTCTCCCTCCCCCTCCCCACTTTTCCTCTCACTTTCCCTCTCCCCTTCCCCTCTCCACTTTCCCTCTCCCGTACCCCTCTCCCCTCCCCCTTTCCACTCTTCCTCTGAAACGCGGGCTAGACATGCCGAAATTCTCTCCTGCGCAACGCCGCGATGAGCTCGAGCAATGCCACCTAGAAAAATATTCTAGAGGGCGCTGGCTCGAGCGAATGCGCGTCCCCTCCCCTTCTCTCTCCTCTCCTACGCTGCCCCCGTCTCGCCCGCCTGTCGACCGCGTTCCCCGCTCGCCCTGTGAGAATTAACGGCCAGGCTAGATGGAAGATACGACGCGCGTAGCGTCCCTCTTCGCGTTCCACGACGCGAGGTCAGTAGCATGCCCAACGAACGCCAACGGAACGCGATCGTGCAAGTGCTTCGGCTTCGCATCGCCTCATGGTCCCCTTTAGCGGGAGATGGTGTAATTTGATTTATAACCATACCTACATGCGTGTGCAGTCTTTCTCTCTCCGTGGGAAAGCTACGCTTGTTAACAATGAGAATATGTGGGGTTTTACGTGCTGAAACCATGTTGTGATTATGAGGCACGCCGTAGCAGAGCTCCACAAATTTTGGCAATGTGGTGTTATTTAACATGCACTGACATCGTAGAGTACACGGGTCTCTAGCATGTCGCATCATCAAAATGCGACCGCCGCGGCTGGGATTGAACGAGGGAGCTTCGGTCAGCAGCCGAGTACCGTAACCGGTGTACCACCGCGGTTGACTGGCTACGCTCGTAAAGACTCTACACACCGCGATCGACGTGTTCCTTGAAAGACAAAGTACTAATGCTGCCTTCGGGTGACTATGCGAGGCATAAACAGTGAAAAATATCCCTCAATTGGCAACAGAGAAGAATCAGAGACACATATCCACTACTCTTAATGTCTCACCTTCTCGCAGTGCCAAACCAGAATGCTTTTCCATGTCCTTCGTCGGTGCCTCAAACTTAGCTGCTGGCATTCTCTAAAATTCAATATTTTATGCACGACCAGCTAAAAAGTATTCGTCACACATTTCTTGATCCGCGATCAACGACCGCAAATTACTTCGAATGTTCGGTACAGCAAAGACTGTACGCATTTTCTGCTGTAATACTACTGCTAATAGGTTATTTTTTTCCAACTATCTAAACTATACTTCTACAAATAGAACTAGTGGCTGTCATAATTCAGCGTGGCGTCACTGTCATATGTTTAAATGCACGATTTTACATGTCCGAATGAGGAAAGCATCCTCCTATTGCGAACCTTCGAGGTGGCAAAGTCAACATATTCAGCAGATAACGGCTGTATCGTCCAAATTTCGATTTATTCGCAGCTTTTATTTATTTATTTATTTTTGCCCTCGTTACTGCGCGAATGCACAGCTTTTTATTCATTTAGAGGGGCGTTCGCGGCTTCGAAGAGAGCATGCCCAATGCCGCTCATGAGCCACCGGTGGTGTAGCGTCATCTAGGGCCCTGCGCACAAAGCGCCACAAACCGCGGACAGAAGTTCGCCGCTTCCGGAGGCGCCGTCGGTCCACCTGTAATACTTCTAACACCGTGGTCTTGGCTAATGTTATGCGGCGCGCTCTGTACATGAGACTATTATTACGATGAATACACGTTATTTAGCACCCTCTTATATTGGCCTCGAGGAGTTACGGAGTCGCCCTCTATCGGACGCGCCTCGATTGCGTGCTAGGCAGGATATCGCCGGCGCGCTCCCCATAGGTTTTGCTGTCGGCGCTCTACAAAAACACCTCGCGGAAGCCCTCCAGGGCATTTCTGTAAGTACTTTCGAAATGAACTGTGCTATTTAATGTCAAGATAATCATTTTCGACGAACTGAAAGCACAAGATAGTCTACAGTCGCTGTCTCTTTGCAAAAAACGGAGCACCCGCTTCACGCTGTCACCGCGTTGGAGACCCCTGAACCGACTTCTTGCGTGAAAAGTAGTCACTCGCAGAGTGCAAACTATGTGAAATATCTCGTTGGAGTAGACTGCCTGTATAACCAGCGGAGCATAACAGAAAGAAGCCTCAAGCCAGCGATAGCACGGGTTCGCGACGACTGACGGTGCCTCTGCATGTATGAGCGTCTGCATGTATGTTCATACTGATGGTTTCGCTTGTGCTACGAGCGCGTTTTGGCACCGCGCTGTGAACTTTAGGCCGCAAAACATGAGAATTTGTGAGTAAACAATTAACTACTGTTGCGCGGACGCTATCAGAGCAGTTCAAAAACAATTTCCTTACAACTGCGGCTTCGGTGCGCATGGAAACTTTGTGATCTGCCGTCCCGACGATTCAGTGTTTTTTTTTTCTGTTTCGGTCTAAATTCGGGTACATTTCAATGTCATTTGACAAGCTGTCGCGCACTGCGTATTGATCGGTCTTCTCAGCGCGCAAATGCCGCTGCTTCTGTTTCTTTATGCAGCGCATTCGTTTTGTTTGGTGCTCACACAAAACGTGAGCAAATGTGACGCCTTTTTTTAATGCTCCTTAGTTATCGTTCCGTTTGCATTCCAGTGAATTTGCCGCTCTCTGTCATCAACAAATTCATAGACCAAAGCTTCACCACTTCGAGATTGCTGGTGGAAGAAGAACCAGTCTACGAGACTGAGCATGTAGTAGCATGCGACGCCTAGGGAAAGAAAGAAAATCAGTAACGTTTGCCGGACTTGTTCCGCAAGCGTCGGCTGTGAACTAGGACCCACATGAACTTGAAATAGCGCTGAATAAAATAGAAGTTATTGCAGCAACCAGCAGCCGCAAAACAGGATAGTAATTATTTGGCGAGTACCCCAGCAATTTTGGCAGCAGTGTCGTGTCTAACGCGAACAGGGTGGCATCTTTCCTACGTAAATAAATGAGGCTCCAAGAAAATACATGGGGTTGGCCGGTGGCCCGATCACCGAGGCAATGCAAAATTTATGTAGCTTATGAAGCAATGCATGCCTCATCAAATGGGAAGGTTGCCCGTCGGCGTCCCGCATCGGCGGCGTCAACACGAGTGATGCAAAAAATAATCGTCACGTGATGGTGTCACCATATGACGTCATCATGATGTCACAGATCGCCAAAATATGTAGCGTCATTATGACGTCATATAATGTGACGTCAAATGATGACGTATTCACACGTCATGGTCGCCTTGCATTGCCTCCGTGATCGGTCACGGAGGCCGTGCAAAACCGCGTTAGGCGCAGAACGCTTTTGGAGGGGGGCGCGGGAGAATCAGTACATCGACTGACAAGAAGAAGATGGCTTTCGCCTTCTAGTCATCTTTAACAAATGCATAAGGGACCCTGTGCGTTTCTTTAATTTAACTTATCTAAACAATGACTTGCGCATCTGCAGTCGATTTTGTGGACGCTGAGCACGTGGCCGACGATCAAGAGGTCGCATCGGAGGCTTCTGAGATGGCATCGCACGTGGTAAAAGTAGCGCTTTTACCATCCTGTGGCAAATAAGCATCATTTGCCGGCGGGGAGCGCGCGCGAGCCATCGTCTCAGTGCGCGCTGTCTGCTACTCACCGAACATCGCAGGCCCGACGCAGTAACAAGTCTTCGTCGCGGAAGTGTTTGTTGCACACAAGACTCGTAGCGGATGGCTACTTGCCGGTTCTTAGCTTTCCAACCCATGCTTCACGCTGTTTCTTGTCCCGCGGTTACCAGTGCAGGCTGACACTGGGCTCCTTTGTGTAAGCGCGGCACTGCGGCACCGAGCAGTAGAGCCCCATATTCGTCGTCTTCGGAGGCAGCCACTCTATTACAATGGTTTCAATTGTGTAGAAAATGAGAGAAAACTTCCGAATTTGAACAGACCGCAGCGCATGTGGGACTTGAAACTCGTTTTCAAAGCACGCGGCAGTGCGTCACAAGCAGCCGACGCGGCCGCTGAGACCACGTGATCCTGCCAAGCACGTGACGCCGACGGTGGCGCCGGCGTTTCCAGTGGTGGGCCTCGAGGCCAATACTTCCGTAGCTCGGCGTGGGCGTGGAATGAGTAGTCGATTCTCATTTTAAGTACTGTTGTTAAGCCGGTAAGGCATGGACGATGCTCAGGTGATCTGTCTACAAAACGACAAAAAAAAAAGCAGCAGCAGAGCTGATTTATAACCTCATTCCGCTCGATTACAATGTATTTTGAATTACAGCATCTTTCGGAAATCGAACTTTACAAACTACACCGCGACCGCTTTTCGTGGCATCAAGGCTAAGTCCTTTCTACAAGGGTATGCGTGCCACCTCGGATAATTCTTTTTTTAATGCGACTTCTACAAAAGGTAATCAGTGCTAGTTTCTTTTACCGAATGGGTAACAGCACAAGTAGTTTGGAGAGTGTTCATCTCAATTTCATTCTTCAATTCCTTGTTTTTAACGCAATCGTTTTTGGCCACCTACGTCGATTACTGAACCTCGACGTATTAGAATTGTTGCCTTGTGAAAGTGTGCTCTGTAACCCAACGAATTAGGAGCGGCATTTGACTTACAACATGTTTTTCAGCGCCGGGTCAGTACAACAACAACAACCAGACGAAACAATTTTCAGGTATAAATGTCCGCACAAATTTCGCATTTCCCGTGGGTTGGTCAATCCGGGGGTGCAGACTACGTAAAGCCAGGGCCAAAGGGGCGTGCTGCCTGTGCCGGGGGGCACTAAAGGTCGAATCACCAGGCGTCGGCTCAGTCCCCAGGATGCCCTTTTCCCTGGACACGGCAAGGCCACGCACGTATAGGCGTGGGAGGGGGTCGAAATCCCCCGTTGGCTCGAGTCCGTGGTGACGCTTCTCACCAAACGCTTGCTCGCGCAGACGCCCCTGCGCCCATGTAACGATCCAATTTGTTGCTATCGATTCATTGCTAGGCCCTTGCGGCGATACTGTGACATTACTTTATTCAGAGCAACCGTACCAGAATAATAAAAAAAATTCTAGAGAGCGACCTGCGACACCACAACGAGAATATCCTAGTAGCCTAATATGGGCATTAAGGTCGCCTGGTAAATGCTTGCTTGACGGAACTGACCGACGTGTACTTCAGGTTCCTGAAGTTGTTGACTCTGAACCCTTAAGTTATTCACTCCGAACGTCAGAATTATTAATTGCTGGAGTTTCACCTCCCAAAACCACGATATGATTACGAGGCACGTCGTAGTAGGGGACTCCGTATTGATTTTGACCACCAGGGGTTCCTTGAATAATTAAGTACGCGAGTGCTCTTTCTACTTCCACCCCCATCGAAATGGGGCTGCCATGGCCACGAATCAAACAGGTTCGCCAGAACTTAGCAGCACAACACATAACGTGGAAAGCTACCAGTGTGGGTAGCGAACGTCAGAGTTCGTAACCCAGCCTTTTGATCACGTGGGCACAGGCCGTGTTGATGTGCAAAGCGTCCTCGGGCCTGATTTGTCGCTTCCAAGCGTTGACCACGTCTTTGGAGTTTCTGGAGGTAGCGTACGCGTCGCGTTGTACTTTGACGTTTGTCTCGTGGGTGTGGGAATCGATGAACTGTCTAACTGACGTTGTCAAAGGCAGTCCGAGTGCGTTGTACATCTCCGAGGTAACGTTTAGCGTGTTCAGAGCAAGGTCTTCCAAACGCACCTGTGAAAGCAAGAACCAGTCGAATGTGCACGTTAAACGATATTTAACATTAGAATAACATAATACTACAAGAAGGAAAGAAGTGTTAATTTTAAGGGCTCGTTTTTCTTTGTTATACACAATATGAATGAGCACTCACAGTCAATAATTCCAAAGAACTACAAGTAAACTTCTCGAATTATCAATCTTAAAAAAAAACGCGTCGACAATACTTCGACAGATGCGTCACAGTATTTTTTTGTTCTTTTTTTTATTCCTATAATTCACGATGTCAATGTATAATGCCTCTCGCTTTGTTAATTGTTGTTTTCAATGCGCAGAATGCAAGTGCACATGCCTGTGTTTAATTTTGTCTATTAGTGTAAATGCCTGTGTTCGCTGTATGTCTCTATTTTGTAACGTATTTCATGACCATATCTTCTTTTTTTTTCGCTTGAATTTCAGCATTTATGTGTATGCTATTTCATTGTATGTGTTTTCCACTCCTGTAAAAACCCCAGCTTGGGGTTGACAGTATTAATAAACAAACAAAACAAACAAACAACCTCTCTTCAAGGATAGTATGTTCGATGTTTCTGTGTCAACATTAACGTGACTTTTTGGGAATTGTCTGAAGCATACCGTGCAGGATTCAGATGAACTATATGCGCCGAGCCGGACGTTACTTGTGCAAGAAATTTCAATAAAGGTTGAAATCCGTAATAAGATCTTGCTTTCTCAGTAACTGCTCTCGCACAAAAATGACAACTTTTGAAGCTGAAAATCATATTTATTAGCTATGGTCACTGCTCAGTAGGGCGATGCGATATCTCATTCGATGACCTATTATCCACAGCTCACGCGGGCAGCTTCATGCAGAGCATCATGGCGACGCTAAGAATTAGCCTATCATCTTCATCGGCCTGACTGTGCCTGACTAAGCCTTACTAGCAGAAGAAAGGCCTTCCAATGTATCGCCAGTTAACCCGCTAACGTGCTTGCTGCGGCCACGGTACGACAGCGAACTTCCTAATCTCATCTGTTTCTCTTAATGAGAAGCAGTTACCTTGCCTTCCGCGCTACATGCCCGGCCCATGTCCGTTCATGATAGCGACTAACATGTCCTGAGCACCCTTTTGTTCTCTGACCCACACTGCTCTGTTTTGTCTCTTGAGGCTACACCTGTCATTTTTCTTTGCATGGCTCGCTGCGTCGTCCAAAATTTCAACTGAACACTTTTCGCAAGTCTCCAGGCTTGCGCTCCGTAGGTGATGCCGCTGTTAAATACTTTTCTCTTGAGGGGTACTGTCAAATTACCATTCATGATCTAAGAATGCCTGCCGAATGAGTTGATGATATATGGTGCCTATTGGCGCAAGGGCCATTTGATGGCCAAAGAGCGCCATGACATGATAACGAAACTGAACAATGGTCATGTTACCTGGCTCTATAGGGGCCTTAAATTCCTCGCGCTAAAGGCGGGTAAAACATATATGTAATAAAATCATGAGAGTGACGTGAAGCATGGGCATGGAGAATGAATGGCAAGTAGTCATGATGGTAAAACAATAGCGATATGGTGGGAGCACGAATGCCTCCTCAAGGCCTTTTAGATCAAAGGCAGGGAGCCAGGTGCTTTCTCTAGTATAGCTAGAGCACAACCTCTTTTCAGAGGTCGTGCTACGGATTCCCTGGGTATATGACGTGAAAGCTATCCACGTCTTTAAAAAACGCGAACAGTGACTGATGTTTAAAAACGGGTTCCCTACCGACGAACATTGGTGGGTGTAGTGGTAATTGTTGCCGGTAGGGTAGTAGGAAGTGCTGTTTTCTAAGCGTTTCTAGTTCCTTACACTGTATTAAAATGTGAATTACAGTTAGTGTTTCACCACATCTCTCACACATGGGTGGATCATCACCGGATAGAAGGTGTGAGTGTGTACTGTGTGTGTGTCCTATTCTTATCCTGGTAAGTGTTACTTCTGTGCGGCGTGACTTTGTTACTGACGGCAATACGCGATATGTGGCTTGATGAGACGAAGTTTATTTTGTGTTTGCCTGTCCCACGACCGCTGCCAGTGGTCCCTGAGCTTTCTTTTAGGGAATGGTTTTAGGTCGAGTGAAGGGACAGCTATGGATGTATTCGCGGCAGCGTTTTCTTGGGCAGACGCAGCTAGTTGGTCCGCCAACACATTTTTCCCGATTTCGCGGTGCCCTGGCACCCAGCACAGTACAACATGTTGTTTTAGTGTGTAGAGCGTGCATAATAGGGAGTCAAGGGACACAAGGACATGATTTTTATGTTTGTTCAACGTATTTAAAGCTTTTACAACGCTCGGAGAATCCCTGTATATGACTGCACATGTTAATTTTAATTCTTTAATGTGTTGAACGGCCACAAGTATCGCGTAAGCTTCTGCGGTGAATATACTTTAATTAGGGTGCAGAATACCGGAGTCGGAAAAGGACGGACCAACGGCTGCATATGACACACCGGTGTGAGACTTTGAAGCATCCGTAAAGAATGCAGGACAGGTGTATTTTTGCTGCAGTTTGAGAAAGTGAGTACGTATGTGTGCAATAGGTGCGTGTTTCGTTACTTCTACAAAGGGAACGTCACAGTCTATGAGCTGCCACTGCCACGGCGGCAGATATGCAGCGGGGGCCATCAAACGGCGTTCATGAAGTAGCACACCCGTTTCCTCAGCAAGGGCCCTCACACGAAGTGAGTAGGGCTGTCTCACCGAAGGACGATTGTTAAACAGGGCAGAACTGGACAAATCATTGACGGTAGAGTGTGCGGGGTGTTCTTTGTCTGCGTTCACTTTTAGGTGATATAAAAAGGACATGCAAGATCTATGCAGGTGGAGCGACCACTCGTTGCATTCAACGTAGAGGCTTTCTACGGGGCTCGTTCGAAATGCGCCCGTAGAAAGGCGAATGCCCAGATGG
Organism: Rhipicephalus sanguineus; assembly: GCF_013339695.2. NCBI lineage: Eukaryota > Metazoa > Arthropoda > Arachnida > Ixodida > Ixodidae > Rhipicephalus > Rhipicephalus sanguineus. Next base: position 77,697,848 of record NC_051185.1, read on the forward strand.
TGAACAGGGTCACGCATCTTCAAGGCGCTTGGTGTCGCAGACTGATAAACAACGGCCCCGTAATCTAGGCGCGTGCGAATGAGGCTTCTGTATAGATTCATCAGGCACTTGCTGTCACTGCCCCATGCAGTGCGTGACAGCACTTTTAGGATGTTCATTGTTTTCATACACTTGTTTTTTATGTGCTTTATCCGTGATATAAAGGTGAGTTTTGAGTCCAGTATTAGGCCTAGGAATTTATGTTCCGCGTCTACAGGTAGTCGCTGGCCATACAAGGCAATTTCGGGATTTGGGTGGAGGCCTCTCTTTCTAGAAAAGAGGACACAGGTGCTTTTTTGTGGACTTAACCTGAACCCGTTTTCGTCTGCCCATTTAGACACCTTGTTCAGACAGAGCTGAACATGCCGCTCACACATAGCAATATTGCAAGACCTAAAACCGACCTGGACATCATCCACATATGTGGAATAGAATATGTTATGTGGGATGCAGAGAGGCAAGGAATTCATTTTAGGGGCGAAGCTCCTTAAGGCGGCACCCGTTCGTCCCTCGTAGTGGTCGTAGTAGTGAGTAACAAGTCTTACGCTTTGACCTCCAAGGTGGTGCCGGTGGGAGATTTCTCCTGTGCGTTGTTGAACAATAAAAAATTCGCAGCGTGCGCGTTAACTAAAAGCCGAATTCTTCTGTCTCTCATTCCCCATTAGCAGCCATTGGCATGTTCCAGTAGGAAACGTTAGTAGAAGTAGAAGTGTAAGTGTTAGCTAAAAGCCGACTTCTTCTGTCTCTCATTGCCATTAGCAGCCATTGTTTACCTCCAAGGTAGTGCCTGGTGAGATTTCTCCTGTGCGTGATTAAACAATAAAAATTTTGTTCAAAACGCCGTTGATTGATGAAATAAACCAACGAAAGACGCCAGATGTTTTGTAAAAGCAGAACGAAAGAACGCCAGATGTTTTTCTTAAAGTGTAGTAGTAGTAGGGTAGTAGTTGCATGTAGCCACCTCGCCCGATCGTCAACGGGCGAGGTGGACCGGCAACGGCGCGAGGACCCTGCCGTACGAGAGTTAAATCACACTAAAAGACATACTTTGCGGGCGATACACTCTAGTGAGCTTTCAACTTTTCGTCTTAGTGTACATGATAAAGAAATTATTTCTACGAAAAACGCAAGGCACACCTTGAGCAATATGTTTGGTTTTGGGACGCTAAATGGAACCATGAGGCGATGCGAAGCCGGAGCACTTGCACGATCGCGTTCCGTTGGCTTTCGTTGGGCATGCTACCGACCTGGCGTCGTGGAACGCGCGTCCTGTCTTCCCTCTAGCCTTGCCTTTAATTCGCACAGGGCGAGCGGGGAATGCGGTCGCTCTTGGCGCTCTTTCGCTCGGGAGTGGACTTCTTCCTTGCATTTCACCGATCACAAGTGATAATGAAGGGACCACGTAAACCAACAGTACAATAAAAGTTTGATGTTTAATATATACACGATGTTTCACACTCTTTATATTATGTACTGGGCGCATTTCACGGAAGAGTTTCACGGTTTACAGATGATTCCCTCCGTAGCTTCGCCCCACTCATCATCATTCACCCCGTGGATATGCTGTGATTTTTTTTATAATAAAAAGGGCGCAACTCAGCACACCACCCTGTGGTACACCAGTTTCCTGCACAAATGGTCGCGATAATACATTACCCACTCGAACACGAAATGTACGATTGGACAAGTAACTTTCAATTATTGTTAACATCGTACCTCGTATACCTAACTGTGAGAGGTCTCTCAGTATTCCAAACCGCCATGTTGTGTCGTATGCTTTTTCCATGTCAAGGAATACTGAGAGAAAAAACTGCTTATGTGCAAATGCTTCGCGGATTGCAGACTCAATGCGGATTAAGTGGTCGGTTGTTGATCGACCTTGTCGAAATCCTCACTGGTATGAATCTAGTAATTTTTTTGTTTCGACAAAGTGTATTAACCGGCAGTTGATCATTTTTTCAAAGACTTTGCATAGGCAACTTGTCAGCCGATGGGCCTGTAACTTGTGACAGACGATGGATCTTTTCCCTGTTTCAGAACATGGATCACGATAGCCTCTTTCCAGGAAAGGGATAACGCCGGAAAACCATATGGTATTGTACAGGGAAAGCAGTGTTTTTAGTGTTTCATGGGATAAGTGTTTCACCATATTGTATACAATACGATCAGAGCCTGGGGCAGGTTCGGTGCAGAAGCTCAGTGCTGCCTGCAGCTCTGCTAAGCAGAACGGTTCATTGTATGCTTCATTATTTATTGATTTTCTTTCCAACCTTTCTCTTTCCACTCTAGTTTTGTACCTTTGAAAGGTTTTGGAATAGTGTGTAGAACTGGATACGTGTTGGATGTGTGCTCCCAGAGAGTCAGCTTGATCTTCCAGGCTTTCACCCTGGGTGTCAACTAAGGGTAAGGAATAAGCTGGCTGACCTCGAACTTTCTTAACGCTATTCCATGCCTTGGCCTCATCTCTATAGGAGTTAACACGCGATATGAACCTCTCCCAGCTGTCTCTTCTGGCCGGCCGGCACGTCCTCCGTCCTTGAGATTAGATCTGTTTAAAATTGAAGAGGTTTTCTGCTGTGGGGGATTCGCGCAGACGCCCTCACGCTTTATTCTGTTTCTTTCGAGCCTCGCGGCACTCGTCGTTCCACCAGGGCACACGACGTTTGCCTGTCGCCCTGGTTACTTCAGGTATACATTTAGAAGCGGCATTGGTAATAAAAGCGGTAAAAACCTCTATAGCAGCGTCAATACTTAAAGGAGCCGTATCCGCCCACGAGACATTAGTAGTGTTGTGAAACTCCTCCCAGTTGGCTCTGTCAAGGTTCCACCGAGGGGCCTGGGGTGGAGATTCGTTCTGTCTTTGTGGTTGGAGGAATATTGGGATGTGGTCACTCCCATAAGGGTTTCTAACCACTTCCCAGTTAAAATCAAGTAAAATAGATGCAGAGATGATGCTAAGATCAATGGATGAATACGATTTATTTGCGAGGCTAAAAAACGTGGGTTCTTTTTTGTTGGGTAGACACGCGCCCGTAGAAAACAGAAAATTCTCTATGAGGCGGCCTCGCGCGTCGGTGCGAGAGTCGCCCCACAGGCCGCTGTGAGCATTAAATTCGCCGAGAACGAGGTAAGGCTCGGGCAACTCATCAATAAAAGATTGAAATTCGTGTTTGTGTAGCTGGTAGTGTGGGGGTATGTATACTGAGCAGATAGTGATGAGTTTATTTGCAATTATAGCTCGAACGGCTACTGCTTCCAGTGCCGTTTGGAGCGGAAAGTGCTGACATGCTACGTTTTTGTCTAGTATGATGGCCCCGCCGCCATCATACTAGACACACCGCCAGATGATGCGAGAGCATTCTGGCGGTCTTTCCTAAAAACAACATAATGATGGAGGAAATTTGTCTGTGTAGGATTAAGGTGTGTCTCCTGTACACACAGCACCTTTGGACGAAATGTGGTGAGGAGTTCTTGTATATCGTCAAGATTGTGTAAAAGTCCTCTAGCATTCCATTGTAATATGTGGTCCATTTTGAATGTCTGTGTGTGTGCTGTGTCGCAATGGAAGGAGAGTCACTTATTTTAGAGAGCTTTTGCCAGGCCCTGTGATTAGCGTTTTGTCTTTTTTGGAGCGGTCGAGGGATGCTCGCCGCTCCATCGGCGCAGCTTGCTCCGATGGACCAGTAGTGTCCATCGCCTCTTGAGAGGCGACAGACAGTCGCTCTACCGAGCGCTGTTTGCGTACTGTAGACTGCCAGAGCTTGTGGAGGCCACTGGTGTGGACTGAGTGACAGTGGGCAGGGCAGCGCTGGCTGCTCCCGCCGTAGGGGCGAGTGGCGTTAGCTTCGGCACGCTAGGCGTGGTCCGGGCAACTGCCAAGGGCCTTAGTGGTGCCGCCCCTTGTTGCCCCACTTCGGCGAAGGATGTTTTCAGTGGGAATGACGATGCAATCCGTTGTCTTGCTTCGCGGAATGATATATTCTCCTTTACCTTTATAGTGATTATTTCTTCTTCTTTCTTCCAGGTCGGGGAAGCTCTGGAGTATGCGGGGTGACTGCCCTCGCAGTTTGCACAATGGACCTCCTCATTCCTGCAATCGTCAGTACTGTGGCCGGTGGTGCCACACTTAGCGCAAATAAGCTGCCCTCGGCAACTCTGCGATCCATGACCAAATCTCTGGCACTTGAAGCAGCGCCTCGGGTTAGGGATACACGGTCGGACATGAAGTTTCACATAGCCGGTTTCAAGAGTCTCGGGTAGTGTAGTTGAAGTGGAGGTAATTATTAGATGCTTCGTTGCAATTTCGGTGTTGTTCCGTCTGATTTTGATTCGTTGAAAAAGAATTACACCTTAGTCTCTCCATCCGTCGATGAGTTCGTCTTCGTTCAATGTCATCAAGTCTTCGTCCGACACTACGCCTTTCACTGTGTTCATCGTTCGATGTGGACTTACAGATACAGGTATGTTATCAAAAGCTACTAGGTGTGCGAGTTTGTTGAACTGTACGTTGTCTTTTAGTTCGAGCAGCAGATCCCCTTTTGCCATCCTTGTGGCTTTGTAACCGGCTCCAATCGTCTCTTTTAGGCTCTTGGCCACTAGGAATGGTCAAATAGCTCTAGCTTTTGTCGTTGGTTGCTCACAGTGAATCACATGAAATTTCGGGAATGTTTCTTTGCTTTTGGGAGCGAAGAGTGTCGTTGCGTCGGTGCGTACCCTTTTCGGGGCACGATCGGTTGAAGAAGGGTTGAAGATTCCCATAAGAAAGTAATTTGTTCGGAAACGGCGCCTACCAGCCACCACGGAGCCCAACAAGGGGACGTCGCAGAACGTGTGAACAAGTCTGCGCAACGCCAATAGTGTGCCGTTCCTATAACCAAATATGGTTTACCGTAGGTAGGATAGCCACACAAGGTTAACCCTTGCCGCCAGGAAAAGTGGAAGTAAATGGAAGAGAGCAGAGGACAGGAAAGAATAAAAGTGAGAGGTAAAGACGAAGATGAGGGGAGAGAGAGACAGGAAGAGGCGACTGCCGATTTCCCCTGGGTGGGTCAGCCCAGGGGTGCCGTCTACGTGAAGCCGGGGCCAAAGGGGCGTGTTGCCTCTGCCGGGGGGCCTTAACGGTCCAATCACCCGGCGTCGGCTCAACCCCCAGGATCTACTTTTCCCCGGACACGGCAAAGCCACGCACGGCAAGGCGTGGGAGGCGGTCGAAACCCCCCCCCCCGTTAGCTCGGGTCCGTGGTGTCGCTACACACCAAACGCCTGCGTGCGCAGATGCCCCTGCGGGGTGCCGAATGAGTTCCACTTCATTCTTACTCCTCTAGATAACTGACCCATATTTGCTATTGCTGTGGTGGCAATTACGCTTTAGTGTCTCACCTGTATCGCCCGACCGGGAAACCCCCGGCTAATATTCTCGAAGATGTCTAGGTCGTGCTTCATATCGTTGCAAAGCATGGTGGCGCTGGCACATCTAGGACGACACCACTTGCGTCGCTGACGTGACAGCCAGATGGCGCGCGGGTCGCGTACTAAGTGTACCACCCTGAGTTCTTCCGCAGCCGCCATCGGCCCATCCAGTAAATAACGCCGTACGGTATCCATTCCGATGCGCACCACTTTCATAACCTGCGCAGATACATGAGAGATTGAAATTATTCAATATAGCAAACAGAATGACCCTTAGCTAAATGATTAAAATATTCTGTACCGGTTGAAAGGACATGTGGGTCTTAAATTTGCCGTATGTACTCCATTGTTTCTTTTAATCAATAAAAGCATTTCCATGAGCTAAAAGAGCGTTCTCAGAAAGTAACAAGGAGCGGTTAAGTGGCGCGTCTTGCTACTCATGTTATCGCGAGATATAAGGAGCTGTGAAGTTCTACTCTGCGCTGTTCATATTATCGTAGGATATCAAAGGCATTCACGTGCAAGGTCGAACTTCAAAACCTTTCCACATGCAAAATAGCGTCGATGTTTGCGTCTGCTGTGCGACTGCTGCATTTATCCCATAAAAAATCCAGATCTATTTACAGTAAATTTACATGAAATTTGTCATAGTAGTTTTGGGCTTTTTTCCCTGTCACACTTCCGTTGTTTTTGGGCCTATTACTACACGACTTTCTCTGGCGGTGTTTGGCACCTCATGAGCAAGGAACTTGAGGAGAAATTTCAGTGGATCCCATTCCACGTAGGATGTTAGGAAAATGTTGATGCTCTTGCACACGAAGCACTACCATGTGCTCCAATATTCGGAGCTCCAAAGCTGTTGCAGGACACAGAGGACGCATTAGGCATCACGTTAGGGTGACCGGCAAAACTTAGTATCGAGGCTATGAAATTTATGAAGTTACGCGTGAAGGAACAACTTTTCTGCACTGTAACCCACAAGAACTAACTTTGTACGCACCACACTTCACTGTGTAAAATGGGCGACGCGCTTTCCCAATTAGTGCCTGCTTTGGGAAGCGAGTGGCATCAAGCAATATATCTAGCCACACGTGGCCTGACGTAGGAATGCCTCCAAAAGAGTCAATTTTTAAAAATTTTATAGTTGTGCCCTAGACTGAGCAAAATTTGGTGTCAGAGACACACGAACAAGTATGATTCATGTAGAAATTGTGGCAGCGAACGATGAAAGGGTCCATAGATACAACGATCGGGTCGCGTGGTTGGCTACGCTCTAGGCCTGTTGTTCAAAGGTGGCGAAGGCGGCTTAATTAGAGACCTGGGAAGGACACCAGCAAGCGCGTCCCTGTCACATTGCGGATTGTGGCGTACAGAATGGCTACGATTCACCATAGAGGTCGAGGTATTGTCCCAGCCGAAGTGTCGTCGCAGACAGAGCGTAAAGCCGACACGTAAGCCTTCGCACAGAATTAGTAAGGTCCTACATACTGGAAGTAGGAAGGTCCTACATACTGGACGTCCTCTTCCACTGAAAATACCGCGGCATTTAAGAACGCTTACCGACTGCATATTGCCTTTCTACAAGAGGCAGCCGTTATCAACCATTGGTGAGAGGCCCTTGCCATTAACGAATCTAAGGCTCTGGCAGAGCAGTTGCCAGCTATTTATGCCAGGCTAATCCAGTCTGTTGCAATAGCACTGCCGCCACCACCACCGAAAACACGAGCAGACTTGTCATGTAATCTCCCGCTACCATTTTGGAATGTGAAGGCGATATGCGTGACTCAAGGGTCTCTTATGCATTCGCCTAAGGTGACTCGAAGGCGAAAGCTATCTTCTTCTTCATTTTATTCACAGTCTATGCACTGATACATCGATGCCCCCCTCCGTAAACTCCTTGCGCCTAGCGTGGTATTGAACTGCCTCCAGGATCGAAGGCATTGCAACATTTCCGCATCTCACCTGGTTTTTCACTGCCTCCGTGATCGGCCAACCTTTCACCAAGTGATCATGTCGTGTGATGAAGTCATCACACGACATGAACAATTCGGCGACATAGTGACGTCGTAATGACGTCATATGGTGACGTCGTTACGTCATGAGGATTTTTTTGCTTCACTCGTGTTGATGCCACCGAAGGTCAATTGCGCGCTTGTTGAGGCATCAAAGTCTTGCGCCTTAAAACGAAAAATTAAAGAAATCGTCTGCAGCGTATTCTGCCAGCTAGGCTTACCTGCATCGGCGCCGCCTTGCAGACAGCGTTGAGAAACTCGGGATCAAGACAGACCCGTTTGATGCCCTTGCACACGCTCCACAGGTAAGTGTTCTGTCTAAAGGGGTGCGGGTACTTTATGCCCAGCCGAAGGTGGTCCAAATGTTTGGCGAAATCACAGCCGAAGAAATCCGTGATGTAATCGAGCCCTCGAAGGGCCTCTCTGCCGTACAGCCGGGGACCTACGGGCAACGTCCTTAGTGGCTCGAAGTGGTAGAACGTCCGTGGATTCGCCGAGAGTAGCTGACCCAGGAAGGAGGATCCCGAACGGAAGTAGGCGACTTCCAGTATCCTCTCCACTTTCGAGCGTTTTTGTTGAGGGTCGGTGTCTGCGAATTGCTTCAGTAGCACGGCTTTCATGGGCTTCGTAATGTTAGTGCCAAAGGAGTAGTTTGTCTTGCTCCATGAGGCTGCGGACTTCGCTGTAGTATTAGCATCATCGTGTGCACTATAATTGACTAGATGTTTCATTAAGAAGGTTTCTGTAACATTAGCACCGATCGGGGCTGCAGCTGTCGTGCTTGTCTCTGCCCTTTTCGACGCCTTTGTAGTTTGGATCGCCGAGGCATGTTCTTGAACGACCTCGGTCACACGTTCGGGTTGCGTCGAAGGCGGGGTTGAGCTTGCGAGAGCGGCGACGGAAGTCGTTATGTTTTTCAATTTTACTTTTTCCGTATGTTGATGACGGGAATGTCCATCAGCGGCACTGCTGTGACCTATGGTGTATGTAGCGATGTTCCAAGAAGGCAACAGTGAGCTGTGCTTCATTCTGTTGCAGATGATGTAGATCGTCGTCACCACTAGGACTGCAGCCAGCAGCCACAACAGTCGGATACATGCTGAAATCAGAAAGCGCCGTTAGAAACTTGGTCATCAGATCAGACAGTCTTACTACAGCGGCTATCAGAGTCACATGCTGCAATGCCGATGAACAAAATTAGCTTAGCTATAAAATTGCTGTTTAAGTGCGCTCAAATTCTAGCAAGGTAATGTGACGTATCACTTCCTAACGGGGAATGAAATTGGGGGGTTTATCTTCGGCCCAGCACAGCTTGGTTTATCACGAATGTTTACTGTAAGAAAATGTGTTACAGTGAACATTAACACCCCGAGTATATCCTTAATGTCTGTGAAACTGGCAAACGGCCCGATAATTCCACTACTTGCAAGTTCTCTGAAAAACCGCATATGAAAGAAGTAAGACTCACTTTCTCTTCTAGTGGAAGACGTGTTCACGATCAATCTCGACAGTTTTCTGTCGAGGTTGATACGTACATATAGTGATGATTGATTGGTATATATAGTGTTCCTACATATGCACGCGCACACTTTGTTTAAAGAAAATGTTATCACGCTTATGAAGCTCCCGTCTATAATGGTAAATATTGTGTTCACAGTGCTGTGGCCACTCTGTCACCGGGCGCGTTGGCCGTTTTAATCCAACAATTCATCAACGCAAACTCCGATAACAAGCGTGCAAGGGTATGAGTGCTCGGCTGGTCTGCTGCAAATACACAGTGCGTGACCACGTCCGTCTGGTTAAAGTACACGCTTGCCGCCGCAGACATACAGCCCAGCCTCCGGCACCTCCCAATGAGCCTTTTGCGCGACAGAGACGGCCGGCACGTTTCATGTCCGTTAAAGCCCCGATTTGCTGAAGCAATCACGCACATTCAATCGCAGATGGAACATACGAAACGCCGGGCAGTGTTATCATTTCGGACTTTGTACAGAACATGACGGCGACGCCGACTGCACGATTGTACCGGGAGCGTCCGTGTAATTATTAACGCAGTGCAGGGAGAAGAAGCAAGCGTGAGGAATGAATAGAGACATCAACGTGGAACGTTATGTGGGATGAAGGTTAACGAGGGACTCACCTTTTGCACGGGCCTTGCTGTATCCGCTTGCCATGGACGCAATCCACGCAGTCAGAGAGCTTCTTTCTTAACAGCCGCTTTGCGCTGATACAAATCATACGACTAGATACGAAGGAGCTTTGCATGTATGGCCGAATCTGGAGAGAAAAGAAGGTGAACATTCAAGTCGCGCTTATTACGGCAAACGTTTAATACACGGCATGTGAGCTGCTCTTTTAAAACAAAAAGCCGTCACATGTCGCCCCGGCTCGTTTCCGAAACAAATTTATAAGCCTGCAAATGTCATCGCGTTGACGACGTTGGCGAAAAGTTGAAATCAAAACACCAACAGTTAGGAAGTATTGGTTACAATGTTGTTTCGAAACCGGTGGAGAGAAGCTGTAAAATAACAATATAATAGTAAGAATTTTTTTTTAATTAGCGCAGCCTATACCAAGTTGCCCAAGGCTGGGTCACAGCAGAGCTGCTGGGCACCTTGGTGGCCCTGCTTTGCTAAGCTTTGCCCTCTCCCCTATCTCTTTCCCACCCCTTGCTATACCATACTGTACACGGCTATGCTTGCTCTCTCCTATAACGCGTATGTCCTACAGACATTGGGCAAATCCTGCAACTCACCCTGCTGGTCCACTAAATCTTAGGGGACCATACGGGCGGCAAACACCAATTAGGGGCCGCACGTTTCAGCTCCTCTTGTCAACGATCTGTACCGAGCGCTCGGGTGGGTATTGAACCCGTGTAGGTACATGGTGATGGTAATTTTCTATCTACGACACACGATAAAGCCCGTCCATAACAGCTCTGCTCTAAAAGATTGACGCATTTCTTTAACGATGCGTTCGTAGTTCTCAGTGGAATACATGAGCGTAAGAAACTGTCATCCGTACATCACATCCAAAGCAGCCGCCTCGGAATATTTCTAATTTAAGTCTGGAAACGTCCTATGTAAGTTCAGGAAACTCAGTTGCAAAACCCAACATTTGAGATTTTTATATTCGACAGCGAGTGTTCAGTATACATTTATCGATGAAACCGCTTATTTGCTAAATAATTACCTCATGCACTACTTACGTACTTGAGAATACCTTGACGTTATCTCGGAATAAAGCAGGAGTTAAGAAGATAGTTAATTCAGTTCTTTATGGCGCAATAGGAGCTGCGGCTATGCTGCGCCAGGCACAAGGGGATAGGTAATGAACGGTGAAATGATGTCGTTTACAGCTTATTCAAAAAGTCACGTGCTCTTAAAAAGTTCAGCACAGCAGACAAGGGTACAAGGCAGTGGGTAGACAGGGGGGGGGGTGCACACCACGCCCGTGCCCCCCCACCCCCCAAAAAAATGTCTGCCTACGCTACTGGTACAAGGGGATCATCTCTAAGTAGAGCAGGGTGGTTAGGCGTCTGTTGTTTGTATAGGTGGCCGAAATATTGTCTCTGCATAGCAGTGTGGGGACGTGTGAGTAGGATGTGTACAACTGTTAAGGGTTCTTGACATTTTATTGCGATAGCAATTATATGGACACTCGGTGGATTGTTGCGGTCGCCGTCAGGTCACGGATATGCATATGTATGTATATATAATTAAAACCAACAAAGAAAAATAAATCACAAGAAAAACAATGTCGAAACCGGGATCCGAACCTGCGACCATTCGCTCTTCAGCGCGCCGCTTCAAACATCTCGGCCACGCGCCACCGTTTGTGTAGAATACTAACGGCCAGCTATTTATATACAGCATTTAACGCTGGTGGTATGCAGATCTCGGAGGTGCTTTCGCGTGTGCAGTACCAGCCGCGAGATTGCCCGCAGGGCGCACTTTAAAGCAAGGCTTCTAGATTTTGCTTCTGTTTGAAAACTGCCCTTGAAACGTGCACTAAAAAGTGACCCATTTCTGCGCCCACCCGCGATGTGGAATGCCGGCTAAATAATGCGTCGAACGCCACCGCGGGGCAGGAGAGGTGGGGGGCCACTCCACGCGCCGAAGTTTTCAAGAAAAGAAAAATATCTCAGTGCGTTGGGTTGTAGCGCGCCGCTCGAACACGAATAAGTAACTGGGACAGTTAGTTCGCGCTCGAACCTGTGTGTAACTGTGCGTTCCTTTCGAGCGTCATTCGTTGTGTTTGAGAATCGCAGCGCGCTGCAAGTGTCGAGCTGTTGCCGTTGTTAGTTCGTGGTCATGCTGTGAGTGTTATTTTTGTGAGTCCTTTGCGCTTGATGGGCGCGCTGCATATATCGAGCTGCTTGGTGTTCTTCTTGTAATTTTTTAATTTGTTGCTATCGCATTCATTGCTTCGCCTTTGCGGCGAAACTGTGACTTTTTCACAGGTTGTCTGTTCGTCGTTTGTGAGTAAAAAGTTGTGTGCCAGGTGTGTGTGTCCAATTCGGAGTCGGCATAAAATGACCTCAACAAATCGTTCTTGGTGCCGACAGCTCTTCCATTCTCCATGTACGGGTTTTACTAGGTGGAGCTTAATATTTGCGTACGAGTCTTTTTGCTACTGCCATTTGTCAAACGAAGCTGTACGATTTATTCGCTGGCTGTCTTTTAAAGGAATTTTCGTTTTTGTAACTGTTTTGAGTGAAGATAAGCAGGCATATTTATCTACTTTTTCGTTGCCAGGTATCCCAGCATGGCTTGGTACTTATAGAAACGTAGAAACGGCCTCGCTATTTCCAACAATCATATTTAAAATATCGCCAACTAAGGGTTCACATTCAGATTTCATAGGTGGAGCTTTTAGTGCACTTAACGAGTCAGTGTATATCATCGCCTTCTTTTGTTTCCCGGCGGTCATATTTCGAACTGCTTCATACAAGGCATAGACTTCTTACTATCACGTATTCTTATATAAAATTAATCCGAAAGTTAGTCTCAGTAACATAAAGAAGTGCTCAGGAGGCTTCAGGAGGGGGTGGCCTTCAAACCGATCAACTGTTCTCTCAACTAGGTGCTAAGTGTCCGTATTGCTTTGTTACTGTTACAGTGATGCAAGCAGATACATACTCTCTTATACGAAGATGTCAAGGGTTACAGTCGGAACGCTGCCGTCACCTCCTGCAAGCGGGCCTTCCCTACAGTGACACCACTGGATGCATTACAACAGATTTCACAAGGCACTGCTTCACTTCATAGACAACTGTGGTCTTACGACCGTCATCTAATACATATATGCACACAAAATAATATGCCTTAAGAGAAAGTCCATGTCGCAATAAAGAAGTATGACTGGCATTTGACTTGCCAAATGTTCTTGACCCCCCGGCAGGGACAACAACGAAAATAAATGACATAAATTTTAGGTCAGGCGGCCCCGTGACGCGAATTTCCCGCAGGGTAAGTGACCTCCCAATCGAATATGTACTTCGTTGTGCCGAGCATCTGGCCGGATGCGTGCTTGTACCTATTACACCAGCAGGTGCACCGAGGCAGCAATGGTCGGCCTCCTGTAGCGGTGGTGGGTGCTCGACTATTTCACGAAGGCTGTGGTGGGTTAAAGGGGCACTGACATATCATTTCAAGCTCGATATGTGTCCTTCATTCGATTGTTCGGTATGCATAAGTATTTTTGACCAAGTTTGAATGGCGTCCGTCACCTGGAAGTTATTTTATTTCGAGGGCAAAGAGCGTACGAAAGCTCAAAGGGGTTTTCATCATCCTGCGACATCGACACTACTGTGACGTGTATGGTGTGGCGCATACCATCCTGAGTGACGATGCACTAGTAGCGATGACGTCCACGATTCGAGTATTTTCATCGTGGCGCCGACGCCTGGAAACTTGATTAGTGGAGTTTATTGGCGCAAGGGCCAGATGTGGCCAAAGAGCGCCAGAGCGATGATAATGAACTGTGCGTTACGCAGTGTGGATAAAACAGATGTGACGTGGCTGTAAATGGGCTTAAAAACAGTCGCTGTAAGTGCGTAAGATATACATAGAGTAAAATTATGGCAATAACAAATGATGTGTGCCATGGAGACATAAAATTCAAAAAATGATACGAATATCAAATAAAAACTTGGCGTGGAGCACTAGTGCCTCAGCAGAGCCCTTAAAACAAGGGCATGGAGGCATGGGCTCATTGAAAGCTGCTATCATAGCGGCGTCTTCTGGACAGAGGATGCGCTATGAACTTGTTGGGCTAAAAACATTCAATACTACATCTTTTAAAAAGCCAAGGACTGGCTTTGCGTCAAAAAGCGGCTCTTCGCCGAGAAACATAATAGGATGTAGAGGAAGATGATAGCGGTATGCTAAAGGAAAACATTTCTTTCTCTCTCTTTCAGCTTCCGGACACTCCAGGAGGACGTGAAGGACGGTCAACCTCTCGCCACATCTACCACATGTAGGAGGTTCATCGCCAGTCAGCAGAAAGCTATGGGTACCATATGTGTGTCCTATTCTGAGGCGACAGAATAGGAGATCAGTTCGCCGTGTTCTCGTAGCGGAGGGCCAGTAACCTAACTGCGGCTTAATCAAGTGAAGCTTATTATTTATTTCTGTGTCCCACAAGCGTTGCCAGTGGCTTCGCAGTTTCTCACGTAGGAAGGGTTTTAGACCTGTTGCAGGGACAGGAGCGGTAGGGTTAATAGCGCGCAATATAATTGACGTGGCCATTTGGTCAGCTAACACATTGCCCTCGATGCTTCTATGTCAGGTACCCAGCAAATAGTAACATGCTGGTTAGACATATACGCTGTACACAGCACGGAATACAGCTCAATTATTACCGGCTTTCTGAACCTAAAAAATCCGGCAGATCCCACGCACTGTGGGAATCGATGTAATGCGAAGCAGCCAGCAAAGAGCTGCATACATCGCCTTGTTTGTCTTTGAGCCAAATGAAATCATTCATGCCATGGCATCCAGTGCACCATATATCGCATGTTTGCCATGCACGCATCCATGCACAATCTACTATACACCATGCCAATGAAACGCATATTCTGGTATATACAATGCATGACCTGCCGTTTATGTTCATCACGCACTCGTGTCATACGATACCAATTTTGGTATATATCCAGTTAACAAAACGGCCGGAAGCGCACCATGACAGTGGCATGTAAATCATACCGTACATGACATGCATAACATGATTCGCATGTTAAGACCTCTCATTTATGTTCGTCATAGAGTCGCGTCGCGCAATACCAATTTTGGTGTATATCAAGCTAGCGAAACGGCCGCGAATGCACAATGAGCGCGGCATGTAAATCATGACATACATGACATCATGTCACGGATTTCATGTTACCACCTGTTATTCATGTTCGCCATACAGTCGCGTCGCGCAATGCCAATTTTAGTATATACCAAGCTAGGAAAACGGCCGCGAGTGTATATCCGGAGTGTGGCTCAATTGCAAATAATGTCGTACATGACCTGCATGCCACGATTTCCATGTTACCACCTCTCATTTACGTACGTCATGCAGTCGCGTCGCGCAATACCAATTTTGGTGTATGTCAAGCAAGCGAAACGGCCACGAGTGCGTCATGAGCATGGCATGTAAATCATGTCGTGCATGTCATGCATGTCATGATTTTCATGTTACCACGGCTCATTTACGTTCGCCATACAGTCGCTTCGCGCAATACCAATTTTGGTGTATATCAAGCTAGCGAAGCGGCCGCGAATGCATCATGCGTGTGGCATGTAAATCATGACATACATGACATGCATGTCATGGTTTTCATCTTACCAACTGTTATTCATGTTCATCATACAGTTACATCGCGCAATACCAGTTTTGGTGTATATCAAGCTAGCGAAACGGCCACAAGTGCGCCATGAGCATGGCATGTAAATCATGTCGTACATGCCATTATTTTCATGTTACCACCTTTCATTTACGTTCGTCATACAGTCGCGTCGCGCAATACCAATTTTGGTGTATATCAAGCTTGCGAAGCGGCCGCGAATGCATAATGAGCGTGGCATGTAAATCATGACATACAAGACAGGCATGTCATGGTTTTCATCTTACGAACTGTTATTCATGTTCTTCATACAGTCACATCGCGCAATACCAATTTTGGTGTATATCAATCTACTGCAACGGCCGCTAGTGCACCATGAGCGTGGCATGTAAATCAGGTCGAGCATGACTTGCATGTCATGATTTTCATGTTACCGCCTCTCACTTCCGTTCGTCATACAGTCGTGTCGCGCAATACCAATTTTGGTGTATATCATGCAAGCGAAACGGCCGCGAATGCACCAGAGCGTGGCATGTAAATCATGACATACATGTCATGGATGTCATGGTTTTCATGCTACCACGTGTCAGGTATGTTTGTCATACAGGAATGTCTCGTCATACCAGTTTTCGTATATATCCCTTCATTCAAACGGGCGCGAGCGCCCCGAGGCCATGTCATGTAAATCATGCTGCACATGACATGCGCGTCATGATTTGCATGTTAGGACCTGTAATTATGTTCGTCATGAACTCTTGTGACGCCGCACCAATTTTGGTATATATGAAATTAACGGAACGGCCACAAGAGGCCAAGGGCCGTGGTATGTAAATCATGCTCTTCATGACATGCGTGTCATGATTTTCATGATATGACCTGTCATTTATGTTCGTAATAAGGCCATGTTATGACACACCAATTTTGGTATACATCCGATTAACGAAACGGCCGCGAGAGCACAAAGTCGTAGGCGGCTAGATAGATAGATAGATAGATAGATACGCTCAAAGTCGCAGAAGTTCGCTAAGAAATGCTTCGCATTTAAAAGTGATCTTAATGCATTTACGACGCTTAACGAGTCTGTAAATATAATTGATTTTTGTATCTTTGATTTCCGTATATGCTTCACAGCCGACAATACTGCATAACCCTCAGCCGTAAAGATACTTGTTTCCGGGTGCAGTACACCGGATTCCGAAAAGGATGGTCCGACGGCTGCATAAGCCACCCCTGCATGCGACTTAGAAGAGTCGGTATAAAACTCTACGCATGAGTAGTTGGACTGGAGTTCTCCGAAATGCATTTTAATATGTTCTTCTGGTGCGTGTTTAGTGATCTCGACAAATGAGGTGTCACAATGTATAAGCTGCCACTGCCACGGCGGTAAAAGTTTCGCTGTGGGCATAGGACAAAGTTATAGCAGTGGAACATCCATTTCCTCACTTAAGTTTCTCACACGCAAAGAGAACGGCTTTCTCACTGCGGGTCGATTATGGAAGAGGGCGGCAGCGGTCATATCGTTTATAGTTGAATAAGAAGGATGTTTGATGTTTGCGCGTACCTTTATAAAATATGTGAAACTACTATAGGATCGCTGTAGGTGAAGTGACCACTGATTCGACTCTACATAGAGGCTCTGGATCGGACTTGTCCTGAAAGCACTGGTTGCAAGTAGGATACCCAGATGGTGAACGGGGTCTAAGATTTTTAATGCACTTGGCGTTGCGGAATGATAAATTATAGAGGCATAATCAAGGCGCGACCAGACAAGACTTTTGTACAACTTCAAGAGGCACTTTCGATCACTACCCCATGTTGTACGTGATAGAAGCTTTAGGACGTTCAACGCTCTCAGACATTTCATTTTTACATATTTAATATGGGGTATAAACGTGAGCTTAGAATCTAAAGTGGTTCCCGGGAATATATGCTCGCTGCTCACAGAGAGTTGGTCTCCCTTGATCGCAATACTTCGTAGTGGCATTACCCCTCGTTTGTTGGAGAAAAGTACGCAAGTACACTTCTGGGTGTTTATTTTAAAGCCATTCTCATCCGCCCATTTAGAGAATTTATTCATTCCAAGCTGCACCTGTCGTTCGCAGATAGACATATTGCATGATTTGAAACTCATTTGCACATCATCAACATACACGGAATAAAACATCGCGCTTCGAATTACTGACCGCAGAGAGTTCATTTTTACAAGAAAGAGTGCGCAACTAAGCACGCCCCCTTGCGGGACACCAGTCTCTTGGGTGAATGATCTAGAGAGAGCATTTCCCACTTTTACGCAAAAGGTTCGGTTAGACAGATAACTTTCAATTGTGTTTAACATGTTCCCATGGATGCCCATGGCGGCAAGATGGCGTAGAATCCCGTATCGCCATGTGGTATCGTACGCTTTCTCTAAGTCTAGGAATACCGAAAGTACAAACTGCCTATGAATAAACGCATCTCTAATGTATGTCTCTATGCGAACAAGGTGGTCTATTGTCCACCTCCCCTCTCTGAAACCACACTGAAGGGGGTCTAGTATACTGTTACTTTCTAGAAAGTGAATTAAGCGCTGGTTTAACATTTTCTCATATAGTTTGCATAGACAGCTTGTTAACGCTATTGGCCTGTAGATGGCGGCTAAGGACGGGTCTTTGCCTTGTTTAAGTACCGGGATGACTATCGCTTCTTTCCATAACAATGGAATATACCCAGCTGCCCAGATAGTATTGTAGAGAGTTAGGAGTGTTTTTAGTGCTTCGGGGTGAAGATACTTGATCATTTCGTACATTATGCGATCGCCACCTGGCGCCGAGTTGTTGCAGCACGCAAGAGATGCCTTAAGTTCAGCTAATGTAAATGGGCAGTTGTAAGCCTCACTGGATGGACGTTTACATTTAAGGGGCTGCCGCTCTTCGCGTTCTTTGAATCTTAAGAACGTTTCTGTATAGTGTGATGCACTTGAGACATATTCAAAGTGTTCGCCTAGGCAGTCCGCCTGCTCCTCCAGGCTCTCACCTCGGCTACTTACCAACGGTAGGGGGTGTGACTCCCGACCCATTAACTTGTTTACACTATTTCAAACCTCCGTTTCAACGGTGTAAGAATTTATACCGGAGTTGTACCTATTACAACTTTCTTTCTTTGCAAGACGACGCGTTCTTCTGGCTTGTGACTTAACCTGTTTGAAATTGACGAGGTTTTCAGCCGTTGGGTAATTTCGGAGTAATCTCCAAGCTTTATTTTGACTATTGCGCGCTTTCCGACAATCGTCGTTCCACCATGGGATGCGACGTTTATTAGTCATTCCGTTGGTTTGCTTAATACATTTCACTGCAGTCTCAATAATAAAACCTGTTAGGTATGCCACAGCATCGTCTATATTAAAATCAGCAATGTCATCTCCATCTAAACATGTGTTTTTTCGGAACAGTTCCCAGTTGGCTGACTTGGTGTTCCAACGAGGAAAGTCAGGCGAGCATGTATCTTCTTTTGTTAACTTCTACATAATCGGGAAGTGGTCACTCCCAAGGGGGTTATTGAGAACGGACCACTCCATATATGGAATTAGTGTACTCGAGACAATACTTATGTCTATAGAAGAGTATGTGTTGTGTGTAGTGCTATAATACGTTGGTTCTTTTTTGTTAAGTAAACATGCGCCTGACGAAAACAGAAAGTGTTCTATTAGGCGTCCTCGTGCATCCAAACGGGAGTCGCCCCATAGGGGATTATGTGCGTTTAGATTACCAACGACTATATATGGCGGAGGAAGTTCATCAATGAAGCTTTGGAATTGTGTCTTCGAAAGTTAATAGCACGGAGGAATGTTAATAGAAGTAATTTTTAGTAGCTTACCGATTGATTGATTAGTGGTGTTTATTGGCGCAAGGGCCAGATGTGGCCAAAGAGCGCCAGAGCGATGATAATGAACTGTGCATTACGCAGTGTGGATAAAACAGATGTGACGTGGCTGTAAATGGGCCTAAAAAGAGTCGCTGTAAGTGCGTAAGATATACATAAAGTAAAATTATGGCAATAACAAATGATGTGTGCTATGGAGACATAAAATTCATTAAAAATAATACGAATATCAAATAAAAACTTGACGTGGAGCACTAGTGCCTCGGCAGAGCCCTTAAAACAAGGGCATGGAGGCATGGGCTCATTGAAAGCTGCTATCACAGCGGCATCTTCTGGACAGAGGATGCGCTATGAACTTGTTGGGCTACAAATATTCAATACTACTTCTTTTAAAAAGCCAAGGACTGATTTTGCGTCAAAAAACGGCTCTTCGCCGAGAAACATAATAGGGTGTAGAGGAAGATGATAGCGGTATGCTAAAGGAAAATATTTCTTTCTCTCTCTTTCAGCTTCCGGACACTGCAGGAGGACGTGGAGGACGGTCAGCCTCTCGCCACATCTACCACATGTAGGAGGTTCATCGCCAGTCAGCAGAAAGCTATGGGTACCATATGTGTGCCCTATTCTGAGGCGACAGAATAGGACGTCAGTTCGCCGTGTTCTCGTAGTGATGGGCCAGTAACCTAACTGCGGCTTAATCAAGTGAAGCTTATTATTTATTTCTGTGTCCCACAAGCGTTGCCAGTGGCTTCGCAGTTTCTTACGTAGGAAGGGTTTTAGATCTGTTGCAGGGACAGTAGCGGTAGGGTTAATAGCGCGCAATATAATTGACGTGGCCATTTGGTCAGCTAACACATTGCCCTCGATGCTTCTATGGCCAGGTACCCAGCAAATAGTAACATGCTGGTTGGACATATACGCTGTACACAGAACGGAATACAACTCAATTATTACCGGGTTTCTGAATCTAAAAAGTGATTTTAATGCATTTACGACGCTTAACGAGTCTGTGAATATAACTGATTTTTGTATGTTTGACTTCCGTATATGCTTCACAGCCGACAATAGTGCATAACCCTCAGCCGTAAAGATACTTGTTTCCGGGTGCAGCACACCGGATTCCGAGAAGGATGGTCCGACGGCTGCATAAGCCACCCCTGCATGCGACTTAGAAGCGTCGGTATAAAACTCTACGCATGAGTAGTTGGACTGGAGTTGTCGGAAATGCATTTTAATATGTGCTTCTGGTGCGTGTTTAGTGATCTCGACAAATGAGGTGTCACAATGTATAAGCTGCCACTGCCACGGCGGTAAAAGTTTCGCTGTGGGCATAGGACAAAGTTCTAGCAGTGGAACATCCATTTCCTCACTTAAGTTTCTCACACGCAAAGAGAACGGCTTTCTTGCTGCGGGTCGATTATGGAAGAGGGTGGCAGCGGTCATATCGTTTATAGTTGAATAAGAAGGATGTTTGATGTTTGCGCGTACCTTTATAAAATATGTGAAGCTACAACAGGATCGCTGTAGGTGAAGTGGCCACTGATTCGACTCCACATAGAGGCTTTGGATCGGACTTGTCCTGAAAGCACCGGTTGCAAAGTCGGATACCCAGATGGTGGACGGGGTCTAGGATTTTTAATGCACTTGGCGTTGCGGAATGATAAATTATAGAGGCATAATCAAGGCGCGACCAGACAAGACTTTTGTACAACTTCAAGAGGCACTTTCGGTCACTACCCCATGTTGTACGTGATAGAAGCTTTAGGACATTCATCGCTTTCAGACATTTCATTTTTACATATTTAATATGGGGTATAAACGTGAGCTTAGAATCTAAAGTGGTTCCTAGGAATTTATGCTCGCTGCTCACAGAGAGTTGGTCTCCCTTGATCGCAATACTTGGTAGTGGCATTACCCCTCGTTTGTTGGAGAAAAGTACGCAAATACTATTCTGGGTGTTTATTTTAAAGCCATTCTCATCCGCCCATTTAGAGAATTTATTCATTCCAAGCTCCATTTGCCGTTCGCAGATAGATATATTGCATGATTTGAAACTCATCTGCACATCATCAACGTACACGGAATAAAACATCGCGTTTGGAATTACTGACTGCAGAGAGTTCATTTTTACAAGAAAGAGTGTGCAACTAAGCACGCCTCCTTGCGGAACACCAGTCTCTTGGGTGAATGATCTAGAGAGAGCATTTCCCACTTTTACGCGAAAGGTTCGGTTAGACAGATAACTTTCAATTGCGTTTAACATGTTCCCATGGATGCCCATGGCGGCAAGATCGCGTAGAATCCCGAATCGCCATGTGGTATCGTACGCTTTCTCTAAGTCTAGGAATACCGAAAGTACAAACTGTCTATGAATAAATGCATCTCTAATGTATGTCTCTATGCGAACAAGGTGGTCTATTGTCGACCTCCCCTCTCTGAAACCACACTGAAGGGGGTCTAGTATACTGTTACTTTCTAGAAAGTGAATTAAGCGCCGGTTTAACATTTTCTCATATAGTTTGCATAGACAGCTTGTTAACGCTATTGGCCTGTAGATGGCGGCTAAGGACGGGTCTTTGCCTTGTTTAAGTACCGGGATGACTATCGCTTCTTTCAATAACAATGGAATATACCCAGCTGCCCAGATAGTATTGTAGAGAGTTAGGAGTGTTTTTAGTGCTTCGGGGTGAAGATACTTGATCATTTCGTACATTATGCGATCGCCACCTGGCGCCGAGTTGTTGCAGCACGCAAGAGATGCCTTAAGTTCAGCTAATGTAAATAGGCAGTTGTAAGCCTCACTGGATGGACGTTTACATTTAAGGGGCTGCCGCTCTTCGCGTTCTTTGAATCTTAAGAACGTTTCTGTATAGTGTGATGCACTTGAGACATATTCAAAGTGTTCGCCTAGGCAGTCCGCCTGCTCCTCCAGGCTCTCACCTCGGCTACTTACTAAGGGTAGGGGGTGTGACTCCCGACCCATTAACTTGTTTACTCTATTCCAAACCTTCGTTTCGTCGGTGTAAGAATTTATACCGGATATGTACCTATTCCAACTTTCTTTCTTTGCAAGACGACGCGTTCTTCTGGCTTGTGACTTAACCTGTTTGAAATTGTCGATGTTTTCAGCCGTTGGGTAATTTCGGAGTAATCTCCAAGCTTTATTTTGACTATTGCGCGCTTTCCGACAATCGTCGTTCCACCATGGGATGCGACGCTTCCGTTAGATTGCTTAATACATTTCACTGCAGCGTCAATAATAAAACCTGTTAGGTATGCCACAGCATCGTCTATATTAAAATCAGCAATGTCATCTCCGTCTAAAAATGTGTTTTCTCGGAATAGTTCCCAGTTGGCTGACTTGGTGTTCCAACGAGGAAAGTCAGGCGAGCATGTATCTTCTTTTGTTAACTTCAACATAATCGGGAAGTGGTCACTCCCAAAGGGGTTCTTGAGAACGGACCACTCCAGATATGGAATTAGTGTACTCGAGACAATACTTAGGTCTATAGAAGAGTATGTGTTGTGTGTAGTGCTATAATACGTTGGTTCTTTTTTGTTCAGTAAACATGCGCCTGACGAAAACAGAAAGTGTTCTATTAGGCGTCCTCGCGCATCCAAACGGGAGTCGCCCCATAGGGGATTATGTGCGTTTAGATCACCAACGACTATATATGGCGGAGGAAGTTCATCAATGAAGCTTTGAAATTGTGTCTTCGAAAGTTGATAGCACGGAGGAATGTAAATAGAAATAATTGTTAATAGCTTACCGAACAGCACTTCTCGGACAGCAACTGCCTCAAGAGAAGTTCGGAGATTTAATTGCTTACAGGCAACACCTTTATCAACTATTATAGCGACACCGCCCGACGAGGCGGCAGCGTCGTCACGGTCTTTGCGGAAGATGGCATATTGCTTTAGAAAGTTCGTTTGTGTGGACTTGAGATGTGTTTCCTGAACACACAGCACCTTTGGAGTATGTTTATTAAGAAGTTCTCTAATATCATCAAGATTATGGAGAAGTCCTCTCACATCCCTATTGCAAAACCCAGCGCCACTGGGTACCAGCGTCCAGTGCCATGCCTGATTATGGGCCCAGCGTCGCGCTGGATACTGGGCCGCTGGAGCGGCGTTTTACTGGGAGGCGCTGGGTACTCAAGCTCAAAACGGCTCTACAGCGTTAAAACAGCGGTGCCTACGTTCCCTACATATATAAATTACTAAAAAAAGTCATATAGAAAGCATTAGTGCAATAAAAAAAAGAAAAAAAAAGCCGTAAGAAAAAAAAAAAAAAACCTCCACCACGAGGATTCGAACTCGCCACCTCTCAATCTCCAAGCGAGTACTCTACCACTTTTTTTTTTTTCAATAAAAAAAAAAACACTGCGCCAGCCGAAACACGTCAACATCGCTGTAAAAGAGCTAGTCAATACAGTAAGAAAGCGTTTCGTTTCATATGTCTGTGTCGTGCATTCAAGGAAGACGCAATCTTCCTTTCCGGATCACGCTTGCTTCTGTATTAGACACAAACAGAGGTTGGCCGGCAAGGAATGAAATGCCCAAAATGGGAAGAGCGCTAGGTTTCTTTAAGAATTCCCGTTTTAACTCCGAAAATTATCAAATGGATTGAGGAGCCGGGTACAGTTTGACGGCTGTTACTGCCGATTTTTAATAGCCGTTCCTCGCCCTTGCTAAAGATGAACGTGTACAGAAGCTTTATGATGACTCGTTCGATAAACACGCGCTTACATGAATTCATACTGAGTAGTTTTGTCGCGCGAGCGACGATATTACTGCGGGGCGGGCGTGGTGTATTCTGACTTGCAGTTCTAGCGATACCTACAACTATAAAACCGCTCAGCAAAAACAAATACATTTAGTTGAAAAAAGATGCCGGTGTGTTAGTTCACTAACGCGTACCAGTTGACAGGTATGTGTTCTGACGTATGAGTCAGAGAAGTACCGGCGAGTGCGGCCGGCTGCCTTCGGTGAGCCTACGTTCGTTGCTGAAAGCGCGTCGCATCGATGGTCATCGCTCCTTGTGGGAACACCGTACACAAGAAAAAATGGTTAATTTAGGTTAACGAATGTCCAGACTATACTTTACAGTAAATCTTACACGTTGGAATTGCGTGTACTTAAACCAAGAAGCGCCGGTGGCATGCAGACGGACTCGGCCGGTACGCTAGGCCTAACGCTCGCTGGGAGCCGCACTGGGTAGGACCGATCTAGGCGCAGATGAGTTGCGATGGTTGAAGTTTCTGCATTTTAGCCTCGAAACCTTTTTAACTGATACCTAACGTATAGCTGAAGTAAGTGGAAGTGCAAGAATTGCCTGAGATGCGTTTCTGGTGCGGCGATAACGAACGACGGCTGTTTTTCTGGCCTCCGTTAGGAGGGGCCGCGAAGCCAGAGCTCATTTACTTCTTGCCAACCGCATGGCGATGTAACGATTTGCTCTGTATGTTCAGACCAACGCCTCCAGACTTAGAAACATTACAATATGAAGTCATAACCGCAACACATCACGGATGCAAAACTGATATATATGATCGGCATGCACAAATTGTGTATTCATTGCTACTACGTGCTCCGCAAAAATTAACGACGTTATTGGCACTGCATGAATAAGAAAAAGCGTGGCAGAAAGCAAAACAATCAGTGTTGGCTGCTTTGGGTTATTAACATATTTTTCTTCACATTCGACAGGGAAACATTAAAAGTGACCGTGATTTCACATATATATGTATATTATATCACGTATATCATGAAAATAGTGCGCATCTCCTCGTCTTTCTCTGCCAAGCTAGAATTTGTGACACATGTTTGAGACCCATTAGGATAGCATCTATCGGTACCATCGAATCAGACATTCGATATTCAACGATACCAAAGCATTCTGCCGCGCACGACACTGAAAGCAGCGCGCGGCACTGGCAGAACAGTGCAGGCTCCAGTATGTGCCAGCGCACGCCAGTGAGAATTCCAGCGTCTCCAGAGCTTCCCAGTGAGCGCCAGCGTCACAGCGGCAAAGCCAGTGGCTCTACCAGTGCGACCCAGCTCTTTCCCAGTGCTTTCACCGGAGTCCCAGTGAATTCGAGCGTATACCAGTGTTCCCAGTGTGGTCCAGCGCCAGAAAACGTACTGGTATCACGCTGGGGGTACTGGAACGGCGCTGGTTTTTGCAATAGGGATTCCACTGTAAGATCTGTGTGTCCATTTTAGATGTGTTTTGTGCTGTGTGCTCAAGGATGGAAAATTTGCTCACGGTCCCTTTCCAGGGGCCGTGACGCGAGATTTTTCTTTTTCGGATCGGTCGACGTAGTCGCGCCGATCCTTAGGCGCTGGCTGCGCCCTCACGCTCGGTGTTGTGTCCATTGCCTCTTGCGAGGCGCTGGACACGCGCTCTTGCGAGCGCAGCGTTTGTTTTGAGGGCCTCGCCTCAAGAGACGAGACCTTCGCGCCCCCCAGCCCGCAGTTTGGTGGGTCCTTCTTAGATGGCGGAGCAGCACTGGCTGCAACCGCCGAGGGGGCGGGTGGCGTCACCGCCGGCTCACTACGCGTGTGCCGGACAGCCGCCGGAGGCCGTCGTGGCGCTGCCCCCTGACGCGCCACTTCGGCAAAGCTGGTTTCTGGTAGGTAGGACACCTGCCTTCGTGCCTCCTTAAATGAAATGTTTTGTTTTACTTTAATTGTGACAATTTCCTTTTCTTTTTTCCAGCATGGGCATGGCCGTGAGTATGCGGCATGCTCCCCATTACAGTTCGCACAGAGAAGAGAGTTTTCACAGGCATCAGATGTGTGTTCTTCAGCACTGCATTTCGCGCAAGTTAGGCGGCCTCGGCAGTTCTGTCAGCTGTGGCCGAACCGCTCAGCCTCCGTCAGCCCTAACAAGTCATCATCTGAAACAACGCCACGGGTGGTATTCATGGTTCGGTGTGGGGTTACTATTAAGTTGGTATCTCCAAATTTCGCTAGATTAGGCAGTCTCTCATATTGTTTCTGGTCGCGGAGTTCCAAGAGGAGGTCACCACTTGCCATTCTCGATACTTTATATCCTGGGCCAAAGATTTCGGTCAAAGACTTCGAAACTAGAAAAGGTGAAAGCGTTCGCACTGGTTTGCCGGGTGCGTCAGCGTGGATAACATGGAATCGGGGGAAAGATACTCTCTGGTGACCAAAAAACTGGAAGACTTCGTCGGTGCGCCCCCTTTTGTGAGGGCGATCAGGGAGTGGGGGGAAGGAACTAGCCATATGTAGATGTTTACATTTCGGCAGCAGCGCCAGCCACCCACCATGGAGTCCTACAAGGGGACGCTGCAGGGTCTGTAAGCACAGGCCCTGCAGGCGCCAGCTGTACGCCACCACTATAACCGAATATGGTGTATCCAAGGTAGGATAACCACACAGGGTTAACCCTTGCAGCCAGGAAACACGGAAGTCAATGGAAGAGAGTAGAGGACAGCAAAGATTTAAAGTAAGAGAAAAGACGAAGATGTGAGGGGAGAGGCAGGAAAAGGCGACTGCCGATTTCCCCTGGGTGGGTCAGCCCAGGGGTGCCGTCTACGTGAAGCCGGGGCCAAAGGGGTGTGTTGCGTCTGCCGGGGGGCCTTAAAGGTCCAATCACCCGGCGTCGGCTCAACCCCCAGGATCCCCTTTTCCCCGGACACGGCAAAGCCACGCACGGCTAGGCGTGGGAGGGTGTCGAAACCCCCCTGTTAGCTCGGGTCCGTGGTGTCGCTACACACCAAACGCCTGCTTGCGCAGACGCCCCTGCGGGGGTAGCTTACCGAACAGCACTGCTCGGACAGCAAGTGCCTCAAGAGAAGTTCGGAGGTTCAATTGTTTACACGCAACACCTTTATCAACTATTATAGAGACACCGCCCGACGAGGTGGCAGCGTCGTCACGGTCTTTGCGGAAGATGGCATATTGCTTTAGAAAGTTTGTTTGTGTGGACTTGAGATGTGTTTCCTGAACACACAGCACCTTTGGAGTATGTTTATAAAGAAGTTCTCTAATATAATCAAGATTATGGAGAAGTCCTCTCACATTCCACTGTAAGATCTGTGTGTCCATTTTAGATGTGTTTTGTGCTGTGTGCTCAAGGATGGAAAATTAGCTCACGGACCCTTTCCAGGGGCCGTGACACGAGATGTTTCTTTTTTGGATCGGTCGACGGAGTCGCGCCGATCCTTAGGCGCAGGCTGCGCCCTCACGCTCGGTGTTGTGTCCATTGCCTCTGGCGAGGCGCTGGACACGCGCTCTTGCGAGCGCTGCGTTTGTGTTGAGGGCCTCGACTCAAAAGACGAGACCTTCGCGCCCCCCAGCCCGGAGGTTGGGGGTCCTTCTTGGATGGCGGAGCAGCATTGGCTGCAACCGCCGAGGGGGCGGGTGGCGTCACCGCCGGCTCACTACGCGTGTGCCTGACAGCCGCCGGAGGCCGTCGTGGCGCTGCGCCCTGACGCGCCACTTCGGCAAAGCTGGTTTCTGGTAGGTAGGACACCTGCCTTCGTGCCTCCTTAAATGAAATGTTTTGTTTTACTTTAATTGTGACAATTTCCTTTTCTTTTTTTCCAGCATGGGCATGACCGTGAGTATGCGGCATGCTCCCCATTACAGTTCGCACAGTGAAGAGAGTTTTCACAGGCATCAGATGTGTGTTCTTCCGCACTGCATTTCGCGCAAGTTAGGCGGCCTCGGCAGTTCTGTGAACTGTGGCCGAACAGCTGGCATTTGAAACATCGGAGAGGGTTTGGTATATATGGCCTCACTCGAAGCCTGATGTACCCAGCCTCGATGGAGTCGGGCAGTACACTTGAATTGAAAGTATCTGGTGCTTAGTCTGGACTTCTTTGCCATCACGCCTCATCCTAATTCGTTTCACGTTGATGACATTCTGTTCGCTGAAACCCTCCAGGAGTTCAGCCTCCGTCAGCCCTAACAAGTCATCATCTGAAACAACGCCACGGGTGGTATTCATGGTTCGGTGTGGGGTTACTATTAATTTGGTATCTCCAAATTTCTCCAGATTAGGCAGTCTCTCATATTGTTTCAGGTCGCGAAGCTCCAAGATGAGGTCACCACTTGCCATCCTCGGTGCTTTATATCCTGGGCCAAAGATTTCCGTCAAAGACTTCGAAACTAGAAAAGGTGAAAGTGTTCGCACTGGTTTGCCGGGTGTGTCAGCGTGGATAACGTGGAATCGGGTGAAAGATGATGATGTATGTTGTTTATTGGCGCAAGGGCCATGTGATGGCCAAAGAGCGCCAGGACATGATAGCTAAAGTGGACAATAGTTATGTTAAGTGGCTGTAAAGGCGCCTAAATTTCCTCGCGCTAAAGGCGGGTAAAACATATACGTAGTAAAATTATGAGATGACGTGAGGCATGTGCATATAGAATGAATGACAAGTGGTTGTGACGATAAAACAATGAGCGTATGTTGTGAGCACGAATACCTCCTCAGGGCCTTTGAGGCCAAAGGCAGGGAGGCAGGTGCTTCCTCCAATGTAGCTCCCGTAGCACCAACCTCTTTTCAGAGGTGGTGCTACGGACTGCCTGGGTATGTAACGTGAAAGCTGTGGACTTCCTTTAAAAACGCGAAGAGCGACTGATGTTTAAAAACAGGTTCCCTACCGATGAGCATAGCTGGGTGTAATGGTAATTGTTGTCGGTAGGGTAATGTAAAATGTTTTCTTCGTAGTGTGTCTAATTCTGTACATTGAATTAAAATGTGGAGCACGGTGAGTGGTTCACCACATTTCTCGCACATGGTGGTTCACCACCGGATAGAAGGCGTGAGTGTGTACTGTGTGTGTGTCCTGTTCTTAGCCTTGTAAGTATTACTTATGTGTGGCGTGATTTTGATACTGGCGGCCAATCACCCAGATGAGGCTTGATAAGATGTAGTTTGTTTTGTGTGTGTGTGTCCCATGTGTTCTGCCTATAAGCCCTGAGCTTGCTTTTAATGAAAGGTTTTAAGTCCAGTGGAGGAACGGAAAGGAGTGTATTGGAGGCAGCATTTTCATGGGCGGAGGCTGCTAGCTGGTCAGCCAACACGTTGCCTTGGATCTCGCGGTGCCCTGGCACCCAGCACACTACGACGCGCTGTTTGAGTGCGCAGACTGTGCATAGGAGTGAGTACAGGGAGACGAGGACGGGGTTTTTGTGTTTTTTCAGAGTTTTGAGGGCTGTTACCCCGCTTAGGGAATCGGTGTATATTACTGCGCTTTGGAGTTTTAATTGTTTTATGTGTATGTAACGGAGGATGGGTCCTTGTCCTGTTTAGAATCGGAATAATGATGGCTTCTTTCCAGGCCGAGGGGATCTCGCCGGAAAACCAAACCGCATTATATAGGGAAAGGAGGGCTTTTTGCGTTTCAGATGGCAGGTGTTTCAACATTTCATACACAACACGGTCGGAGCCTGGGGCGGAATTATTGCAGCAATTAAGCGATGCTTGTAGCTCAGCCATGCAGAAAGGTTCATTGTACGCTTCGTGTTTTGTGGACTTGCGATCTAGTTTCTGTTTTTCGATTCTTGTTTTGTATCGCTGGAAAGCTTCAGTATAGTGCGACGAGCTGGACACCTGTTCGAAATGTTCGCCGAGGAAGTTCGCCTGGTCTTCCAAGCTGTCGCCTTGTGTGTTAACTAAAGGAAGAGAATGTGCTTGTCGGCCTGCTACCCTAACAACCATGTTCCAGACATTAGCCTCCTGTGTATATGAATTGATGCCCGATAAAAACCTCTGCCAACTTTCCTTTCTTGCTTGTCGGCGCGTTCTCCTGCCTTGAGACTTTATGTTTTTAAAATTGTCAAGATTCTCGGCTGTCGGAGAGTCTCGAAGCAACCTCCATGCTTTGTTTTGTTTTTTGCGCGCATTTCGACAACCATTGTTCCACCACGGCACAGTCTTTTGCCGGGCAGTCCAGTTTGTGGGATGCACTTAGTTGCAGCATCGATGAGAAAAGCTGTAAAATAATCTACTGCTGCATCTGTACTTAAGTCACACATACAGTCCAACTTAAGCAAGCAACTTTACGAAACTCCTCCCAATCGGCGTTGTCAATGTTCCATTTGGGAACTTGTGGAGGAGATTCATTAATTGTTGGTGCACTCCGAACTATTGGAAAGTGGTCACTTCCGTAAGGATTAATAATTACTTTCCAATTGAGTAAGGGTAGAAGCGATGGGGATATAATGCTGAGATCAATGGAGGAGTAGTATTGTTAGCGAGGTTATAATATGTTGGCTCTTTCTGATTCAACAGACACGCACCGGAAGAGAAAAGGAATTGTTCAATCAGACGACCTCGTGCATCACAGCGAGAATCACCCCATAGACTGCTATGTGCATTGAGGTCCCAAGGACCAGATAAGGTTCTGGTAGCTCATCTATTAAAGACTGGAATTCACGTTTTTGCAGGTGGTAGTGTGGAGGTATGTAAAGAGAACAAATGGTGACGAGTTTGTTCAGAAGAACCGCTCGAACAGCCACTGCCTCAAGGGATGTTTGGAGAGGTAAGTGTGTACACAGGCGTCCACTGTTAAATGGAACATCAGAGCGTGTGGCGGCAGCTCGGCGCCACCGCCGGCCGTTGGCCGCAATGAGATTCGCGCAGGCGCAGTGAGCACCGTGCCCGGTGCGCTTTCGTGGCGTCAGCGATTCGCTTCGCGACGATTCGCAGCGCGGAAGCAGACGGCAGCAGACGAAGAAAGAGCACGACTCACAGCGCGCACTGCGCCTGCGCACAACTCGTTGCAGCCTCTGGCCGGTGGTGGTGCCGAGCTGCCGCCACACGCTCCGACGTTCCCTTTAACAGTGGACGCCTGTGTACATGCTATTCCTTGACTAACTACAAGTGCTACACCACCGGATGACGCCATGGCTTCATCCCGGTCCTTACGGAAAATGATGTAACTGCGTAGAAAGTTCTTGTGTTTGGATTTTAAGTGTGTCTCTTGTACACACAGAATTTTTGTGAATGTTTGTGTATAAGTTCTTGGATATCGTCGAGGTTTCTGAGCAGTCCTCTGACGTTCCATTGTATAATTTGTGTTTCCATTATGGAGGTAGTGTAGTGCTGTGTGTACGAGAAGGAAGTGGCTGTTGTTTAATCGGAAAGTTAGAACTCAAGTAGTAGGGCCGTTGTTGGGCCCTGTTATCGGCTTTTTAGTTTTCTTGGCGCGCTCCAAGGAGCTACGCCTCTCTTTCGGTACCAGAGGTACCGGAGTCGTGTCCATTGCCTCGTGTGAGGCACTGGACGCCCGCGTACGCGAGCTGCTGGTTTGTTTTTCCGACCTCGCCGTGGCGAGGCGTGGTCGTGAGACCCGACGACCCTGGAGTAGCCGGGATTTCTGGCTTAGTTGGTGGAGCAGACTTAACTGCTGCCACCGCGGGGGCAGCCGCCACGGTCGGTGGCTCACTTTGCGATAGCTGGGACAGTGGCGGTGGCCGACGCGACGCAGCCCCTGACGCGCCGCATCAGCATAGGTTGGGCCGTGAAAGACCGAACACCTTCTACGTGCTTCTTTGAAAGATATATTCTCTCGGACCTTCAGTGCTATGATATCTTTTTCTTTTTTCCAATTTGGGCAAGAGCGTGAATACGCAGCGAGGTCGCTGTCGCAGTTCACGCAGTGTGGTGTTTCATTGCAGGTGTCCGAGGCATGGCCTTGGGCACCACATTTTGCGCAGGTAGGTCGACCACGGCAGCTCTGAGAGCCATGGCCAAATCTTTGACACTGAAAGCATCGGCGAGGGTTGGGGATGTAAGGTCTTACAGGTGTCTTTGTGTAGCCAGTTTCTATAGTCTGCGATAGTTCGCTTGTGGAAAAGGTAAGGATCAAGTGTTTGGTGGGGATTTCCTGGTTATTTCGTCGGATGATGATTCGCTTTACATTTGTGACATTTTGTTCCTTCCATCCTTCCAGTAGTTCAGCCTCGGTGAGGTCAAGCAGATCAGTGTCGGATACGACTCCACGTGCTGAATTCATGGATCTATAAGGTGTTACAGTGATTGGAATGTCACCAAAGGTTACGAGGTTGTGTAGTTTCTCAAATTGTGCCTTGTCACGGAGTTATAGAAGGAGGTCTCCGCTTGCCGTTTTTGTAACTTTATTCGCAATGCCCATAGACTGTCGCGCCGCCGAGCGGAATTCAGGAGCGTCCTCTCGAGGAGGGTTAGTAGACGACAAAATGGCGGCACTATGCAGCCGCTCCCTATTTCAGCTGTGCTAGCCTCAGTGTTAACGCGTTGGCAAGAAAGGAACACTACGACTTTGCATGTTCCCTGCAACAGTGAACAAACCGGGCCCTCCGTGACACGAGAAATCTGATTCGTTCTTGCGAGACGCGAAGTTTTCGTGAAAATACGTGGCAACTCGCGCTTTCAATGCTAGCCCACAGTGTACACATACTATCAGCTTCGCGAGGCTTTTGTAGCCACGTAGGTAAGTTAAATGTTATCGTCTGACATATTCAGTTGAAGCTCACCCTGTTTTACTTGCATATATAATTGGTCAGTGTTTCTTGTAGTGCATGAGTCCCATAACACTGTACGCGGGAGGGAGGTCGCGCGGGCTCGCGATGTGCTCATGTATAACTGAGCGATCTCAAGTTGGCGATACATTAAAATAAGGCCTCTATCCTTTGTCAGCAAAGCGCTGTTACGAATCGTGCGAGCGACGTTTCAATCATTCGAGGACGCGTCTGCTCGACGCCTTTCGTGGAGCGAACGCTTTCCATCCACGCCGTCCTTCGCCAGTGTGTTGGGTTTCATAGCCACCGCTGCGCCGCTTGTTTTTGTACGTTTGTTGATAGGTGGCAGCACACTGCAAGCGATTTGCTTGTTGACCGGTCTGAGAGCAAAACCTGGCAAAACGTTCTCCGCGCCCAGACGTCTCTCTAATTGTAAACGTGGTGACGCGGAGTGGTCGAAGTCGTTCGGCGGAGGAAATTATTCAGATTGCTTTCAGCAGTGATGTTGAAAGAAACCATCTTGACGATGAGGATTTTCCACTGGACGTAGAAGACTGTGAAAGCACCGAGAGTGACAGCGACGATGAACCACCAGCTGCTAACTCACGAGGAGCGAGTTGCACTTCACGTCCCCTCGTGCGTTAATGTTCTTTCACGCTCGTAAGTCACTTTGATTGTATTTAATGTGTAATATCCTTGAGCGAGATCGAAATAAAAGCATAGTTCCTCTTGTGCATTGCATGTATCACAATTATTGTGGATATTATGGAGTGCCGCATGCCGCCAACACGCTCGAGCTCGGCCAGCTAAGCGAAATGGTTAGAGCGATGGAACGTGCAGTCACGGCCACAATCCACGCCTCTCGGCGAACTTCTTCGACGTTGCGAAAAGCATACGTGTGCATTCTTTTCGATATTCATGTTTAGATCGTGCTGATCGAACCTGCAACATGCTAGTGAACACACGGCTAGAGTATCAGCATGGCTGTGACACAAGCGCTACTGAATGGCATGTTAAATGCTTGTGTTCCGTTGAAGACGTAACTCCGCGTTTCAGACTGCACAAGTAATGACTACGGGGTATTATCACAGAACACTTTTATGTTTGCAAGCCATCATCACGCAGCAGCGATGGCGCTACTCGCTGGCGGCCTACTACTGCGGCAAATCCGTTAGGCAGGCTCGGTACGTACTACCTCGGAGTGCCGTTCAGCTCATACGTCAATTCCAGGTCATACAGGTTTACGTAGCACGCACAGGATTTCGCAAAGCATCGTTATGCCCGGTAACGGAGCTGAAATATAACCTTTCACTTCGCAGCAAATAATTAGGTGGCGAGTACTTAGCACTTTCCATGGTTTGGGAAAGTATTTTAGTCTCATATCCATTTCAGCGCAGCTCATGACTTCATCCGGTGAAAGTGGCACGGTCCGTACGTCCGCACGTCCTATCTGTTCCTATGCTAACAAACGGGTTGACCCTCCTCCTGGCGCCATCTTGAAAAGCACGGCGCGCCAGTTCGTGGGCATTGCGAATAGCCAGCACCTAAGGTGGCTGTCAGTGCTCTTGATACTATGAAAGGGGACACGTTTCTTGCTGTTTTGTCGGTCTTCCCGCTGTGTACCACATGATAGTGTGGGAATACTTCTATGGGTCGGCTAAGAAAAGTCAGGTCTTCGGTGCGTACGCACTTTGAAGCGGCACGATCACTAATGAGGGGAAATGCTCTATGCATACTAATTGAATTGGATTCGGCAGCGATGGCGGCCACTCACCACGGAGCCCAACACGGGGACGCTAGAAGATTCATGCTGCTGAAAACATGCAGACGCCAGCCGTACACCGCTACTATAACCGAATGCGCATAGACCAAGGTTGGCTAGTTGCACAGTGTGGTGCAACCCAGGCCGCCTACGAAAACTGGGAAGTAACTGAAAATTGTAGGAGACAGGACAGCGAGGAAAGTTGATAGTAAAGTGAAAGATCAGAGAGGGGGATAGGAAAAGGCGACCGCCGATTTCCCCTGGGTGGGTCAGCCCAGGGGTGCCCTCTACGTGAAGCCGGGGCCAAAGGGGTGTGTTGCCTCTTCCGGGGGGCCTTAAAGGTCCAAACGCCCGGCGTCGGCTCAACCCCCAGGATCCCCTTTTCCCCGGACACGGCAAGCCACGCACGGCTAGGCGTGGGAGGGGTGCAAACCCCCCGTTAGCTCGGGTCCGTGGTGTCGCTACACACCAAACGCCTGCTCACGCAGACGCCCCTGCGGGGGGGGGGGGGGAGATACTCTCTGGTGACCAAAAAACTGGAAGACTTCATCGGTGCGCCCTCTTTTCTGAGGGCGATCAGGGAGTGGGGGGAAGGAACTAGCCATATGTAAATGTTTAATTTTCGGCAGCAGCGCCAGCCACCCACCATGGAGTCCTACAAGGGGATGCTGCAGGGTCTGTAAGCACAGGCCCAGCAGGCGCCAGCTGTACACCACCACTATAACCGAATATGGTGTATCCAAGGTAGGATAGCCACACAGGGTTAACCCTTGCCGCCAGGAAACACGGAAGTCAATGGAAGAGAGTAGAGGACAGGAAAGATTTAAAGTAACAGAAAAGACGAAGATGTGAGGAGAGAGACAGGAAAAGGCGACTGCCGATTCCCCCAGGCGGGTCAATCTGGGGGTGCCGTCTACGTGAAGCCGGGGCCAAAGTGGTGTGTTGCCGCCGCTGGGGGGCCTTAAAGGTCCAATCACCCAGCATTGGCTCAACCCCCAGGATCCCCTTTTCCCCGGACACGGCACAGCTACGCACGGCTAGGCGTGGGAGGGGGTCAAAACCTCCCTCCCGTCAGCTCGGGTCCGTGGTGTCGCTACACACCAAACGCCTGCTTGCGCAGACGTCCCTGCGGGGGACGCCTGGAAACGATCTCACTCTTCATGCCTGATCTTCGTCGCGCCGCTTTGAATGATTTCATGAAATTAGAAGACGCAAACTACCAAGAAAAGACGGGTGAAAGGAGAGAGCATGATTCGACGTGTGTTCGTCAGTCAGCGTGTCGGGGAATTCTGTTGTTGGAAGCGCGGAAAAAGCGAAATGAGTGTGCCGTTTCATCACACGTGAGGTACACGCCGACACGACCACAAGTTATCAGTGTAGCTTATAGATAAATATCATCGCTAACAAGTAACACGCAGGTAGCGTTAATAGTGAACTTTTGTTGAATCGTCCGTAAACTTCGTTGCGCTAGCGTAATACCGGGTTACTGCAGCCGTAACCGTGAAAGGCTGGATAGGTGGGGCCATCTGGCGGCGCAAAGAACTTTGCGAGCACAGAATTGCTATTGTAGAAAGCTAATGTATTCTATTTCTCCGCTGGTGTGCATTCGCTATACCGATATTCCATAGACCCTTTGCGTATACCGGAATGCCGTGCACGCTGAAATTCTCTAATATAGCTAATTGAGACACACCAGCGAGCATGGCTCAAGCGTGTGTCCCCGAGCACCTCCTCGTTGCTGCTTGGAACGGCGTCCATTTTTGAATCGCTGTTTTGAAAAGCGTGGAAGCGAAGGTTATTCGCAACGTCGCGAAAGGCGGTGATTCCAAGTTCCACAATGTCGTCTTCAACACTAGTCGACATTTATGACGGCTAGTCATACAAGGTATGACTGACTGTGTGCGCCTAGCAGACGAAATGTTAGCTGAGGAGCTGAGCCTCACGTCACTCCTTTCTGTAGACAAGTGGTCAGCTGGGGCGCGGTCTGGAGGTGGCGCTGCCGGCGCTAAAAAATGGCGGGGTTGCCGGACGTTTTGAATACTTCTAGATACCGGTGATCTAAATCAATAAAACAGATAGTTATTCGTTCCTCAGTGGCACTTTGGGTCGCAAATCGCTACTAGGGGGTCGATAACTACTCGTGGAAGCAGAAATCTTGACATGCGTAAATTTGATGTCAGTGCTCCTTTAAGGTGTGTCCAGAGACCTTCACATACATCTATGGGGCCAACTTTCGAGGTGAGTAACCATGAACCACCGAGCGCCTGATAGGTGTATTCTACCCATTACAAAAACCGGTGGATTCCCCGTTGGCACTAAAGATGGAACCAGGTAGCTGCCGCATTGGAAGTGTACGCTATACCTTTTCATCACCTTCTGTACACTTGGAAATCCTTACCGGGCACCCAGCGAATGGTACAGGAGATTTATAGCATTCCGACTCTACCAGAATGCAGACATGTCAGAGGGTATCGAACCGACGAGCTCTCGCTAAGCATTGCTACGCCATAGGAACACAGCTATCGTAGCCGAGCCTTTCAATAACATGGAGTTCTGTATGGAACCATACACACGCGGTAAAACATGAAACCAATTGTACTCACTTCAGAAAGCGAGCGCTCACAGAAGCGTAGACGTATGCACTGAGCGAAAACTTCAAACAAAACCCCAGATAAGTGCGTGGTCTTTGTGATCCGAATGCTATTTGCGATGTGAACAAGCGCATCCGGAGACAGATGGGTCCATCTATGGGTCTCGATTGCAAACTACCCGAAGCACGACAAGAGACGCAGTCATAATGCTCGCCTCCGGCATCGCAGCTGTTTTCGAAAGGTCTTTGCGCGATGAATTTAGACTGTGTTTTGTGTTTTTCGTTCTTCCCCTTTGATGTAACGAACCACTGGAATGACAAGAAAGGTGAATGCGGACTGGAATTCCTAACCTTTTTTGACGTTAGCGAACGAGCGTGACAGTCAAAGGCTAGGCTGACGTCGCAGACAATGTGCACCTGTACTGCATACAAATTTTGAAGCTTGATCGTTTTGGTTGTAGTACATGGTGCTGTGCTGTAGGCAGCAAAAAACTGACTTACGAAATCTATGATTTCTTTTCTTACGTCCGTGCCTCCCCACCTCATTTTCATTCATAATGAATACCTCAAGACTAGCTCAACTTTCATAGGGATCCTCCCTTTCGTCCTTTGCTAAAATCAAATGTACCACACAGCCATATTATAGCGCGCGTTGGAGACACGATTCCTTATCAATCGAAATCTATTTCCTTGTCCCTTTGTTGATGCTGAAAATAGGGCTCCGCCGATTTACTGATTTGTTCATTTATTGATTCATTACAGAGAGAAGTTGTCGCGGAAACTTGATGAAAGCTGAGAGTTGGAAAGGCAGCAACAGGACCCTATTGCGTGGACAGACACCCTGTGATGACGTAACATAGGTCTTGATGGTGATGATGATGATGATAAATGATGCTTTATGGCGCAAGGGCCACTAATAGCCGAAGAGCGCCAGTACATGATATGGCATGTGGATGATGACGGTGTTCAGTGGCTGTATGGGGGCCTAAAATTCTGCGCCATGCAGCGCGTAAAACATATATTCGTTACAATCATGAGAGTGACATGAGTGGGCATAATGGGAATGAGTGGCGAGAGGTCGTACCAGTAACACTGTAAGAATAGCGAATTAGCACGAATGCCTCGTCAATTCCCTTGATTCCAAGGGCTGGGAGGCAGGTGCTTTCTATAGTGCAAATACCGCAACAGCAGCCCCTGTTGAGAGCCCCTGCTACCGATTACCTGGACATATGACATTGACAGTATGCACATCTTTTAAAACCTTTAAAGGTGATTCGTGTTTCTCTACCTAAAAGGTTCTCTACCTACAAAATTGGCCGCGTATCTGCGTGCTCCGCTGCAAATGCCGTGTAAAGACGATAGAGGAGGCGCTGCGTCTACGCTGCGTGAGATATGGACGCCATCTGGCAATACATCGGTAAACATGAGCTTTTGCAGAGGGTTTCCTTCCTCCGTGGCAGAGGGCTTTCGTCGGCGCCCATAGCATGGCATTTTCCGCGCAGCCGCAGCCGCACCTTAAGAAACTATGGTCTTTAGAATTATGTATCTATGTATTTTCTATTAAAGAACACACCACCTAATACTTACCTAGTGATGTTGCGCCTCAGATATGCGTAATATTTAATTTTTGATCGACAACGTACACAAGTATGAACAGCCGTACCACTTCAAGATGGGTGGGCGGTAAGCAAGTGGTTCAACTTTGACCATGTGGCTGAATCGGGTGAAGACAGACAAATAGAAAGACAGAGAGACAGTTAACAGACAGACCAAAATTTCTGCGTTTAAGTTCCCCAAGAAACACTATCGTCTTTAAAACATTACAGGATGGAAAGGAATTTGCCGCTTGTAAAGTAATAGGAAATGCTTTCTTCTGTACGGCTCTAGTTCTGTGCATTGTCGGAGGATGTGCAACACGGTCAGTGGCTCACCACATCTATCGCAGCTGGGCGACTCACCCTCAGACAAACGGTGTGCGTGTGTACTGTACGTGTGCCCTATTTTTAATCAGCAGAGTGACTTCTGTACGACGTGTTTTTGATGTTTGTGGCCAGTTACCGAGGTTTGGCGTAACCATGTGCACTTTATTCTGTGTTTGGCTGTCCCATAGACGTTGCCAGTATGACTTTAGTGTTTTAATTAGAGCGGGCATTAGGTCCAGTACAGGGACCTCCCTGGACGTGTCAGAGCCGTCCGCATAGGCAGATGTGGCAAGCCTGTCAGCCAGGTCACTTGCATCTGCCTATTTAGATACCTTATTGAGACCAAGCTGAACCTGTCTCTCGCGTATTGCAAGGTTGCGCGATTTAAAGCCTATCTGGACATCATCTACTTATGTCGAGTACTACATAGTGCGTGGGATACACGGACGCAAGGAATTCATTGTTATTATAAAAAGCGTGCAGCTAAGCACACCACCCTGTGGTACTCCGGTTTCCTGGACAAACGGGCGTGACAGAACGTTGCCCAGTTGAACACAGAAAGTGCGGTTCAACAAGTTGTTCTCTATTAGTTTCAGCATTTTACCACGAATACCTTGTTCTGAGAGGTCTCTCAGTATTCCAAATCGCCATGTGGTATCGTACGCTTTTTCCATGTCTAAAAACACACCAAGAAAGAATTGTTTGTGAATGAAACGTTCACGAATGTGTGTTTCAATCCGTATGAGATGGTCAGTGGTGGACCGTCCCTCTCGAAAGCCACATTGATGTGGATCAAGCATGCACTTTTATTTCAGGAAATGTATTAGTCGACGGTTTATCATTTTTTTCAAAAAGCAGAGGCTACTTGTCAAAGCTAGTGGTTTGTAGCTCGAAACAGAGACGGATCATTGCCCCGTTTCAAGATAGGAACTACAATAGCCTCTTTCCAGGAGGTAGGAATTGCGCCGGAAAACCATATGGCATTGTAGAGAGAAAGGAGGGTTTTCTGTGTTAGGTAGGTAGGTGTGCCAACATTTCATATACTGCACGTTCGGAACCTGGGGAGGATTTGTTGCAGCAGTTTAGCGATGCATGGAACTCATCTAAACAGAAAGGTCTATTGTACTCTTCATATTTTGTACACTTCTGTTCTAGTTTCTGTCCCTCTATTATTGTTCTATACCATATTTAAAGAAAAGCGGCGCACAAAAATATGTGCGCCGCTATATTGCCAATCATAAAGAATATGCGCATAAAGAATATGCGCAATATAGCGGCGCATATTCTTTAAATATGAATATACACCAGCTCGCCCAACTTTTTATTCTGTTGTTCTATACCCTTGCAAACGTTCAGAATAGTGCAGCAAGCTGGAGACGTGTTCGAAGTGAGCGCCCAAGAAGTTTGCTTGGTAATCCAGCGTATCGCCCTGCATATTAGTCAAAGGAAGTGGGAGTGTGGCCTCTTATCATGTGTGGCCAAAGTGTGGCCTCTTATCACGCATTGGAAAGGTCAAAGATAATCCAAAAAACTGCAGAAGGGGAAGATGAAAGCTTGCGATGAAAAACATCCGTAAACAGGGGGTGGGTGCTCGAGCCATGGACTTGTCTTCTTCAATGCTGGAACTGATTTCTGTTCCAGCCTTGAAGAAGACAAGTCCACTTGTCGAAACGTCGGCTCGAGCACACACTTCTGTTTACGGATG
This sequence comes from Rhipicephalus sanguineus, assembly GCF_013339695.2. Taxonomy (NCBI): domain Eukaryota; kingdom Metazoa; phylum Arthropoda; class Arachnida; order Ixodida; family Ixodidae; genus Rhipicephalus; species Rhipicephalus sanguineus. Next base: position 77,738,464 of record NC_051185.1, read on the forward strand.
TTTTCAATTGTCAAAGGTGATTGTTGAAAGCGCCAATTGTGTGAAAGTGAAGATTGAGATTGAAAACCATGCGATAAGTTTTCGCACAGTCTGTGCAGTGCCCTTGTGCTTTACGGCGTACGGCGGCACGAAATCGTTTTCTCGACCTCCATACGGCAAAGAAGTATCGACCACTACTTTGGCGTGTTGGTTACCTTAAGGTACAGAAGGACGTATGTGTCGCACCCTATAACTTCTTTGTTAGAAACACAGTTATCTTTTTCACTGCTTTGTTGCTCTTTGTAAGGCCAACAGAAACAAAATACATTTTATCGAGTTGCTAGCCTCTACTTTTCTTGTGTACCTCGGATGGTTAAAGCATGCTACAAATCCCTGCAACTCCGCTCGTATTCGACAGATTCTAAGGATTTCTGCGGAAGTCGATTCGTGAGTCAATAAGCTCCTTCAGTGAATTATTTTGATTAATATTTAGAAAAATGTTGCAGGGCCCCTTCAACACACTACAGCCTTAGTGAAATACTCGAGCATTCGCCGTGTCACAGGGATGCAGGGGTGTGCTCCCTCTGTGTACCTGGCGGTGGAACGGGTGGAACGGCACATCCGGCCAGGTGCTCGGCAAGTTACGCAGTCGAGTTGGAGTACACTCACCCTGTGGGACATCGGCGGCATGGGACTGCCAGACCAAAAGATTACGTCATCCGACTCTTGTTGTTGTAGCTGCCCAGGGTTCAAAAAGCATTTGGCAAGTCAAATTTCGCCCGTAATTTATTGTGTTGCTAAGACTAAGCGTCAGAAAGCTGATGATGATATGTGGTGTTTAATGGCGCAAGGGCCAATTGAGGGCCAAAGAGCGCCAGTTCATGCGACAAAGGATGTGAACAATGGTTGCGGTAAGTAGCTGTATAGGGGCCTTAAAATTCCTCGCGCTAAAGGCGGGCAAAATATATATATATATATATATATATATATATATATATATATTAAGATCATGAGAGTGACGTGAAATATGTGTAGTGGAATGAATGACAAGTGGTCGCCAGAATAAAACTATGAAGATATTACATCAGCACCATTGCCTCGTCAATGCCCTTGAGTCCACGGGCCGCGAGGCAAGTGCTATCTTTAACGTATTCACCGCAGCAGCGACCTCTGTTTAGAGGCCGTGCGAACGGATCACCTTGATATATGACATGAAAACTCTGTACATCGTTTAAAAAAGCAGACAATGACTGATATGTAAAAAGCGGGTCCCTACCGATGAACATTGAAGGATAAAGTGGAAATTGCTGCCGGTAGGGTAATGAAAAGTGCTTTTTTCTGATAGCATCGAGTTCCTTGCACTGGATGAGGACGTGAAGGACAGTGAGTGGCTGACCACGTTTATCACACAAAGGTGGCTCGCCACCGGACAGAAGGTGTGTGTGTGTACTGTATGTGCGACCTATCCTAAGTCTGTAGAGTGTAACTTCTGTGTGGCGTGATTTCGATACTGGCGGCCAATTACCCAGATGCGGTTTGACAACGTGTAGCTTATTTCGTGTATGCATATCCCATGTGGTCTGCCAAAACGCTCTGAGCTTTCTTTTCAGGAAGTGTTTTAGGTCTAGTGGGGGAATAGCTAAGGATGTATTGTGACTGTTTTCGTGGGCGGATGCTGCTAGCTGGTCCGCTAACACGTTGCCTTGAATCTCGCGGTGCCCTGGCACCCAGCACACTACGACATGTTGTTCGAGTGTGTAGATCGTGCTTAAAAGAGAATACAGCGAGACAAAGACGGGGTTTTTGTGTCTTTTCAGAGTTTTTAAAGCTTTTACCACGCTTAGAGAATCTGTGTAAATAAGTGCCTTTTGTAGTTTTAATTGCTGAATGTGTTTAACGGCCGCAAGTATCGCGAAAGCTTCTGCCGTGAAGATACTTGATTCAGGGTGTAGAATACCGGAATCCGTAAAGGATGGCCCAAGCTGCGTAAGACGCAGAAGTATTGGACTTTGAGGCGCCCGTAAAGAATTCTGCACAAGTGTATTTGTGTTGAAGTTCAAGGAAGTATGTACGGATATGTGCAATAGGCACGTGTTTCGTTACTTCCACGAAAGAAAGATTGCAGTCTATAAGCTGCCACCGCCACGGCGGTAGTTGTGCAGCGGGAGCCAATAGACAGTGTTCGAAAAGTGGCACACCCGTTTCCTCAGCTAGGTGTGTGACCGGGCTAGTTGGTATTCCATATTGACGTGAACAGCGCGTGTAATACACAAGGACGCTAGTCCTTGTCGTTTCTTCGTCCTTGTGTATTACACGCGCTGTTCACGTCAATCCTCAGCTAAGCCCCTCACACGAAGTGAGTAGGGCTGTCGCACCGAGGGACGGTGGTCGAAAAGGGCAGAACTAGATAAATCATTAATTGTGGGGTGTGAGGGGTGTTCCTTGTCTGCGTTCACTTTGAGATAGTATAGAAACGACATGTAGGATCGCGGCAGGTGGAGCGACCACTCGTTCGATTCGACGTAGAGGCTTTCCACGGGGCTGGTGCGAAAAGCACCCGTAGAGAGACGAATGCCCCAGTGATGGACAGGGTAAAGCATCTTGAATGCGCTTGGTGTCGCAAATTGATATATTATCGCCCCATAATCTAAGCGCGTGCGTATGAGGCGTTTATAAAGATTCATCAGACACTTCTTGTCACTATCCCATGTAGTGCGTGACAATACCTTTAAAATATTCATGGTTTTTATGCACTTGTTCTTTATATACTTTATGTGTGATATGAAGCTTAGTTTCGTGTCTAGAATTACACCGAGGAATTTATGCTCCGTTTTCACAGGTGGCCGCTGACCATGCAGATCAATGTCCGGATCGGGATGGAGGCTTCTCTTTCTTGATAATAATACGCAAGTACTTTTTTGCGGGTTAAGGCTGAACCCGTTCTAGTCTGCCCATTTGGTTACCTTGTTCAAACCAAGTTGCACCTGCCGCTCGCACATTGTAAGGTTGCAAGATTTAAAACTGATCTGCACATCGTCGACATATGTGCAATAAAACATATTCCGTGGAATACACAGACGTAGGGAATTCATTTTTATAATAAAAAAGTGTGCAACTCAGGACACCACCTTGCGGCACTCCAGTTTCCTGGACAAATATTCGGGACAAGACATTACCCACTCGAACACGGAACGTGCGATTGGACAAATAGCTTTCGATTATGGTCAACATCTTTCCTCGGACACCTAAGTGCCTAAGTGGGATAGGTCCCTTAATATGCCAAAGCGCCACGTGGTGTCGTAGGCCTTTTCCATATCGAGGAACACCGAAAGGAAGAATTGCTTGTGGGCAAAAGCGTCGCGAATTTGTGCCTCGATACGGATAAGGTGGTCAGAGGTAGATCTCGAAAACCGCACTGGTATGGGTCAAGTGATTTGTTTGCTTCGAGGACATGTATAATTCGGCGGTTTATCATCTTTTCAAAAAGTTTACACAGGCAGCTTGTTAGTGCAATGGGCCAGTAGCTCGCAACGGAAAATGGGTCCTTGCCCTGTTTTAGAATGGGAATAATAATGGCTTCTTTCCAGGCCAAGGGGATCTCGCCGGAAAACCAAACAGCATTATACAGGGAAAGGAGGGTTTTTTGTGTTTCAGATGGCAGGTGTTGCAACATTTCATATACAATGCGGTCGGAGCCTGGGGCGGAATTATTGCAGCAATTAAGTGATGCTTGTAGCTCAGCTAGGCAGAAAGGTTTATTGTATACTTCGTGTTTTGTGGATTTACGCTCTAGTTTCTCTTTTTCGATTCTTGTTTTGCATCGTTGGAAAGCGTCAGAACAGTGCGACGAGCTCGACCCCTGTTCGAAGTGTGCGCCTAGGAAGTTCGCCTGGTCTTCCAAGCTGTCGCCTTGTGTGTTTACTAGAGGAAGTCAATGTATTTGTCGGCCTGCTACCCTACTTACCATGTTCCAGACTTTAGCCTCCTGTGTATATATTCCCGATAAAAATTTTTGCCAACTTTGGCTTCTTGCCTGTCGGCGAGTTCTCCTGCCTTGTGAATTTATGTTTTTAAAACTGTCCAGATTCTCGGCTGTCGGTGAGTCCCGAAGCAGCCTCCATGCTTTATTTGTCTTTTGCGCGCGTTTCGACACTCAGTGTTTCACCATGGCACTCGTCGTTTGTCGGGCAGTCCAGCTGTTTGTGGGATACACTTCATTGCAGCATCAATCAAAAAAGCTGTAAAGTAGTCTACAGCTTCATCTATGCTTAAAGCACGCATGTTGGTCCAACTTCAGAGAGCCATTTTACGAAACTGTTCCCAATCGGCTTTGTCAATTTGCCATTTGGGAACCTGTGGAGGACATTCATTAGCTATTGGGGTGCTCAGAACTATAGGAAAGTGATCACTTCCATAGGGATTATTAATGACTTTCCATGTTAGTAGGGGCAGAAGTGATGGAGATGTGATGCTGAGGTCTATGGATGAGTATGTATTGTTCGCGAGGCTATAGTATGTTGGCTCTTTTTTATTCAAGAGACATGCGCCGGAGGAGAAAAGGAACTGTTCAATGAGATGTCCTCGCGCGTCGCAGCGAGAGTCACCCCATAGACCACTATGTGCATTGAAGTCCCCAAGTAAGGATCTGGAAGTTGATCTATTAATGACTGGACTTCATGTTTTTGGACGTGGTAGCGGGGAGGTATGTAGAGAGAGCAAATGGTGACGAGTTTGTTCGAAAGAACTGCTCGAACAGCCGCTGCCTCAAGGGACTACTCCCTGATTAACTACAACAGCTACACCACCGGATGACGTTGCGGCGTCATCTCGGTCCTTCCGGAAAATAATGTAACTGCGTAGAAAGTTGGTGTGTTTGGATTTTAAGTGTGTTTCTTGTACACGCAGCACCTTTGGTGTATGTTTGTGTAAGAGTTCTTGGATATCGTCGAGATTTCTTAGCAGTCCTCTCACGTTCCATTGTATATTTGTGCTTCCATATTGGATGTTAGGTAGTGCTGTGTGTACAAAAAGGAAGTGGGTGTTGTTTAGGTCGAGATTTAGAGCTCAAGTAGCAGGGCCGTCGTCGGGCCCCATTATCGGCTTTTTGGTTTTCTTAGCGCGCTCCAGGGAGCTACGCCGCTCTTTCGGTGCCAAGGGCACCGGAGTTGTGTCCATTGCCTCGTTTGAGGCACTGGACGCCCGCGTATGCGAGCTGCTGGCTTGTTTGTCCGACCTCGCCTGGCGAGGCGTGGTCGTGAGACGCGACGACCCTGGAGTCGCCGGGATCTCTGGCTTGGCAGGTGGGGACTTCGCCTGGTGTGACGAAGTCTTGGACGCCACGGAGCCGGAGGGCAATGTGCTCTCCTTGGCCTCTACGGTGCCGGAGCTTGTAGTGGCCGCCGGTGTGATCAGATTCAGAGTAGGCGGGGCAGCCTTCGCTGCTCCTACCATGGGGGCGGGTGGAGTTTCCCTCGGCACGTTGCGAGTGGTCCGGGCAACCGCGATAGGCCGTTGTGGTGCTGCCCCCCGTCGCACCACTTCGGCAAAAGATGTTCTTGGTGGAAATGACGATGAAACTCGCTGTCGTGCTTCGCGGAACATTATGTTTTCTTTCACTTTTATCGAGAGTACTTCTTTCTCTTTCTTCCAGGCCGGGCAGGCCCTGGAGTACGCAGGGTGATTACCTTCACAGTTCGCGCAGCGAGTCTCATCGCCAGCGCAGTCATCAACAGAATGACCCGTCGTTCCGCATTTTCCACAGGTAAGCTGTCCTCGGCAGCTCTGAGACGCGTGACCAAACCTTTGGCATTTAAAGCATCGCCGTGGGTTTGGAATGAAAGGCCTTACAGGGAGTTTGACGTAGCCGGTTTCAATGTTCTCGGGTATTGTGTTGCAGGCAAAAGTAAGGATCAAATGCTTGGTCAGTATTTCGGTGTTGTCGCGCCTTATCTTGATTCGTTGGACATGAGTGACACTTGAGTCTTTCCATCCATCTAAGAGTTCTTCCTCGCTGAGGCCAATCAGGTCCTCATCGGACACTACACCTTTGACACTGTTCATGCTCCGGTGTGTGCTCACAGAGATCGGGAAATTTACGAAAGCAACAAGGTGTGCCAGTTTGTCGTACTGCTGCTTATCTCGTACTTCTAGGAGTAAATCGCCAGCTGCCATTCTTGTGACCTTGTAACCAGTTCCAATTGTTTCTCTGAGACATTTCGCAAAGAGGAATGGCGACATCCCTCGTGCTGACTTAGTTTCATGTTGACTGTGTATGACATGGTATTTGGGAAATGATTGTTTCTGTTGCTGAGATATGGTTAGCGTTTCATCGGTGCGCCATCGTTTGAGGGAGCGATCAGTTGGTGAAGGGACAATATGTGCCATATAAGACGTGAAAATTTCGGCAGCGATGGTGGCCACCCACCACCGAGCCCAACAAGGGGACGCTACAAGGTTGGATAACGCTTGGAGACGCCAGCCATGCATCGCTGCTATAACCTAATATATCTAACCAAGGTTGGCTATTTACACCAGGTTAACCCTTGCCGCCCAGAAAAATGGAAGTCAAAAGAAGTGAGGAGGAGACAGGACAGATCAAAAGTGACAAAAAAAAGACGAAGATGTGAGGAGGGAGAGAGACAGGAAAAGGCGACTGCCCGTTTTCCCCTGGGTGGGTCAGCCCAGGGGTGCCGTCTACGTGAAGCCGGGGCCAAAGGGGTGTGTTGCCTCTGCCGGGGGGCCTTTAAGGTCCAATCACCCGGCGTCGGCTCAACCCCAGGATCCCCTTTTCCCAGGACACGGCAAAGCCACGCACGGCTAGGCGTGGGAGGGGTCGAAACCCCCCGTTAGCTCGGGTCCGTGGTGTCGCTCCACACCAAACGCCTGCTTGCACAGACGCCCCTGCGGGGTAAGTGTCAGAAAGCAAAATGAATGCAGCTGTTTCATGGTTCAATAATCAACGTGGCCGACCAGAACGAAAATATTCAAGGCAAAAAAAAAAAAGAAATGGCCGAGAGGAACACGGAACTGAGCATTGAAATAATGATGAGGACTTTGCGAAATACCTGTATTTTTACCAGTTCAGTAAAACTATTAGCACTGATTAAAACTTCCTGAAATCGCATTAAAAATACCCCAAGGCAGTGCGTATATTTTTGTAGCAAGGAGCCAGCATTGATGCCCGGAAAGATTGTCACCGTGTAGTTTGCAGAGTCAAATTCCTCAGAGACACTGTTATTGAAAATACTTTTCAATCGCGCGGTGTAAGGCTACGAATCATATCTGCGGCTTTTTTTTTCAATCTTTTAGCCAGATCACCTGAGCGTCGTCTATGTCTTACCTGCTTAACAATAGCATATAAAAGAAGAATCCAATACTGTAAGCCACGGCGAGCTACAGGCGCCTATTAGAGGGTTTTAATTGACGTGGAATAATCCCCATTACTCTTCCAACGTACAGGGTCGCCGCATAGCTTTACCCAATACTTTAAAATTGAGAGGCACTTCGGAAACGAAATGAACCGAACGCGTACTATTCACACAAGCTCATAGTTACTCATGCTATTTTTTATTTTCCTCTTAGCAAGCTCGTTATTTGTGTTTAATTATCTAGCTTATTAATTATTGACTTTGCTGAAAAGCCAAATAATGAGCGTCGAGGTTTGCAGCACCTTGAGAAACCACCGATTGCATTGTCTCCTGCGCGGAACGTCGCACGCAATCCTGCGTGAGACGAACAACAAAACACCAGTGTGTAACAAGAACGCAAGAGAAAACATACTTTCGGTCGTTTACCTAGCATGCACTAAGAAAACCGTACATATGCGTGTAACGCATGTAATAGAATATACTAGACACATTTGTTATACATTAACCACAGAACTTTATGCACGAATACAACTATATCAGTAGCGACCTTCCCACTAGTACACTTAGGCATCGTTCAATGAAATTTCGTTATGGTCCAAAAACGGTTCACCAATAATTTATTTTTTTCAATTTAGGTGATTTGCTTCTGTTCTCCCTAATTCTACTTCACTTTCTTGCACGTATAAAGGTATCCGTATATTATATTTTGCCTTCTTAGCTCCTAGTTGAGATATCGTTGCTAGCGCGTTCTTAATATTACTATATTATTTAACAGCGAAAGCTGTTATGAAATCACAACAGCCGATTTTTGTGGCGTAGAGTTCCTACGCCGCAGCCACCGGTGTCCGTAATAGTTATGGCGCACAATGAGGAAAAAAGTGCGCAGCTTGCATTAGTAGCGCAAGGCTGAAAATATCAGCGCAGCTAGTGTTCGACCTAGCTAAGTTTTGCTAGTAACGCTGAGCTTTTGCTAGAGGTGCTAAGTTTTTGCTAGTAGTACTAAGTATGGCTAGACTTGGGTAGGCATGTCACACGACTACCAGTCACGTAATGTTGTGATTTCAGTCCCGTGACGAGCTGTTACGTGGTTTATGGCAGGAACATGTCACGTTACTAGCTATTACACGATGTTGTACCAGTTTGGTCACGTGACTAAACTTTATGTGCTTTTTTAGTCACGTCACCAGTTGTTGCGTGAGTTACGTGATTTTCAGTCACGTGAGTAGTTGCGTGATGTTATATGATTCTAGTCACGTGACCAGTTACGTGATATTACCTGATTTTCAGTCACGTGGGTAGATGTTACGCGATTTTTAGCCGCATGAATTATTACTTGATGTTACGCGATTTTAGTGAGGTGACTAGTTACTACATGATGTTGCGTGCTTTTAGTCGCGTGACTAGTTGTGACGTGATGTTACGCAATTCCAATCCGGTGAGTATTGTTGCGTGATGTTACGTGTTTTTTAGTCACGTAACATACTCGCCCATTATAGTTTTCGCATTCCACGCCGGACAAGTCCTAGCATGCGCTATGGGAGGGAAGCAGATGTTGCAGAGGACGAAGCAAGCGCGCACCGGTTCATGATTATGACAATACCTGTTCGCACTATCCGCCGCAACGAAAAGCCTAAAGAGCTCCGCTCGTAAAATATCCAGGATCGAGCGGGATTTGAACCAAGGCCCTCCCCGTGACAATCGAGTATTCTACCACAGGGCCACGCCGGTGCTTGAATCTCCTTCGCAAGAAGACCTTATAAGGCGTCATGTTGAGCAAGGAGTCACGTTAATTAACAAATGCTCTATAGCGTGGTAGAAGGGTAATTTAATAACAGCCGGGCGGCGCACATTGCGGATTGCGTAAAGAGTAGGTGGTTTAAAATTTCCCGCCCACAACAAAGGGCTGAGCCATAATAATTCATCCTCTTCAGGCACAGCATCAACAAAGTGTACATAATGTCTTTACACATGTGTTGTGGGTACCTCGCTTCTACGCAGAATACTGAATAATGGCAGAGTGGGTTCTTGCCTATTGCCATTATTGTGATTATGTATCACGTATCGGGTACCTTGCAACTGTAATTGTAGTAGACGCCCCAAGAGAGTTTACAAGGGGCACTAGAAATGCCGATCATCCAGATTTCGCTGTGACTGTGCTGCGTGTTCGGCGCAGCCCTGGTGTTTCTTGTTACCTTGTCGAGCACAAGTTTTCTTTGAGAAAGTGAGACTTTGTGGTATTAGATGCTTAGCACATTTTTTATACTCATCCTACTTGCAATAATGAACTTAGTGTTAACGTTTGCAGGTGAAATGCTCGGATGAAGATCTGGTTCAGTTCGGCGTCTGATTTCCAGCATAAATTGTATCCATGTACACGGAATAAGCATTATTAATACTGAGTTTTGTGAAAGAAGTACGTTGGCAGATAAAGGCCAACCTTAAGTTTATCTTGCGTAGAATACAGAGCTTTGAGAGAGTTTGCTAATCCTATGGCTGACGTGCTCGTCCCTAGACATTTTCTTTCTCAAAAGTAAATTTTCAGTTCCTTCATTAATCATCCCATCTGCAGTTCTACGTGATTTAGTTGTACTGGTGCCATCTCATCAGCGTTTCTTTGCGGTCGAAACAATACCTGAATTGGCTGCTGGGTTAGTTGGTCTTCATCTTGAATTGACCTTTACAACGCAAAATACAACAAAGAAGCGCACACTCACAGCACTGACTCGCAAGTGAGCTCACTGCACACGATATAAATGCCTTCACGCAAGCGAAGGGGGAAACAGGTTTGAAAAAGACAGGTGCAAGGGTCACAGGACCCAGCTTGCGCGAAGTAGTTTTGGGAAGGGGAGAGAACAAAGCAGCAGTGGCACGCGCTAGTAACCGAGGCAGTGGCCAGGTGCGGGACAGTATCGTTACGGATTACGGAAGTAGACGGTTGACTGGTGCACTTCGTACTGGTCTTCATAATAAGGGAGGTCTCTATGACGGCTTTTTTAGGGGCGAAGCTCCTTATAGCCCCACCTGGTCGGTCGTCGCTCCGTCCGGCGTTCCTCCGCCGTCGCGTCTCCCGTATCATTCAATAGATGGCGCTGTCCCATAGAGATGCATGCAAACTGCAGTTGGGTGACGATATACTAGATGGCGCTGTCCTATAGAGATGTGTGCAATATGACGGTTGGGTGAATGCACGCTAGATGGCGTTTTTAGATGTGAATGCGTGGTGGTCATCGAGGAGGACGGACGTGTTTTTCGTGGGCTCCGGAATGACAGCGTCAGATAAGTTTTTTTTTGCATGATTCGAGCTTGTTTTTTTAGTTATATGAGTACATAAGCCACTAGATTGCAGCTTAATAGGGCTTACAACTTTGTACTGTTTCCTGTGTGACAGTCGCGTGGTATTTTATTATTATTAATATTATTTGTTTGTTCGGCCACCACGTGGCTGAAAGGTACACATGTGCTTTGAAGTGTAGCATACTTGTGGAGTGTTGTGATACCATCTGGCTTTAAGTGTATCTAATCCGCCGTGTGAACGATCTAGCCATGGTCAAAAAGACCGTAAAGTGTTCAGGGTGCGGAATGGGATGGAAAATAGAGGTTTGTACGGATGAGAAGACAGAGGGAGCTGACGCCAAGTGTAAGCAATGCGAGTTAGAGGCGAAAATGGAAATAATGATGGCTGCCCAGAATGAGCTCATGGTAAGAATCGCCGAGCTGGAGAATGCGTTGGCGACAGAGCGGGAAAAACGATGGCTATGGGGGAAAGGCGTAAGTCAGCCGAGGAGAAGTTAGCAAAGGTAGTAATGGTGAACAAGGAAGCAAGCGACAGCGGGGCATCGACCCCCACAGTGGTAGACGCGAAGGGGGAAACAGGTTTGAAAAAGACAGGTGCAAGGGTCACAGGTCCCAGCTTGCGCGAAGTAGTTTTGGGAAGGGGAGGGAACAAAGCAGCAGTGGCACGCGCTAGTAACCGAGGCAGTGGCCAGGTGCTGGACAGTCCTGCAGAAAAGTCGGAGCACGTGATAATCGCCGGGGACTCGAATTTAATTAGATGCGCAGAAGCAGTCAAGGAAAGGGTGAGAGGCGACAAACGAGTTTTAATAGGGAAGTTCCCGGGACATGGGCTGGGATCAGTGATGAGACAAGCTAGCGCAAAACTCACAACTAAGGCTAATGGACGTAACCTCGTGATAATCGCGGGAGGTCTGAACGACGTCTTGAATGAAGAATCAGTCGAACTAGCGACCACATTGGCGAAAGGGGTCGATGACATGCGTGCCATTTCCCCTCAGGTGCAGATAGTGGTATGCGCAATACCGGAGGTACCGATGCGTGACTGCAACCTGCAAAGAGCGGTTGTCGACGCAAAAGAAGAGATATGGCAGATGAGTCGAGAGAAAGGCATCGAGGTAGTGGAAATAAACAGAGAGGTGCACAGGTGGGGTGGTTTTTGAAGAGACGGAATACACTTCGATAGGAGGCTTGGTCATGAGGTGGGTTGGCAACTTGCAGGACGCGCAGTAGCCTTTTGGGGGGCACGCGGGCCCTTCGGTGCCCAGGGTAGCTTGTAATGAGGAAAACAACCAGGGGGACTCTGACAGGCAGTATAGCGAAAAACCAGAGAAAAGGTAAAAGAAGGGAGAAGGCGCGTGTTGCAATTAGTTACATAAACATGCAGGGTGGCAGAAAAAAGGCAAATTGGTTAGAGATTGAGGAACAGTTAAAGAAGGAACAGACAGGTGTTTATGCGGTTACAGAAACACACCTTAGAGACTTGGAAGAGCCACCACATATTGACAATTATATTTGCGAAGGATGTAACAGGATCACATCAGAAAGGAGAGGTGGGGGTGTTTGGAATGCTAATTCATAGCAGAACAAAATGGGATAGAGTGAAACAAACGTGTTCAGAGCAACTGTGGGTTTCGGGCTCAGTAGGTGGAAAGAAAACGTGGCTAGGTGTAGCTTACTTGTGGACGGGGAATAACTGCAGAGAAAAGAATCTGGAGATAGTGAAATGCATAAGCACCGATATCAAAGAAGTTGGTCATGATGCCGAAATAATCCTTCTAGGGGACATGAACGCTCACATTCATGACCTTGACGGTTACTCAGACACCAATGGCAAGTTATTGCTAGATCTCTTCGAGCAACATAGTCTTGAGATAGTTAACGTGGGGCCTAAATGTGAGGGGCAGATCACGTGGGAAGTCGGAAACAGGCAATCGAGCATTGATTATTGTCTCATGACACAAGGAAAATATGACAAATTTAGAGAAATGAGAATAGACGAGGAAGGCATTAACAGCTTGGGTAGTGATCATAAACGCATAGTATTACAAATGGGATATAAATCTGAAAATAAGAACATAGAATCAAAGTTTGGCAGCTTGTATCTAAATGACAAACAAATAACAAATATAGCCGCAAGAGTCGAGGAAAAAGTAGACGAACTACCAGGCAAATACTGGAAGTATAGTGAGCTGCTACATGTAATCACGAAAGAAATGGAAAAAGAGAAGAAAACTATTCGTTGGAAAGGAAAGAGAAAGCTAAAAAGTTGGTGGAACAAAGAAATCCGGGAGGCGATCGAGAAGCGACGGGAGGCATCACGGGAGCACAGACAGGCAAAAAAGGAGAAGCGGCCACAGGACGAAGTCAACCAAATATGGGAAATATATTTAGAGCAAAAATGCATAGTGCAGAAATTAGTCAAGGCAAAAATTAAAGGTGAAAGTGAACGGGAAAGCCACCTAAAAGCGCTGGGTAGGAAGTCTGTCACAATGCAACAACGTTTGGTAGATGAAGGAGGAAATCAATTGGAAGGGTATGAAGCGCTAGGTTACATCCGAATGATAACAGCCGATTTGTTTAAAAAGGTCGCCCAGGGGATTCCCCAAGTGAGTGAAAGTACGCAAAGGAGTGCAACCGACGAAGTTGCAGTACTAGAGAATTTCAATTCCTAAACGCACTACTCCGGGCTTAGATTGGGTTCCCGTCAGCCTCATTAACGAACTCGGACATAAAACTAAAGAAGCACTGCTGAAAGCCGTAGAAAAGTGCTTACAGGAGAGGGAAATACCAGACAGTTGGCGAAAAAGTAGAATGAACTTAATCTATAAAGGCAGGGGAGAAAAGGATAACATTCGCTCGTATAGACCGCTAACCATTACATCGGTGCTATACAGGTTGGCGATGCAGGCAGTAAAATTAAAAATGGAAGCGTGGATAGAACAAAATTATATTTTGGGAGAACTTGGGAATGGATTTCGAATCGACAGGCGGTTAGACGATAATCTGTTTGTTCTTACCCAGTGTACAGAAATATCGAAAATAGAAAACAGGCCCGTATACGTAGCTTATCTAGATATCACCGGGGCGTATGACAACGTTAATCAGGAAATTTTGTGGAATATATTGAAAGAAGTGGGCATAGGAGACGACTTTATACAACTTTTGAGGGAAATATACCGAGGACATGCAGTTTGTATAGAATGGGAAGGAATAAGTAGCAAGGACAGCATTCAAATTAGCAAGGGGCTGAGACAGGGATGTCATTTGTCCCCGCTGTTATTCATGCTGTACATGGTGAGGATGGAAAAAGCGCTAGAAGGTAGCAACATTGGATTTAATTTGTCACACAAACAGGTCGGCACGATGGTTGAGCAGAAGCTTCCAGTTCTATTTTATGCTGATGATATTGTCCTATTTGCGAACAGTCAAGATGATATACAGCGACTGGCAGATATATGCGGAAGGGAATGTGAGGCTCTAGGACTAGGATTTAGTGCAACAAAATGTGGATTGATGGTATTCAATGATCACGAAGACCATGCGGTCATAATACAGGGCCAAAAAATACCGAGGTTACGTAAGCGAGTACAAGTACCTCGGAGTATGGGTAAATGAGGGGGACAGATATATGGAGGTACAAGAGAAAGCATCGGTAGCAAAGGGAAAGAGGAATGCTGCAATTTTGAAGCACAGAGCTTTATGGGGATACAATAGGTACGAAGTGCTTTGAGGGCTGTGGAAGGGTGTGATGGTCCCGGGGCTTACATTTGGGAACTCAGTGGTGTGCATGAAGTCAGAGGTACAATCAGGAATGGATGTAAATCAAAGGACGGTGGGCCGCCTCGCATTGGGCGCTCACGGGAAGACGACAAATGAGGCTGTAAAGGGTGGTATGGGATGGACAGGCTTTGAAGTGAGGGAAGCTCAGAGCAAAATGAGATTCGAAGAGAGGCTGAGGAAAATGAAGAAGAGTAGATGGGCAGAGAAGGTTTTCAGGTATTTGTAAGAAAAAGCGTTGACACGCAATGGAGAAAAAGAACTAGGAGGCTCACCAGTAAATATACGGCTAGCAGTGCGGGCGATATGGCAACAAGGAGCATTAAGCGGAAGGTCAGAGAGGCGGAGAGGACTTATTGGATCGCAGCGATGGAAAAGAAGCCGGCTCTGAGTAACTACCGAAAGGGAAAAAACGAAATAAGGAGGGAAATGTTTTATGATATTTCAAGGGGAAGCGCTTTGCTGTTTGAAGCAAGGTCGGGCTGCCTTAGAACGCGTAGTTATAAAGCGAGATTCAGTAATGAAGAAGAACAATGTACATGCTGCGGTGGAACTAAGGAAACGATGGAACATGTACTGATTGAATGTGGCGATATTCACCCAGGTATACGTGTGGGCACCAGTCTACATGAAGGCTTGGGTTTTAGGGACAACAATGGAAAGCTGAGCACGTCCGCGATAGAAATAAGTAAGAGACGGTTAGAGTATTGGTGGCAGAAAAGTAGAGATAAAGTACAAAATTAAATAATTGGGAAAAATAAGGTCATTCTGCCTTAAGAGGCAGAGAGATGGACCGTGAATATATATATATATATATTAAAAAATATATATATATATATATATATATATATATATATATATTGTATAATAACATAGATTTAATCAGTGTAGATAAGGTAGTAAGCCAACTTGAAACAAGGAAGTTTTTTTCTTTTTTTTCTTCGAGCCTGG
Source organism: Rhipicephalus sanguineus (assembly GCF_013339695.2). Lineage (NCBI taxonomy): Eukaryota > Metazoa > Arthropoda > Arachnida > Ixodida > Ixodidae > Rhipicephalus > Rhipicephalus sanguineus. The sequence continues at coordinate 77,753,832 of NC_051185.1, forward strand.
TGGCAGACATGTCACCGCCCCGTTATAAAAGGGACGCTCATAGCATCCATCCATCCATCCATCTTATAGCGGAGTTCAATACGGTGGTGGTGTGCGGCGTGACCACCCTTGCTGCGCATGCGCAAGCCCTCTCCACCCACCTCCCCCCTCTCCACTCCCCCTCTGAAACGCGGGCTCTACATGCCAAAACACTGCTTCGCATCGCCTCATGGTCCCCTTTAGGGGGAGATGGTGTGATTTTTGACCTCCAAGGTAGTGCCTGTGTGCGATTTCTCCTGTGCGTGATTAAACAAAAAAAGTTCACAGCGTACATATAAAATTAAAGTGAGCTGCAAGTCGCCATGACTCTCATCGACCCTTTAGTATAAACGCGCCCGATCTCACGTCGTTGATGATGTACTGGGCAGAATTCACGGAAGATTCACATATGGCTCGTGTCATTGGTGGAAGGCAATCATTCGATTTAGTGCGGCGAAGTAAAAGTTGTTTTCATTCATTCATTCATTCATTCATTCATTCATTCATTCATTCATTCATTCATTCATTCATTCATTAGTGCGGCGACGTACGCTAGGGGGACCGTTGTAATGAAATCCGCTCCCTGTTGGCGCGCTTTCACTTTCGCTCGGTGTATTCACGGTTTACCGATGATTCCCTCCTGAGCTTCGCCCCACTCTTCATCATTCACCCCGTGGATATGCTGTGGATTTTTTTTTGTTCCTGTCTTTTTGCCTGTCTACCACTGTATCAATAAAAAGTGGCTTGCACTTATGCCTTGTGCAATGTGCCAGCAGGTTTTATAATAGATAATTATTTTCGTATTTTCTATGGTGCCTTTGTAAACTCACATTGGCGCATTTTCCAGTTTGTCTGATATAAGTATTGGCGAATGGCAGAAGGATCTAACAGTCTACACAAACGCGAATGTGTACACTTTCGCGTTTATATCGTATGCAATAAGCCCTTAGTTGAGGGTCATTCACTGTTCATGTGTGCTCTTTTGCCGTCCGAGTGATATTTTGCCCTATCTCAGTGAATTCATGACAAAATGATACCATCTTAGATCATTTCCATAATTTGAAGTGGTTTTGATTAACACAAACTACACAAATAGGCGCCTTATTAACTCTTGTCGATAAGTTTGTATTTAAGCTCCCCACAAACGGTAGAATGGAATCATCTGCATGGATTATAAATTTAGCATTGCTTGCGATCTCGTCAGTGAAAACTGTGATTGAAAAGATCCCAAACTGCTTCCCCGCAGATAGCCACATTTGTCGTGAAAACGTTCGATGTCAATATTTCGATAACAGTGAGATTTCTAAACGATACAAGAAGTTTATTGAGATATTTACGACTGGCTTGGAGAGCTAAAAGAGGATCCTTCGTCTATCGTTGTTGGAAAGTCTCTCCTCGGTTGCAGAGTCCGAAGAGCCGGCCGCTCTCCCCTCTCTCGTTCTTGTTAGCGGTGCCGTCCTGTTCAGCAAGGGGCAGTATGAGCGTGGCATAATCCCGTTCACAGAAATATTACGCAGGTGTCTAAGTCACTTGACCTCCCCCATGGGAAGGCAGTTGTCAGCCAGAGACACCGCAACGATCCGAGCAAAAGGGGTTATCTTTAACAACGTTTAACCTATTTTGCATTTGAGTATTCCGTCTGGAAACTTCACAGCCTCACTTTAGCGTTGTAAACACGATCTGTAAGAAGAGTTTGCTGTGCCTCTAAGGCTACCGTAAATTCTCGCTTTTTGAACGCGACATGTGGCTGACAAAGCAAAGTGCTTCGCAGAAGTCTCGAGAATAAGCCGTGTGACAATTTTTTACTGCACGAGCCCTTTAACATAAATCTAATACAGCTGAAAGCGTTAAACGCGTTGCACTTCCTGGAGATAAGTGGTCTTTGGAGGCAGCGTCTATGATGATAAATGGTGCTTTATGGCGCAAGGGCCACTGATGGCCAAAGAGCGCCAGTACATGATATGGTATGTGGACGATGGTGGTGTTAAGCGGCTGTATAGGGGCCTAAAATACTGCGCGGTAAAGTGCGTAAAACATATAGTTGTTAAAATCATGAGATTGACTTGAGTGAGCATAATGAGAATGAGTGGCGAGAGGTCGTACAAATAACACTTTAAGAATAATGAATTAGCACGAACGCCTCGTCAATTCCCTTGAGACCAACGGCTGGGAGGCAGGTGCTTTCTATAGTTCAGATGCCGCAACAGCAGCCTCTGTTGAGAGGCCGTGTTACGGATTGCCCGGACATATGACATTGAAAGTACGCACATCTTTTAAAAACTCTAAAAGTGACGTGTGTTTAATGAAAGGTTCTCTGCCTAAAAACATTGCAGGATGCAAGGGAATTTGCTGCTTGTAAAGTAATGGGAAATGCTTTCTTCTATACGGCTCTAGTTGTGTGCATTGTAGGAGGATATGCAGCACGGTCAGTGGCTCACCGCATCTATCGCAGCTGGGCGACTCATCCCCGGACAAAAGGTATGCGTGTGTACTGTACGTGTGCCCTATTCTTAATCTGCACAGTGTGACTTCTGTACGACGTCTTTTTGATGTTTGTGGCCAGTTACCAAGATCTGGTTTAACCATGTGCAGTTTATTCTGTGTTTGGCTATCCCATAGATGTTGCCAGTGTGACTTCAGTGTTTTCCTCAGAGCGGGCTTTAAGTGCAGTACAGGGACCTCCCTGGACGTGTCAGAGCCGTGTGCATGAGCAGATGTGGCAAGCCTGTCAGCCAGTTCATTGCCCTCGATATCTCGGTGTCCAGGTACCCAGCATATCACAACGTTCTGCTGGGACGAATAAATGGTGCATAAAAGTGAGTAGAGCCGCACGATTACTGGATTTTTTTGTTTTTTCAGAGTTTTCAACGCTTTCACGACGCTTAAAGAGTCCGTGTATATAACTGCCTTGGGTATGTTTGATTGTCTAATGTGCTGAACAGCCACTAATATCGCGTAGGCCTCTGCCGTGAATATGCTTGCATTTGAGTGGAGTATGCCAGCATCCCGCAAGGATGGGCCGACCGCCGCGTAGGATACGCCAACATGAGACTTCGATGCGTCTGTGAAAAATTCAGGACAACGATATTTGTGTTGCAGTTCAAGGAAGTGCATGCGGATATGTGCAGCAGGCGCGTGCTTTCTAATTTCCATGAAAGACAAATCACAGTTTATAAGCTGCCAGTGCCACGGCGGGAGCTGTTCAGCAGGAGCCATCAGCTGGTGTTCGACAAGTGGCACGTTCATTTCCTCAGCTAGAGCTCTTACACGCAGAGAGTATGGCTCTCTTACTGCAGGACGGTTTTGGAACAAAGGAGAGCTGGACAGGTCGTTTACAGCACTGAATGCAGGATGTTTGTCATTTGCGTTTATTTTCAGGAAATACATGAACGACAAATATGCTCGTTGCAGGTTCAGCGACCATTCGTTTGCTTCTACGTAAAGGCTTTGTACTGGACTTGTCCTGAAGGCGCCTGTAGAAAGGCGGATGCCTAGATGGTGGACCGGATCCAACATCTTCAAAGCGCTTGTGGTGGCGGACTGATAGACTATAGCTCCATAGTCTATACGTGTGCGTATAAGGCTCTTATATAGATTCATGAGGCATTGTCTGTCACTGCCCCAGTTCGTGCGTGACAAAACCTTCAAAATATTCATTGATTTCATGCATTTGTTTCTAATATATTTTATATGTGGTATAAACGTTAGTTTCATGTCCAGCACAACTCCTAGAAACTTATGTTCCGTTTTTACAGGTAGACGATGGCCCTGCAGGTCAATATCGGGATCGGGATGTAGGCCTCTCCTCCGGGAAAAAAGGACGCAGGTGCTCTTTTGTGGGTTGATGCTAAAGCCGTTTTCGTCTGCCCATTTCAATACCTTATTGAGACTAAGCTGAACCTGCCTCTCGCACATTGCAAGGCTGCACGATTTAAAGCCTATCTGGACTTCATCTACGTATGTCGAGTAGAACATAGTGCGTGGGATACATAGACGTAGGGAGTTCATTTTTATTATAAAAAGCGTGCAGCTAAGCACACCACCCTGCGGTACTCCGGTTTCCTGGACAAAGGGTCGTGACAAAACGTTGCCCAGTTGAACACGGAAAGTGCGGTTCGACAAGTAGCTTTCTATTAAATTCAGCATTTTACCACGAATACCGAGTTCTGAGAGGTCTCTCAGTATTCCAAATCGCCATGTAGTGTCGTACGCTTTCTCCATGTCTAAAAACACGGAAAGAAAGAATTGTTTGTGAATGAAAGCGTCACGGATTTGTGTTGCAATCCGTATGAGGTGGTCAGTAGTGGACCGTCCCTCTCGAAAGCCACATTGATGTGGATCAAGCAGGCACTTTGATTCCAGGAAATGCATTAGTCGACAGTTTATCATTTTCTCAAAAAGCTTGCAGAGGCAACTTGTCAGAGCTATTGGTCTGTAGCTCGAAACAGAGGATGGATCCCTGCCCTGTTTCAAGATAAGAACTACAATTGCCTCTTTCCAGGAGGTAGGAATTACGCCGGAAAACCATATGGCATTGTAGAGGGAGAGGAGAGTTTCCTGCGTTTCGGGAGGTAGGTGTATCAACATCTCATATACTACACGGTCGGAACCTGGGGAGGATTTGTTGCAGGAATTTAGTGATGCCTGCAACTCAGGCAAGCAGAAAGGTTTATTGTATTCTTCGTATTTTGTACACTTGTATTCTAGTTTCTGACCTTCTATTCTTGCCCTATAGCGTTGGAAGCTTTCAGAATAGTGCAACGAGCTGGAGACGTGTTCGAAGTGGGCGCCCAGGAAATTTGCTTGGTCTTCCAGCGTTTCACCCTGCATATTAGTCAAAGGAAGTGGGAGTGTTTCTCGTCCATGTATCCTATTAACCCTGTTCCAGACTTTGCCTTCGTCTGTATACGAGTTGATTCCCGACAGGAACTTTTGCCAACTTTCTCTTCGAGCCTGCCGGCGTGTCCTCCTTCCTTGGGATTTTACGTTTTTAAAGTTAGTTAGGTTCTCCGCCGTCGGAGAATCCCGGAGTAACCGCCACGCTTTGTTTTGCTTGTTCCTCGCTTTTCTGCACTCATCGTTCCACCAGGGAACACGTCGTTTAGAGCATGAGCTACTCGCTTCGGGAATGGATTGAGAAGCAGCATCAATAAGAAGAGCTGTAAAATACTTCACAGCATCTTCTGTTGTAAGACCGGACATCTCGGCCCACGTCACGTGAGTAGTAGTTCGGAACCGCTCCCAATCGGCTGAGTCGAGCTTCCACCGAGGAGCCCGTGGAAGGTGGTTCTTTTGGTTCGGCGCACTCAGAATTATCGGGAAATGGTCACTTCCATAGGGGTTTTTAAGAACATTCCATTTAAAATAGGTTAAAAGCGACGGCGATGAAATGCTAAGATCTATGGAAGAGTATGAATTGTTTGCGAGGCTAAAATATGTGGGCTCCTTCGTATTAAAAAGACATAACTTCGAGGAAAAAAGGAGCTCTTCAATAAGGCGTCCTCGAGCGTCGCAGCGAGAATCGCCCCAAGGAACACTGTGCGCATTAAAAGCCCCAAGAAGCAAATAGGGCTCTGGGAGCTCATCTATTAATGATTGTAGGTCCCTTTTGTGGAGCTGATGATGAGGTGGTATGTACAGTGAGCAAATGGTAACGAGTCTATTTAAGAAAACAGCTCGGATGGCAACTGCCTCAAGGGATGTTTGATGTTTTAGGTGAGTACATGCTACACTTCTGTTTACTATAATGGCTACGCCACCAGACGACGCCACGGCATCATCGCGGTCTTTTCGGAAAATGGCGTATTGACATAGAAAGTTCGTATGTTTGGATTTCAGGTGTGTCTCCTGTACACACAGCACTTTTGTATTGTATTCGTGGAGGAGTTCTTGTATGTCATCGAGGTTCCTAAGAAGACCTCTTATGTTCCACTGTATTATTTGTGGATCCATATTGTACATGAAATGGTGCTATGTGTACAGTAAGAAACTGACGATTGTTCACGTGCATTATAATCTCTTTCCGGCCGGCCCCGTGATGACTTGTTTTGCTTTCTTGGCGCAGTCAGAAGAGCCGCGCCGTTCTTTAGGCACCAGAGGTGCCAACGTCGTGTCCATTGCCTCTTGCGAGGCACTGGATGCCCGCACGCGCGAGCTGGCAGTTCGGGTTTGAGGCCTCGCCTGGTGAGACGGGGCCTTGAGACCCGACGACCCTGGAGTCGCGGGGCTCTGTTCGCAAGCTGGCGGAGTAGCCTGAACTACTGCCGCCTTGGGGGCAGGTGCCACAGCCGACGGTCCGCTCAGGACGGGCCGGGCGAGTGGCGGAGGTCGGTGCGACGCTGCCCCCTGACGCGCCGCATCCGCATAAGTTGTGCCATAGAAGGGTGCGCATCTTTTCCTAGCTTCTCTAAAGGAGATGTTTTCCCTCACTTTCAAAGAAATAATGTCCTTTTCTTTCTTCCATGCAACACAGGGTCGTGAGTATGCGGGGTGATCATCACCGCAGTTGGCACAGTGAGCTGCAGCCTCACATTTCTCTGACACGTGGTCTTTAGAAGCACACCTGGCACACGTGGGTTGTCCTTTGCATGTTAGAGAGCTGTGTCCATACTTTTGGCAGTTGAAACATCTTCGTGGATTGGGAATGTATGGGCGGACTCTTAGTTTTGTGTAGCCTGTTTCTATGGTCTCCGGTAGTTCGCTCGATCCAAATGTTAGTATTATGTGTTTGGTTGGTTTCTCTAGGTTGTCCCTTCTTATTTTGATTCTTTGAACGTTGACGACATTTTGTTGTTTCCATCCATCAAGAAGTTCAGGTTCGGAGAGGTTCAAGAGGTCTTCATCTGAGACGACACCACGGACGGTGTTCATGGACCTATGTGGGGTGACTGTGACAGGAATGCTTCCGAATGATGTAAGGTTAGTGAGGTTTTCGTACTGTTTTCTGTCTTTGAGCTCAAGGAGTAGATCGCCACTGGCCATCTTAGTCGCCTTGTAACCTGGTCCTAGTTTTTCTGTAAGACTTTTTGCCACCAGAAATGGTGAAATGGTTCTGGCTTTTTCATCTGACTGCTCGCTGTGGACAACGTGGTACTTTGGAAAATGTTCGTGGGTCTTGGGGAAAAGCTGCAGGGATGCTTCGGTGCGTACCCTTTTGAGGGTACGATCGGTTTTCGAAAAAGATGAACTTAACATAGCATGTGTTTGTGTTTCGGCGACGGTGCCAACCGCCCACCACCGAGCCCAACAAGGGGACGCGACAGGAGACGTGCGAAGACAAGCCTGCCAGCGCCAGCCGTACACCACCGCTATAACCATATATGGTGAGCCAAGACTGGTCATCCACACAAGGTTAACCCTTGCCGCCAGGAAAAAACGGAAGTAAACAGAAGTGAGGAGAAGACAGGAAAGATTAAAAGCGAGTGACAAAAGGCGAAGGTGTAGGAAGAGAGAGACAGGAAAAGGCGACTGCCGATTTCCCCTGGGTGGGTCAGTCCAGGGGTGCCGTCTACGTGAAGCCGGGGCCAAAGGGGTGTGTTGCCTCTGCCGGGGGGCCTTAAAGGTCCAATCACCCGGCGTCGGCTCAACCCCCAGGATCCCCTTTTCCCCGGACACGGCAAAGCCACGCACGGCTAGGCGTGGGAGGAGGTCGAAACCCCCCCGTTAGCTCGGGTCCGTGGTGTCGCTACACACCAAACGCCTGCTTGCGCAGACGCCCCTGCGGGGGGGGCAGCGTCTAAGAAATGACTCTTTCCCCTTATCTTGTACTGTATTTTTCCTTTTTTTGTAGTGTCTCCGGCACAGAGTACCCAGCAGGGGCGCGACTTCCTTTTGCCATTTTTGCGTACTCTGGGCAGGAAGTAGACCGCCAACACTGAACCCATTATAAACTAAGCATTCTTGTATCACTTCCTTGATCACTTTGTATCACTTACGAATTAAATATTTTGCTGCGCTCGATCGCTTTGGTAAAAGCAGTACCGTGTTTAACGAGACATTGGACGTGTCGTGTTTCGACAAGCATTTCCAAGTAATTTCTATTACCTCGTTAAGAAATGTTTGCTGCCAATAGAGAACTGTCGCATGTGATTACAATAGATCGTTGAATTGGGTTTATGAATACATACCATGACTGATTGTAGCATAATTAGATAATTATTTACGCTGCAATTACAAATATTTGCTGTAAACTACACCACAAGTTTTTCAAACACCGCTTTCTTTCCTCAGGACCTAAATAAAGTTGATACTCACTCAAAAACTTCCATTGTACTTGAATTTGTTCTCAAGAACATCGGCATCAATTTATGCAAGTTTCTAGCATTTGCAGACAGTCGATGTAATGCGCGTCGCAAAATGTTATCACAATGTTACCGTCAAAGCATCGCGAACTGGCGCCTCGTAAAATGTCAGGCGCATACTTTCCATGCGACTGCTTTGAAGCGTAGCCACATTTTATTGCCTCTGCGTCAAAAACAGTTTGCTACGTACATTTATTCGACTAAGGACTAAGAACGCAACTGCAGGGAAATGTCGAGGTACTTTGCACTGAGTTTTACAGTTCTCCCCATTTGCGTCATGAATTAATTGAAAACAACACACGTTACGCTGACAGTGACGTCTTTGCGATTTTTCATGGATAGCAATAACCTTTACGTTCTGCCGCTTTTCTCCTGGGCAGTAAAAAGACTATAAAATGTTCAACATACTGTGCGCTGACTTTAATACCCGTAGTTTTTATTTCATTCCATCCCTCGATTTTTTGTTAGTTTTTACACTCACCGATAGGCCGAAAACGGTATCGTTTTCAGTCTCATGAACATTATCAGGCCGAGGAGGCTTTCGACACAGAAACTCGCCGACCGCGAACCGCGTACATGACAAAAGTAGTGTGCAAGGCACTCGCCAAAGGTGAGAGGACCTTTAAAATTCGCTTCGCAGTGTGTTTTTGCCACTGTAAGCCATACTCCCGACTAGGGCTGCAGAGATAGCGTCGTTAACTCTCTTCAACACCTGCTCCTTCGACACGTTTAGCTTAATAGGGAGCGAAGCACTTGCTTTGTCTGCGATAAAAAAATTAAGGCGGCTTAGCACTAGTGATGCCAAGCCTGACTTCAAGGAACAGCGGTGCTGGGTGCCCTTTCGTGGTTCCTTTTATTAAATGCGAAGCAATTCTTAGCGAACTTTCTGCGACTTTGAGCGAATCTATCTATCTATCTATCTATCTATCTATCTATCTATCTATCTATCTATCTATCTATCTATCTATCTATCTATCTATCTATCTATCTATCTATCTATCTATCTATCTATCTATCTATCTATCTATCTATCTATCTATCTATCTATCTATCTATCTATCTAGCCGCCTACGTCTGGGTGCTCTCATGATCGCCTCCTTAACTTGGAGTAGACCAAAATTGGCATGGGAGGTTAAGAGGATTTGACAATTACGGCTGTCAGGTCATGACATAAGTAACGTGAAAATCCTGTGGCGTACGTCGTTAAACCTTCCTCCAGACACACGTGGCACATACCCGTTTACCATGGGCTGCGGTGTGCGGGTATGCGCCACAGGTGATTGACAGTTTATATCTCCCCAGGAACGGCGAGAACAGACATTGGCAATTTAAATGCGAAAGCATTAAGAAAAACCGACATCGGGAGCTTTGACCCGACGAATGGAAAGCATAAAAATTAGGATCCCAGGAGCAACTGAACCCAACCATTCTGCGTGGCAATCAGGTATTCTACCAAAGAGGCACGCCAGGTCTATAAAGTGGTCTGTAAAAACTGCCTGTGCAGGCGTAATGGCGGTACAACGTCTATTGTGGTTTTGGTGCTGGCTATCTCAGTTTGCAAGAAAGCAATAAACACTACATATGTACTCCTACGATACAGGCGTCATATCAGATTAACGTCTGTGGTTCAGGTGTTGTCTCCAGCTTTATAGCAGTTTAATAAACATTACATTTGTATTCTTACGACTCAGCAAGCTATATTGAAGCATTGCTCAACCCTGGAGGGATACATTAACGAAAGTTACGTATGATATTCACATGACTGCACCATAAAGTGCACTTAGTTTCGATAATACTGACGTATGTACGCCAACGTGAGGGCTGACGTTACGTAGCACCATAATTTACTCTATGCCTGTGTTGTCGACATTGCCTGGTAAGCCCACGATGTGCACACAACTACCGCATTTATCAACTATCCACCTCGTAACGCTTGGTTCAAAGGCGAAAAATCAGCACAGAAGTACTCGCTTGACTTCAGTGACGTATTTCGGTCACAGATATGACGCTGATAAAAAGGGCACTAGCGGATGAGAAAGAAAGGACTATAAGAAAAAGCTCCGCCGCCTAAAATTGAACTTATGACCTCCCGGCCCGCAGGGAAATGTGCCCGGCGAACACCAAATAAGCTACAGAGGCAGATGCGCGGTTCTCCACAAACGCGCCTTATATCTCCCACACAATCTCTCTCACACGGCGCTCTCTGCTGCCTGCGCTGCGCCGGGCGGCGCAAGTGGTGCCGCCCTCTTTGAGCGGTGACGTGAACTAATGCGTCATGACACTTACTAGTGCCGGTAGGGAACGATTCGGCGATGGCGCAGTTAAAGCATGGCCTCCGAGATTGCGCGCAATCTCGCAGGTCATGGTTAAAGCGTCTCGGTACATTTGCGTCATGGGCTAGCATCGGGGAATCGCCGTAGACTCAGTTACGTTCATTGGCTTTCGCTTCGTGCTAGCGGCCTTTCGCTTCTTGTGAGCTTGTCGCGGCTCGTTGTCGGACTAGTGCAGCTTCCACATGCACCAACGGTGCTTCTCCGCCACCGACTGCTTCGCCTGCGATAGCACCGACTAAGAAGACTGCTGCAATGAGCGTTGCAGAAAGGCAACGACATCGACGGGCGAATGTCGTGCCTTGGCGAAGCCCAAGAGGGGCCATCGCGGCGTGGAACGCCTGCGCGCGTTCGCGGCTCACGAACCTCTGCCTGCCGTGTTGTTGAAGAGATGTGTGGTGTAACGGGACTGTGTTTTTCGAAAAATGCAGCTGCAATGTGTTGCCTAACATGCAGCCAGGTTTTTTTGTAAGGGCAGTTAAAGAGACACTAAAGGCAAATATTAAAGGGACTGTCTACCGTCCTTCATAGCTTTTCTGTTTTGTACCGCAATAGAAAGCGTACCGTCTGAAGTGTCCAACCTTGCAGCGGTTTTTCTGGAAAGTGAGTAGAAATTTTTAAAACAGAATTTTTCTATCTGCGTTCGGTCTTTTTTCCATTGGCGTGAAACGTGCCCACAACACTGGTTGGTGGACGCGATGAGGATTGCAGTGCCGGTAAAAATTAAAGCCCAAAGCACATGTGGTTTTATTTGGATTACTTTATTTTCGCTGATCACTATTGTAATGAATGTAACAGTCGTTTTCAGCGGGCTAGCGGTTAAATGAAGCCTTATTATACGATTACTGAACACCTGTTTTGATGCAATCGCAGTCTATGCGTTTATTTTAGCACTGCTGCCGCAATCCAAGCCAAGTCGATTCATCAAAAAGAGACAATAAATGCGCACTTTCACAACAATACAGCGGCGCAGTACGACCAGCGCGGAGAGCCGCATAGCATAGCGCACGAGTTGCCCCAATTAATAAACAGCGAAACTGCAACGCAACTTTTGTTTTCGATGATAGAATAATCGAGCAGGTGAAATGTCAAAAATTTTTAGGAGTGTGGTTTCAGGAAGATTTGGCCTGGAACATACATGTCGAAAAAACTGTAACAGAATTAAGTAAAACTGTTGGTTGCTTATAGAGATTAAGTACTCTGGTTGCTCCTTGGCTGAAAATTTCGTAGTATTACGCTTTATTTTACTCGCGACTAACTTGCCCCGCCACGGTGGTCTAGTGGTTATGGCGCTCGACTGCTGACCCGAAGGTCGCGGGATCGAATCCCGGCCGCGGCGGCTGCATTTTCGATGGAGGCGAAAATGTTTGAGGCCCGTGTACTTAGATTTAGGTGCACGTTAAAAAACCCCAGGTGGTCGAAATTTCCGGAGCCCTCCACTACGGCGTCTCTCATAATCATATCGTGGTTTTGGGACGTTAAACCCCAGATATTATTATTATTATCGCGACTAACTTACTGCATATTAATTTGGGGCACTACCACACAAAAAAATTATAAGAAGCTGATTGTACTGCAAAAAAGAGTCCTACGGGCATTTGAGAGTTATCGTGGGCCTTTAGAAAACTTTAGAACGCAGCCTGTTTTTATAAAGTACTCTATGTTAAAGGCAAATCAAGTGTACTATTACAAGTTAATGCGACACATCAAACAAAACAGGACACATTACATCATGGATGCACCCACCAACCCGCACTACAGCTTACGGCAACATCATTTGAGAAAACCAAAAATAACAACAAATTACGGGAAACAGTTAATATGTTACCAAGTACCTTCACTAAATAGAATACACGAATTTCACGACGAAGTTATGGAAGTGTCAAATGAATTATTCAAAACATTGGTCATTTCACACAATATTGAGTTTGTCTGACAAAGCTGGTTTGTGTATTATCAATTTCCTTGTCTAAATTGCAAATTTTGGTTGTTGACTGGGGCAAAAAATGACCTATCAGTGTATTATGTAGTTCTTTTTGTTTTGTTTCTTCTCGCGACTCTAGTATTTTCTACTTTTTTGTACACATGTCGTTTTCATTTCGTGACTGTTTTAGTTGAATCTGTATGTAGAGAATATTTTTTATTACCTTGTGTGCTACGTACGGCATGCGTGCCGAACTGTCGTAGGAGCAGAAGCCTTTGTCAGGCCACATGGCCTTTAGCTTCTGCTTCCTTTCTGTTGTAAACAGAAGAAATAAAGTCAATTCAATTCAATTCAATTCAGTTGAAGCAGACGAAATCGAAGACGGCGCCGCATGCAGCGCCACCGGGTGCCCTTTTGGATGCGTGACAAAAAAAAGCAAACAAATTACTCTCTGACGCAACCAAAAGGTGCCTGAAGTCCGTAAAATACAATTTCAAGTTATACATGTTAGTTTTTAAGCAAAATTAGTCTACCTGCGAGGATTTCTTGTCCTGCCAGTAGATTGAACCACATCGCCGTTGGGTGACGCTAGCGGTCATTCTTTCACGATTTTCAACATCAAATTAAAAATATAATTCCTTTTTTATGGGGCAAAAGCATGCTCGTTGCCGTCGATGTGATGAATAATTTTCTCATTTTCACCATAATCAGAAAAATTTTTCTGAGTGGTAGACAGTCCTTTTAAGTCGACGATTGTTGAAATAACGGTCGAGAAACGTTGTAGTGCGACGTTTGTGCCAAGGAAGGGTTTATTTTGAAATAAAATCACGTTCTAGTGGTCCGCATCGCGTTAGCGCACTTCAAATCACCCGCCTGGAAGCGGTCTTTCTCACGTCACTATTGCCGTGTCCAACGTGGCCCGTCTTTACTGCGCGGCTTCGTTCACTGGCGGCGTGCGCCATTCGGGCATCTGGCAGCATCACATGCATGCGGCATTTTGTAGAACTTTCTGTCAGAGCGACTTTCACGAGCGTGAAAAACACACGCGGCAGTACGCGATACCGAAACACTGAGACGCGACCGCGTGAGCGAAGCAGGGCGCCGGGCGAAGCGCAGTTCGGCGAAAACGGAAGTCTTGAACCATGCGCGCTGTTTCCCATGGCAACGCCAAAGAGGTTCTTTTTTCCATTAATCAAACAGAAACGAACAAGCAGCATTTTATTACGTCTCTTGATGCACGGAAGGTTCTTTTTTATTGCAGCTAGTTTGATTACGAGTGATTAATTGTAGTCGAACTCTCTCACGTCATCGGGATCATGTTGGGACGGTATCGCGCTGTGCGCTAACAAAGGCTGCAAAGGAGATTTTCCACATCGTTTTGGTGCCGAAGCCTCGGGAAGCTGCGGCCTTCATCCCACGAGCTGTCGCTTCTGATCTGGGACGTCTTCCTGCAACCAGACCGTCGTGGAGCGTGCCAAGAACAAGCGGGCGTCGCGTCGATTCCAGAGTAAGAGGATTGTGAATGAGGTAAACCAGCTCATACAATCCGAACAGTTCGAGCTCTCCACGCTTCACGTCCTCTACAGCCGGTTAAAGGCGGTCCAGACGGAGTTAGCTGCGCTAAACGCCGAGTTGTAAACCTTCCTGACAGACGGGCAGGTGGCAGAACACTACGATTCCGTCATAGAATATGAAGACACTACTACCAGCGCTTTGGCCCTGCTCGAACACCACATGAACAGGCTCAAGGTCTCCTCATCGGCTTCGACGGCGCATCCGCCTGCAACCGCTACTGTGGAGGACCCACCAGCGACCTCAGAGTAAGAACCGACGTGACCTCAACGTGAGTTTGGTGCACGATTGCCCAAGTTAGAACTTTTGCGCTTTGACGGCAGTTTAACTCGATGGCAGCCGTTTTGGAACATGTTCCGACACTCCGTACACGATAACCCGAGCTTGTACAACACGGATCGGTTCTACTATCTTGTGTCGTTACTCGACGGAGCCGCTGCTCAAGCCGTCGCCGGAGTTCAGGTCGCAGATTCATATTACCGCGACGCACTTGAAATATTAAAACAAAGATTTGGGAACGCGAAGCTAATCGAGCACAAACACCTGGAGATGCTCCACACACTAAAGCCCGCCAGGTCGTTGAGCGACGTATCAGCCTTGCGGAAGCTGTACGAAGAAGTACAAGTGAACCAGAGAGGACTCGCGAACCTCTGCCTGGTTGTATGTCATACGCAGTCATGCCGAGTGAGGTACTGCTGAAAGTTATCCCTGTTGACATAGTAGTTGACTACTATAAACAGGAGAGCAGGGAGTCAGGTTCAGTTTCAACAGACGCCAGCAGTACACCATCTTCACATGAGGAGATGGGGCTTGCTGCAATTTGTTCGGATCGAAGTGGAGTGCCGTGAGAGAAGCGCACAGATCTCGACTCCAGGGTTAATGAATACTCGTAGCGATGTTGCTCAGAGCTCCCAAAAGTCTCCGTCGGCCAGGGTGCTTCATAACAGGACAAACGTATCTTCCGCGCCCTGCGTCTTCTGTTCGGCAACTGACTACACTACTGAGGCATGCACTAGCCACCGCAGCGTAGCAGAGAAGCGCAGTTTGCTCACAGCGGATGGTCGTTGCTACAAGTGTACTGCAAAATGACACCTGGTACGAGACTGCCGCCGCAGAGTACAATGCAAAGTATCCAAACGTCGTCATGCATCTACAATGTGTACCGCAGGGGCAACTGAAAATACTTCTGACGCTGCTATGCATGTAGCTACGAACAGCGCAACTGCTGGACTTAACGCCGAAGTTGTCCTCCACACGTTTCGAGCGTGGATGACGACAGCGACACGATGCTAACGCGGATACGGGAGATCGATTTGGTGATCAGCACATTCGGACGAGGGCGATCTGAACTCACCCGACGCGCAAAGGTCGTCAGCTTTTTGCTTCGGAACCAACATGACAACACATCAGTGCAAATGGAGGCTGTTGTCGTTCCTTTCATCTGTGACGACTTGATCGAAGCCCAAAAGACAAATTTCTGCAAGTCATCGAGCAGAAGGCAAAACATTAGAGGATGCAGTTGTTTTCCCGAGCGTCACTTGCGAACCCGCAGAGTCTTCTCATTGGATCCGACCAACTGTGGAAGCTAATGCCCCAAAACAGCGAAGTAAGGTGGGACTCGGATACCAGAGCGTTAATCGCCATTAACACGAGAATGGGGTGGACTCTCCAAGGACCGTCGTTCGTTGAGGGACAAACCAGACATATACCTGCAGCAATATCTGCGTGCTGCGAACAGGCGTGCACGAGAAGGAGGACATCTCTTACCCCTTACAACGGTTTTGGGAGCTGGATGCCATTGGTATTGTTGAAGAGCCATTCCTGAAACAAGATGACGTCGTCCTGAAAAGGTTCACTGACACAATTGGTTTCCGAAATGGGCGTTATGAAGTGGCCTACCTTGGAAATTGGCAGAGTGCAACTTGGCTGATAATCGCAAAGTCGCTATTGCGCGATTGCACTCTTTAGTACGCAGGCTTTCACAGAAGAAAGAAACTCTGGAAGCATACGACAAAGCTATTAGGCAGTACGAGAAAGATGGACATGCCGAGAAGATCGACACTGATAACTTGACATATGAACAGGTCTACTATATGCCTCACCATGAAGTGATACGCGAAACCTCTACAACGACAAGACTCAGAGTTGTTTTCGACACCTCTTCCCATGGAGCAGAGGAGCAGTCTTTGAATGATGAACTGGAAAAGGGGTCATACCTTAATGCAAACCTTATCAAAATGCTTATCTCGTTCGGTTTGGAAGTATATGGCATAACCGCCGATGTGCAGAAGGTGTTCCTACAGATTTACATAAGACCTGAAGATCGAGACGCAATTCGTTTCCTTTGGTTCGAGGAGGTACCTTGTTAGGAGAAACCACTACCACGAATACAAGAAACAAGAATGACTATAGTGCCGTCCGGAACAACGTCGAATCCGTTTCTTTTGGCTGCTACTATGCAGTACCACTTTAACCACGTCGCACCACTGTTCGAAGAAACAGCCGCAAAGCTCAAAAAGGGTTTTTACGTCGATGACTTAGTGCTGGGCATTTCGACCGCTGAAGAAGCCGTAGAGCGGTACAGACGAACAGGATAATGGAACTAGCTGGCATGAAGATGCAGAAATGGGCGACGAACTGCGAGCTGCTTCTACGCACTCTACAGCAAAATGGAGAAACACTTACGCCTGAGTCTCATTGGACCAAAGTACTCGGGCCAAAGTACTCGAACACCAAAGAGGATAAGCTTAGCGTCAACTTGGACTCGGTTTTGAAGACTGACAGTCCAGGGAATACCAAGCGAGTCGTACTTCAGACTACCTCCCGGATTTTCGATTCGTTGGGTGTCTTATCACCATTCACCATACGAGCCAAAATGCTCTTTAAAAGAACCTCGACCCAAGGTCTAGACTGTGATATGTCGCTGCCTGAGCGGCTGAGCGATGAATGGTGCAAATGGACTGCAGAAATAGGATACCTTAAAGACTTTTCCATCAACCGACGATCTTTCAATGATCTTGAAGGTGATTATACACGATACCAACTACATGTATTTACTGGCGCGCGCCCTCATGCATACGGGGTTGTCGCGTATTTGAGAGCAGAAGACGCATCTGGAAGAACCTTTGTCCAACAGCTTCTAGCAAAAGCAAGAGTTGCTCCGCTAAAACAGCTGACGTTGCCAAGACTTGAATTAGTGGCGGCTTGCCTCGGAGCTAGGTTAACTGCATTTCTAAGAGACACACTACCACGGAACACTCCATTGTACTGTTGGACTGATTCCAATATCTGCCTGTGCTGCATACCGTCTGTAGCAATAAAGTGGAAGCCAAGACTTGAATTTGTGGCGGCTTGCCTCGGAGCTAGGTTAACAGCATTTCTAAAAGACACACTACCACGGAACACTCCATGCTACTGTTGGACTGATTCCAATATCTGCCTGTGCTGCATACAGTCTGTAGCAATAAAGTGGAAGCCGTTTGTCTGTAACCGGGTCATTGAATTTCAAGCTCATACAGAACCAAGTTGCTGGGGTCACTGTACCGGGAAGAACGACCCAGCCGACCTTGTGACAAGAGGTTTGTCAGCCTGTATTCTCAAAGAGAGTAACTTGTGGTGGTATGGTCCCGATTGGCAAGCTGCAGCTCCGGAAACGTGGCCAAAGAGAGAAGACGAGGCCGCTAATTCTAAAGCTACATTAATAGAAGCGAAAGACCAAATGGAGATTGTACTGGTGTATAACTGTACAATATTACAGCCCATACTAGACACGAACAAGTACAGTAGCTGGCAGGAGATTGTTAGGATAACAGCATGGGTCAAGATATTTATCCACAATTGTCGCAAGAGCACCCCCCACAATGGGAAGGCCCCATACGTGCTCAAGAAATACAAGCAAGGGAAGAAGTATGGCTGAAAGCCATGCAGTTGCGGGCATTCAATAAAGACATCGTTGCACTCTCTAATGGCAGGACACTTGAGAAAAGTTCGCGCATACGAGACCTTCATCCGCTCTTGGACAAAGGAGGCATCCCTCGCATCAAAACTCGCCTCGATAATGCAACGATTTCGGACGACGTGAAGTTCCCAGCACTGCTACCACCAGACCAGCACTGCGCGCACCTCATTGTGAACGACTTGCATCAACCTATTCTTCATGGTGGTGTTAGTGCTACGCTTGCTGAACTACGTGAAAGGTTCTGGCTTCTTAGGGGGCGTCAGTGTGTCAAGAAAGTGATTAGTAAACGTGTTGTGTGCGCGCGATTTTGACTTAACGCTACTTCGACACCGACAGCATCTCTTCCCAGAGACAGTGTCCAAGTCAAGGTAAATGTAAATGGTAGCGAAGCTTCCATAGAAGCCCATACGTCCAGAAAATGGCTGCTCATCAGCTGCTCATGGGACTTAGCGTCATCTGTGTGAGGAGGGAACACTTCCGGCGGAACAAAAAATAAAGCGGATGTGACGCAATATTCGGTAAAAAAGTGACGTCATTTTGTTGGCACTAGCGCGAAATTTGACCACAAAATATTTTTCTTAGGCCCCTGATCGCTAAGGACTCGCGATACGGTGAGCCGGCAATCCCTTGGCGAATGCGCTTGAAGCCAACGCTAGCTAAACTAATATGGACCCGTGACTAAACAGCGGTGTTTAAGTGTACCGTCGTGCAATTCGCCTTGGTTTTACCAGGAAACTTTATTCTCTGAGCTTTTATTCTGCGTTCGTGTCATCTTCCACGGCGTGAATATAGTAGGCAACAGCGTACCTCTCATGTTTGCGGCATTGCTTATTTGCTTCGCACATGCACAGGGGACTTACAGAGCGCATTGTGTGTGTCCTTCAGTTCTAACGAGAAGAAATGACGCCTGGTCACGCCAAAATAATGATATTTCAGTTTCGTTCAATGATCACAATAACTCAATTTAACACACCCTACACGCCCCGCCACGGTGGTCTAGTGGTTATGGCGCTCGACTGCTGACCCGAAGGTCGCGGGATCGAATCCCGGCCGCGGCGGCTGCATTTTCGATGGAGGCGAAAATGTTTGAGGCCCGTGTACTTAGATTTAGGCGCACGTTAAAGAACCCCGGGTGGTGGAAATTTCCGGAGCCCTCCACTACGGCGTCTCTCATAATCATATCGTGGTTTTATTATTATTAACAGATCCTACACAATGAGGAACAAATGTCATACGTACAAAAAGTGCGTACACTATGTGCACTATGCTATGCCTTTTGTTCCGATGAATTAACCTTACATGTAACGTATCAAGACATGCGAAATGTAGTGATTGTACGCGACAGATAACTTAGCGATCTGCTCACCGATAACAGGAAATATTGTAGGCACCGCGTGTTCACGAAGGAAACCGGGCAGCAGGAATACTGATCCATGAAAATCCAGAAAGCACACTACTCCGAACCGTTGCCCTGGTGTCTTATCTAGAAGAGAGGGCTCGCCAGGCGTACGCGTGTTGCTATTGCATCCTTGGAACACCACATCGTTTCCGCGAATAAAGAGGAAAGCGTTCGGCGTGAAATGTTAGCCGCCTCGTGCCGTTGTCCATTGAACACCGTAGCGAACACGTTCACCAACGATGAAACGCACCTCGGAACTTCGCGCACACCAAAATTAAATTCTCACCACAATAATTCACAGAACGCACGCAAGTACGAAACACCAGAACAACTGAGGGGGCGTCTCGCCGCAGACGAACTTAAGAGCGCGCCTTTCCATGCACCGCAAGGACTGCACTGAATGACAATGACGTGCGCCTCTCTTCAGGGGGTCAGGACGTCTTGAGGGGCTAGTTGGTTCATACTATGCAGGAAAATCTGCGCGAAAATAGAAAAGGACAACACAAAGACGGAACACTTCAACAGATCGAGCGCACAAGAAAAAGGTTTTTCGTAAGAATTAAACACTGTCGTACATTCTTGGCACATTGCGCCTACATAATATTGGTCGGGAAATAAATGTAATTTGTAAAACATAAATATTGCTTTACGTTTGAATAAAACTTGGTTTTTCGCTATTAGTGTTTGTTCCCTGCAAACATAGTCGCGCTTCAATCGCAGCACCCATAACTCCCCTTGCTGATGTCGTTGGCAATAGGTTCTGAACCGTTTTTCGCCCGAAGCTTCGGGACCTATTTGAATCGACCTTGTCCAAGTCACAGCCATTTCAAGTCAGCGGCGTCGACTTTACCGGGCCTGTGTTTGTGGAAGGTGATTTCACCTAGAAAGCCTATATTGTTGTGTTTATATGTGCAGTAGTTAGAGCTGTTCATTTAGAATTATGCAGGGATATGTCGGCCAATTAATTTATGGTGGCTTTTGTCGTTTTCTCGCACGGCGTAGAATACCAAGTGTTTTATATTCCGGCAATGCCCTAACGTTTAAAGCAGCTAGCAGGGAATTGAAGTCCATATACGAGATCTTACGAGACGCGCAAGTGCAGAACTTTTGTGCGATGAGTCATATTACGTGGAAATTTATTGCTGAGCGTGCTTCATGGTGGGGAGGCGTCTGGGAAAGGATGATACAAACGGTTAAAGGCTGCTTCCTGAAAACGTTAGGCAAAGGTAGCTTCAACTTTGAACAACTGAACACAGTTATAGCAGAAGTTGAGGCAGTGGTCAATTCTAAACCATTAACATATGTTTCTCCTGATGCTAAAGAACTTGACATTGTTACACCAGCTCATTTTCTATCACTTGGACGACTAACAGTCCTTCCTCACCATGAAGTTTATGTAACTGCAATGAAGCGCACAGACACACTGCGCCTTTGGAAAGACCGTGAACGCAGGTTAAGCGCTTTCTGGAACCGCTAATACAAGGACTACCTGCTAGCTCTTTGAAGTGCCCACTTCAGGAAAGATAAGGGCAAAGAAATTAACTTAAGTGTTGATGACATTGTATTGATACGTAATGACAAAGTGCCAATAACATTCTGGAAAATGAGAAGGATCTGTAAGGTATACGAGGGTACTGATGGACACGTTAGAACATGCAGAATCCGATTAGCAAACAGCGCGGAGATTACGGGACCGATGCAACTACTATCACCACTAGAATTATGCAAGTAAATTTGTCGGGGACGGAGGATCTAGAAAATTGTGCGGCACGGACTGAAAGACGAGGAAGAGTAGTGGGACTGACGCTGCAGGAAAATCGGGCATTGATTTATTTTATTTTAATATTGTTATTTCTGTATTTATTTTTTCATGTTTGATCAAGTGTCAAAATTTCCTATCAAATTTATAATTTTTCTATTCTGTAACCTCCCCTCTAAAGAATTATAAAATTTATAAAACCACTCAAATGTTGGCCAATCCCCCACAGTGGGTGCGAGCCAAAGTTGCAGGTGAACAAGAGCAAGAACAAGATTTTTGGACTGTTCTTACGTACGCCATGTTGGGACGGTATCGCGCCGTGCGCTAATAAAGGCTGCAAAGGAGATTTCCCACATGGCGCTCGTGGCGCTCGTCGTGTGATACATTTAGCTTAATTTCTCGGTAAGTAGGGCACTGCTGTTGATAATATTGCCGGTTTAGACGTTGTCATACATTGAGCTTTGACTCTGACGTAAATTGTTATTTGCCTTTAGTGTCCCTTTAAAGAAGGCATTGAAAGCTGTCTATTTTGATAGTTCATGTTCCTGAACATTCAGTAACTGCCCTGTCAACTGTTTGAAGACATTCTGCTGTATGTTTCACATGCAAATAAATTGTACAGAAGATGTGTGAAATGAAACTTTTTGCTTTCTGGTCTGCGTTTGTGCAGCGGAGGGTGGAAAGGGAAAACGATTTATTTGTTCTTAGCATTCAAGCCAAGTGTAGCTCATAGGGGATCATTTTTTCTTGCCTCTTTTCGCTTTTTCACTACTTTGCCTCTTCTTGCCGTTCTCTAGTAGCTTTTTTCTCTGTGTTTTGGTTGCTCGCCATCCTTCTGTCCAGTAGACGGAGAAGGGCTCAGAGTCTCGGTGTTTCAGTGTTAATTTGTTTTTGCTGATGCTGTTGGTGTCTTTTGTCAAACCACATCAACAGAGCCTCTTACAAAATCTGGTTCTGAACTGCTGGTGAGAAATCACATTTTTTCAAGCTCATTTTCAAATTCTGCAATTTGAAGAGAGTTCCCAGATTTGTTGTTGACAAGCCAAACTGTTTTTTTTTGTGCACAGTTTTTTAGCATGTGCAGTATTGGTCTGCACACGCTATGAGCTGCAACGCGTGTGTATTACTTAGCCCTAAATTTTCACTTTCAATGTGTATTGTGCTTTATTAACTTATTATATGCAAAAGAAAGGGCGTCTTAAGTGTTGCCAAAATTGTGTTAACTTTGTGCGCTTTAGTTACGTATGTCAATGATGAACAATGCATGCAGGTATTTCTTTAAAGGACCCTGCAACATTTATTGAGCATCGCTGGGAAAGGTTGCCAATCTATAGTCGAGGCACCTATGTACGTGATGTCAAGGAATGCAATGCCAACAATAAACATGCTTTTGATATTTTATTCGTTCTTGTCCAAGCCAAAAACGTCACGGAGAAGGTTCATCTTCTCGGCATGCATTTGCTCCCGCCGCTGTATCTTGCCAAGGCGCCTTTCTGCCCTTTTGGCTTCTCTTTCACCTTTGATCGACGTTCTTCCAGTTCTTCCATTTTCTCGAAGAATGCTTGGATGTGCAGCATCCGAGTTGAATGTGGGCGCTTTTTTTTCGCATCCTCTGTGCCCTCTTGCCCGAGGGAGCCAGATGTAGTGCCTGTGGCACTATTTTCTAATGTTGGTGGGCTCGAATGGCCTGGAGAGACAGACTGTGTTGGTGTCTGTGGGCATGTCTAGTTTTAAACCACACCACTTGCGTCACGCACTACCTCAGGCTCTATGCTATCATCAAGCCACTTAATTTTTTCCAGTTCGTCTTCATAGGGGACTTCTTCCGGGGAATTGCCGGAGGTGTTGTTTTTGACGGCTGCCACTTTTTTTGCTTTTCAGGACAGTCTTATATCTTGAGCAGCACTGATCGCCAGTCCGCGTTACTCCGACTTTATCTTGGATTTCTCTGGCAATTCTTTCAAACATCGCCTTCTTGTTCCTGAATTTTTTCATCGGGCCGACTTGAGCAAAATAAGAGGCATATAAGTCGAGCAGCAGCTTCGTTTCGCCACTTGTCCACTCACACCCTGCAGCTGGAATATTCAACACCCAAATTTTATTTCCCAGCGTTCACCACCATTTCAAGTCTACCCATCACTGGCCTTGTAAAGTAGAAACACATAAGTGGCTAAGCAATAAATTTTTACCTGTGCTTAATGAACAATACAAAAAATCTGTGGATGTTCATGCAAATGACAATGTTAGTTGTACACAAAAACATGTACAGCAATCACTTATTACACAAATGTGCAAGAACTTTAAGAACCAGTTAAGCTGACATAGACAAAAGTAATATTTTAAACTAAGTGCAACTCTGAACTATACAGGTTATTGAGAAATTGACCAAATTGGCTAGATATTTCGGCTGCTTACTGATGGCACTAATTACCTCACACATGTAATATTTAGCCGTAATCCCACAGAATGGCTCATTGGGATGAGATTATGTATAAATGGGCAACATTGCACTTTGTTGACCTAGTGCAATCTATGCTGTGCTCTCTGAGCAGTGAAATACTTATAGTAACCTTTACTATTGTCAACACTGTTCTGACGCAGCATATATTGAGAGCAGCAGATAATCCTCTTCATATTTAACAGTAAGCATAAAAAGGCATTTGCACAACTTGCTAATATTGCTGCTGTATACAATATTTTTTGAAGGCATAATTTTCTTAGAGTAAATTTGAAAATATTGAATATAAACATCATATCTCTTCATGCAGGGGACCACTTATTCAATTAAATTTCATTATTTCAGCACCGTAATGTTCAAGACCATGAATGAAAAGCCGTGAAATTTGTTGGAGTAGTTCGTGGCTCATTTAAAGGTGATGCAATCATCTGAACTTCCGCTACTCCTAGGACCACTAACACAGTAGTGTAAGCACACTTACCACGTGCAGCAGCCCCTGGCTTGCCAGCCCTACTTGATGCATCACTGAATGCTGTAGAATCTGCATTTAGAAGTTGGAAAGCATTACACGACGTTAATAATAAGTGTACTGTTTAAGCAGATACACAGATTTTCTTCAAGCACAGCCCTCTGGTGTTGTTTGTCAAGGCATTGCCCTATACATATGTAAGTGACCTTATACACAACACAAACTGGCTCTATGGAGACAATTGAACATAGACAACTTGCCATTTCCGAAAGATTCGCTCTGTGGGGGTGTCAAAGCGTTGGAGGCGTCACATTGGGTAGCACCTTCAAGTACAGAAAGAAAAAAATATCTGCGGGTGTACTTCAAAGTAAGTGAGATCAGTCAGCACTAATAAATCTCTACTTCTGTTGCAAATATTTCGTGCACGTATCCTCGTGCGATCACACGGAGCTCACCGTGCATATTAACAAAGGTGGTAAATGTATTCGGTGAGCGTGTGAGACTATAAAACAGCAGGACTTTTAAGCCGATAGGCAAGCAACAGCTCAGGTGGAAAAAAATCTGTTCAGAACATGCCGCATTTTTGCGGGCGCCGATTGCGGCTACTGCCACGTGCACATACGTGCCGGCCAGTTATGTGGCCAGCCGTCATAAACAACTATTATTATCATTTCGCGCAGAATTTATGATCAGTGTCAAGTACGTCACTTACCTCTGAACTCATCCCCACCATTCGTAAGCACGCCCAGCAGCAGCCGACGCACAGCCGGAGAGATTTCCATGTGCTCGTCCATATTTGTCAGCGCAACACAAGAAAACGGTATCCCTGCTTTCCGCGACTGCGTGGTCGAAATGCGCGCTTTGCAGTGGCGACCTAAGTTGCCATGGAAACGTAAAGAGCGGAAAAAGAAATCGTTTCCGGAACCGGTTACGTGACGTATGCATAAACAACTTCCGGAGCGACTCTATGCGGAGCATTCACGTGTTCCACTGGCAGATTTGGCGTGGTGCAATCCGAGTGCTCGCTCCAGGATTTCGGCGGCCGCTCCGGATCTCCCAGTGGAATTCGCCATAAGAGCTGAGCTCTAAAAGGGGAAAGAGCGCTGGATCTTGGCCGTTTTGTGGAGCGCAGGTGAATGAGTCAGGGATTCAGAGCTCTAATGCCTCAAAATCTTAGGGGCCAATAAACAGATTTGTTGTATATTTAAGTGTACCTTGTGCACCATTATAACTACCGCATGCAATTGACGCCACAACAAGACAATCATCTTCAATAATAAAGTTGGTGTCGTCGCTTCATTCTTTCAGCATGGGTGCGCCGGCGACAGCTGCTGATTGCAGCGCTCCTGGTGATTGCGCTGTCCATTTCTTGGTACACACTAAAGTACAGCTGTCCGTTCTCTAATTGGAGCATCGTTATCTACGACTTTCCAAAGACCAGCGCAGCTGAGGGACATTATCGTCGCTCGCCTTCAGAACAAGTAAAATTGAACAACCTGATGACGTCCGTCGGCATTCGTGTAAAGGTAACGCCGCCTGCTTCACGGCCTCAAGGTGCGGCAAAAGCCGCTCCGAAACTCTCCCCTCCCAACGGAACTGCAGCGCTTTCGAAAAGTTCTAAGACGCGCACGACAGGTGCCATCGCAACCGGCACCAACGCCTACTTAACGAAGTTTTTTGCCACAGAAGTCAAAGTGGCTAACACGGCGCCGAAACACGCGACTTTAAAGAGAGGTACAAACGACTCCTCCGACGGCAACTTTAAGTATTCCATAAAAGCCGTGCTGCTGAAGCAGTTCGCCGACACAGACCCTCAAGAGAAACCCCCGAACGTCCGGAGAATCTTGGTAGTCGCCTACTTTCGGTCTGGATCCTCCTTCCTGGGCCATCTGCTGTCGGCGAACCCTCGGACCTTCTACCACTTCGAGCCACTGTGGATGCTATCAAGTGCGTCCCGGCTACGCGGAGAAGCGGCCCTTCGAGGACTCGATTTCGTGACGGATTTATTCGGCTGTGATTTCGTCAGCCATTCGGACTACCTGCGACTGGCTGTGAATCATACACACCCATTTATGCACAACACTCATTTGTGGGACGTTTGCAAGGGCGTCAAACGAGTCTGCCTCGATCCCGAATTTCTCAACGCTGTGTGCAAGATGGCGCCGACGCAGGTAAGCCGAGCTAGTCGTCTACACTTTAGACAATTGTTTTTGTTTTCGTTTCTTTCACACAAGTCACCTTCGAATTTCAAAAGGGTCGCAGGAAATTACCTAAAAGATTGGCCTGTGTGCATTTAGGTGTATGCGCCCTTGAAGCAAATATTGTGAATCATCCGTACAAGGACTTTCTTAAGAAGTAGAACTTTCTTAAGAAGCTTGTTGTTTTAGTTTTCGTTCCTTTCACACATGTCACCTTCGAATTTCAAAAGTGTCACGGGAGATTACCTAAAATATTGGCCTCTGTGCATTTAGGTGTATGTGCTCTTGGAGCAAATATTGTGAACCATGCGTACAAGAACTTTCTTAAGAAGCGAGGCCACCGCCCCCTCAGCTTCTCAATGAAGTCCCTTATTCCGATAGCATTTCTTAACATGCAAGAACAGACTGCGTCTATTTTACTCCGCCATAAAAGTTGCTGCATGCTGATACAGGTCAGAGAGAGCGTGAAGCTCAGGAAATACTGGTATTATAGTTTGTTTTCACATTCAAATTTTTTTCGCATGGCTCCCCTTCTGACATCGACACTCACGTGACGTATTATGCAGTATCAATTCTGGTGGCTTTACGCACCAGTATAACTAGCTGTGATGATGTCAGTTACCAAAACATGCAAAATCGCGCTCGCACGTTCACTCACTCCCACTGTGGTTCCGGCACGCGCTCGTGTTGCTATTGTGCAATTTTAAAACACTGTACTTTCCAGGCCCGGTGCGTGGCGTCACACTGTGGCATGAATCGCATCTGATTCAAACGACGCTCTTGATTTTTGTCGCCTATCGGCCAGTAGCAGCAATCTTCTCTCTGACGCCATGCAGCAGCCGCCGGCAGCTCCGAAAAGAATGAGCACGGACCTCTGTGCAAAGAGAGGGTGCTTGAGAAAGTGCAGTTGGGACGCGCGTACGCGTGGCGGAGAGGAACGACTCGACGGCCTGGGCACTACCAATATACTGAACGTTTATTCCTTTGCTTATTCTTCGCCCCTTCCCTCTCCATGCGACGTAGAGAGACGGCAAGGAGAAACAGGTGCCATGGAGCGCTCGCTTTCTGGTTTTGCATGCTCTCGCCTGCATGTCGCGACCGGCTCGTGTCCACTACGGGGGCAACTTCGCGCTCAGCTTGCAAACTCTACATGCCGCTTAGGGCTGCAAGATATTGCGGAGATGTTCATAGCAATGTTTGCTGTTCCTAAAATGTGTCTTTTTACCAAGCCCTTTTGGAGTTCAAGACATCTTTAAGGTTCCTAAAGCTACAGGCGCTTTTCCTTGAATATTTCCGCTTGGGCTAATTCAAATTTGTGTACCGTTTTGCTCTGTGGTCACCGGTGGCTAAAAATATAACTGAATTTGCTGATTATATTGTCCGATACCCTGCCGCAGGTGATGAAGGTGACGCGCATTGACATGGACACCGTACGGCGTTATCTACTGGACGGACCCCCGGCGACTGCGGAAAATTTGAGCGTCGTGCATCTAGTCCGCGACCCGCGTGCCATCTGGCTGTCACGTCAACACCGTAATTTCTGTATTCTTGTACCTGACTGTTCGAGCGCCGCCGTGCTGTGCGACGAGATCGAGCGCGATATGGAGGCTTTCGACAGGGTTAGCCGGGAGTTTCCCGGCCGTGTGATACAGCTACGGCTCTAAAGTATTACACAGGCTTTCATCACAGCAACACTGCAAGTGAATGCTAGAGGCAGGAGCATCGAGTGACACCTTTGTTTCTCTTCCAAGCACCTCCACTCGAGCACTTCCAGTTTTCCGAATATTCACAAGCGTTCTAAAAAACGGACATCGATGGTTGTTGTTGAAGCTGAGTTATATTGGACACGCACAATATCGGAGCATAGCTTTGATTAAGGTAAGGGTCAATCAACTGTCAGAATATTTAACGAAAATTGATTTAATTCGCTGAAAGAATATGAGTAGCGTGGATCGTGGCAGCAACTGGCGGAGCAGTTGCCAACCATGCTCTTCTCAAGCATGCTCTCTTGCCGCTTAGATCCGCTTCGATATTACACGAAATACCAAGTGAACACAAGGAATACACCAGGACACACGAATGCCACTGCCATACACCTTAGTCAAGGATTAGGGCCACCTCCAGATTTTAAGCGCGGATCACTTTGGGGCCCGGGCTGTCGTATGCTGTTATCGTATGCTGTCGTCTTTTGTCGTCACGCAGGTAAAACCATGTATAGCATAGCCATGTATAGTGTAGTACAGTAAGCGGATGGGAGAGGGAAGTGAGACAGAGGAGTTATGTGAGGGTGAGAAGAAGGGAAATGAGGAAGAAAGAGGGAAAAGCATAACATAGCCAAGTATGGCCTCACGCAGGCAAAACCATGTATAGCGTATTCATGTATAGTATCACATAGCAAGGGGATAGGAAAGGAAAGTGAGAGTCAGGAGGAAAGGTGTGAAGGCGAGGAAGAAGGAAAGGAGGGGGGCTAATAGTTAGGTAGTTATGTGGGGTTTTATGGCGCAAAATCAGCAATGGCTATGATGCGCCAGACACTAGGTGATTTTTAATAGGTTAGGAGCATAAAACAAACTTTCGTTTACATTTTGTATAAAAGACCTGTAGCCTGAAGAAACCCAAGAACGTCCTTTATGGGAATGATTGCATTTTCTGATAGCATTAGCATTGGGCGGAGAGGTGTTCGTGTTTTGTAGATTTCATTAAAACAATCGTGTCTTCTTTTTTCGAAAACTGAACATGTTATTAAGACATGATTTACGGTCAGAGGTTCCTTGCAATGCTGGCATTGTGGGAGGGAGCGCGGGCTAAAGCATAGCATAGTCATGTTTCGTACAGCACAACAAGGGAGGAGAAAAGAAAGTGAGGAGAGGAGGACGGAATGGAAGATGGGGGGGGGGGCATAGCATAGCATAACCTGTATATTACAGCACAGCAAGGGGTGAGAAAAGGAAGTAAGGCTGAGGAGGAAGGAAATACGAAGGGGGAGCATAAAGCATCACATAGCTATGCATAGTAAAGTGTAGCAAGGGGGTGAGGGCAGGGAGAGATGTGAGGGGGATGGAAAGGAGGTGGGGAAGATAAAGCGTAGGATAGCCGTGTATAGCACAGTATAACAAGGAGTGGGAAAGAGAAGTAAGGGTGAGGAGAAAAATAAGGAGGGGAAGGGTAGAGCATAGAACAACCGTGTATTGGAGCAAGGAGTGGAAAAAAGAAGTGATGGTAGGAAGAGGCGTGAGTGTGAAGAGGAAAGAAAGTAGGGGGAAAGGGTATAGCACAGGATAGCCGTGTATTGCCTAGTATAGCAAGGTTGTGGGAAAGGGAACTAAGGTTGAGCAGGGGTGATGTGAGGGTGAGGAAAAGGAGGGGTGGGGTGCCACTGCATCACTAATGAAGGCTTCCTTTCCCGTCATGGACGCCGAGCAGGCTGCAAGTTTGGAACGCCAGCACGCGTTTGCCCTGAACGCGAGCGTCGTCGAAAGGCAGGTGAATCGCCGTTCGGCCATATTACAGATTGCTGTTGTTGTCAACATTTCTGTTGTTGTTGACACTGCTCTGATGTTTCTCGTAATGTCAACTGGTGAGAACGCATCGCGAGGAGACAGGGACAGTGGAAACACATCAACGCAATTAAGTGCAGCTTTAAAGCTCAATTTTCATTGCAGCAGCCACTCCTTTTGTATGTGCGCGCAGTGCCATATCGCATTTCTGCGCAACCCAAACTACCTGAATCAGAACACTAGAAAGCACAACCCACGTTATTCTATGTTTGACCGTTTTGACAAGGCATCGTGTGTTGTCATATGGAAGTATGCTATGACGCTGTGCACACGTAAACATCGGCTTTCCTGCAACGAAAACTCAGTTTTAATTATAGCGCTCGTCAGTGTATAGTGTCTTCTTTGTCCCTGTTCTTGCGCCTGTGTCTTCCCAACTAATTATGAACCAACTTCCCCAAATACCAAAATGGCAAGGCGTATAAAGAAATGGCATTGACGGGAGTTCCACGCCGACTAGAGGATGGGGCGGGCTCAGGTTAGCTTGTGTCTATCTCCTAGCTCGCTAATTCAGCAAACAAGATAATCAAATGTGCGCTACCAAGCCATATCAGTGCACTTGTACGACAGACCGAAAATTTCTAGTGCATGTGCGCCCAATCACGATTACGTAAGTTTGTTTTTATATCATATAATACCAAATCAAAATATACACGCAGATGATTGGGAGAACATTAACTTTCAGCACACTTTGAACAAGTGGCAGTCACAATGTAAAGATCAAAATCTAATCTATTGTATTTTCCTGTGTCCGAATTTAGGTTATGCGCACAAGTGAGAATATCCTAAATGATATGTCCTCAGTAGACAAAAAACCTAAATTGTGTGACATTTTGATGTGTCTTACTTAATTTCATTCGATTTATTCTGCAAGAAACATCTGGCGTATCACGTAATTAATCTGCTTGCTCAAATTGGCAATAGATGTATGCAATAGAGAACGCATATGATATCCAGTAATGTTGAAAAAGAAACGCCTAATATACTTTTTAAAGCTAGCCCTGGAGAGAGGTAGGTGCCGTCTAAGTTTTCGAAATATACAGTTCAACTGTAGTTATCTTTATCTTGTCGCAATATCAAATTTCATTTGGTTTGCATTTTCGGGGTTTTGTTTTCACAGGTTCGTTACGAAGACCTTGTTCTGGACACTCTAAACGTAACCTCGAAAATGTACCATGCTCTCGAGATGCCTTTCACCGAGTCTGTTACACAGTTCATCGAGTCCCACACCCATGAGAATAACGTCACAGTGCAACGCGACCCTATCGCCACCTCCAGAAACTCCATAGACGTGGTCTACGCTTGGAAACGAAAAATCAAGCCCGAGGAAGCTTTGCGCATCAACAAGGAGTGCCGACGCGTGATCAAAAGGCTTGGTTACGAACTCTGACGTTCAACGTGGGGCCTGGGCATCGCTGTCGCGAGCTCACCTCGGGGCACTTATCAGTCGAGTGCTGGAAGCGCCTTCGAGAGTCACAGTACTCGAGAGTCAAGTGCAGGCGAAGGAACAAATATAACGAGTGGATAGAGTAGTGTGGTTTTCAGGGCGAGTCGTTACATGACGGCAATAAGAATGTTCAGCAGGCTACGACGTGAGCACCCTCACAAAAAATCTTATTGAGAAATTATTGAAAAACAAATTGGTCAATGTTGACATATTATATTGAAGAAGTGTCTGTCCATTGAAAAATCATTGATTTCAATGTTGACACCTATGGAAAATCGGCGACCGAAATTTTACGACGATTTTATTGACAGAGAAGTTGTTGAATAGTAGTCGACTTGTTATTTAAAGTACATTGTGCATTGAGAATTCTTCTTGACTGTTCGGTTGTATAATAATTGAGGTACAATTGAAGCAGCATTGAAATTTGATGATGTATTGAAAGTACACATACAGTATGTTTTAATAGTTTTTTATTTTTTGTAGACATACAAGTGAAAGACGCTACCTCAATACGAACAATGCCTACTGAGGCCCGTGCCTGAGTAGGCATTGTTCAAAAGGTCTCATATAGAACCTGTCGAAGAATGCCTACTAAGACAGGCGGTTATAATATGCACTGCAATTCCCCATTGTATGCTTGGGGTTGATATACACTTTTCGTAACATGAATAAAAGCTGCTGGGTGCACTTTCGTGGGTTTATATGAGCACACAGCTGTTTGTGCTTGTGCTGTGCTGATGTATGCTCGCACAAAGAACCCGCACAGTTCGAGTGTTATTGTGACGGACTGTGCCAACTCACTCTGGACGGGAAACAGCAAGCTACATGTACACAAAAAGCAAAGAATAACTTAAATCAGGTCAGTTCACTTTAACTACAGCTGAATTACAGTAGGTAAGGCACAACTGCACGGAGGCAGATCGCGCTTTCAGTAACTGCAATAGCAGAAACTTTTTATCGCCTGCTATAAAGCTTCAATTCTTTAAAACGCGCGTAAACAAGGTGATCTGGGCGAGAAATAAAATGCCAGGACACGGGCAGATAAGTCAACTGAACGGCACACACAGACACTGGAAGAAGTCAACTCTTTTATAAGTTCTGTGACCTTTCGTTTTCTTTAAAGAGCCCAAGAGAAAGAAGAAAACGCAAATGTGCGGACATGTATCTTTATTTATGCAAAAAACTGCAAATAACCCCACCATCAGAGATGAAAGCCATAATTTGTTTGGTGTAGCACTTGTTTCAAAATATAAAGGGTGTGTCCCTCCTGCAAAAAAAAAAAACATGAGAAAAGGAAATTGGTGTATAAGTTCGTAACTAGAAGAGGACGATGTGAACAGGCGAAAACTCGACAACATTGTACGGCTACAAAGGGGCAAACATGGTACAATTAACCAGGCTGAAGCGCCACGCCAAAGAGAACGACAACTTTGAAGGCGCGCGTCGAAATAGTCAACGCAAAGTAACATGATAGCTCTAAAAAGACTCCCAACTTCAGTCCCTAAAACACGCCTTTAAAACACTCACACACCCACATTCGAAACTATTCCAAAATAGCGCAAATTGCGCAAAGTAGCTTTGCAGAGTCAGAATAGCAGTACCGGCTCTGGAACGTAAACGTTAATGTATACTTTGAAGCAAGCTCTATTAAGCGCAGCTAAAAAAGGTCAGTACGTTCGGAAGTGAAGGGAAATCGTAAGCTACATTTATATTAGGACAGTGTATTCATGCATGCCGCAAAAATTCGCAGTCACGTACTTCTGAAACACGTCGCGCATGTAGCCCGTGATGCTACAAAACACGCATTTCCATTCTTCATGGTTTTCTAATATAACTTTGCACAGTTGAAGAAAATGAACTTACCTTCAGCAAAGAGAGAGGCCTGTAGCTTAAGAATCCGCAAATCCAAGCAATGGTAAACGCACATCAAGGTGATCGCGTCCGACCCTCCATCTAAACAAAAATAAAGCTGCGAGAGTCTCGCCCCCAAAATGCGACGTCCATCTCACCGCAGGAAATGTTCCAGTACTAGGCCTAACTCTATTCCGCGTATAACAGCCACTAACAGTCAATCCAGAAGAACGTAGTACTTGCATGCAGGTACACGAGAATTGAACGTGCCGTCAAGCAGCTTCTTCACAGCTGCGTTCATAATTTCCGTGAATCACGGCACTCACAGAGCAGGAAACAAAGTGAGAGGAGACGAGCGCGGCGAGCGCGACCGGCACATCCGAAGTCTGCGTGCTCGACTGCCGTCACACAACGGTCACGCGGATGGATACACCGGATACAGCGCCAACATTACGAAGCCCGTCATGAAGTTGGGCCCTTATCGCTGTTATTAAGTTACGTAAAGCTTGCTGGTTAACGACCTTCGCACTCTGCATGCTTGCTAACGCAATGCAACACAACAAATTTAATATTCTTTTGGCGTTATTTTTTTTGTCGGAATAAGACATATGGCACGCAAGCTCAAGTTCAAGCGTTCAAGTTTTAACGGTTTTTGCATGGAGCAAACGGCGCGGTGGCATGCGTTTGCAAAGCAGGAGTAGTAATAAAATAAAATGAAAAGGAAATATAGTCGCTGGCACATCACGTTCCTCTGATAGCTCGTTGCGGTGATGTTTGAATTAATGGTCTAGTCGACGCCGCGTACAGGCAGGCGTTGTATTACGTGCCGAGGCCCCCACTATCCACAGGTAGATACTTTTACGTCATGGCCGCGATAGCGTTAAAGAGCTCGTTTCGCAGAAATTCCGGTGTCGGCGGCGGCTTCTTTCGTTGCGAGCCAAAAAGCAGCGTTGGCCGTGAGTGAAAATTCGAGGTAGATGCAAATAAAGGTGCGAGCCAGAGGGCACCCACACTTTGCCTTTCCGTGCGGCACGGTTTAGGTCTCGACCAAGACGCGAAGGCAAGCTAGCGATCGGCAAGGCGATACTCACCCGTATACACTGGACACACAACACCGTGCTGTCATAAAAGTGCCGTTGAAGAGGGCGCAAACCTTTACCTTTAATATACTTATTTCTTTTTGTGTGTGTGTGTGTGTGTGTGTGTGCGTGCGTGCGTGCGTGCGTGCGTGCGTGTGTGTGTGTGTGTGTGTGTGTGTGCGTGCGTGCGTGCGTGCGTGCGTGCGCGCGCGCGCGCGCGGAGATTGCTGTCCAGTGGTGGGCAGTATCGAAGATACATGTA
The DNA here is from genome assembly GCF_013339695.2 of Rhipicephalus sanguineus. Lineage (NCBI taxonomy): Eukaryota > Metazoa > Arthropoda > Arachnida > Ixodida > Ixodidae > Rhipicephalus > Rhipicephalus sanguineus. The sequence goes on from NC_051185.1 coordinate 77,788,410, forward strand.
TCTTCGATACTATCTTAGATACTCTTTGGGTATCTTGTATCTGTATCGCGATACGTATTGCAAAACGAGTATCTGTATTTCCGATACATTCAATAATGTATCGTGTATCTTAAGATACAAGATACTGCTATAGAAACACCACCGCGCGAAACAATAAACGTCGACAGCAATTCCGGTTCTCAAGCTGATATTGCTGCCACTAAGCCCCCTGAATAAAACTGACGACCGAAACATCCTTCTATATTTCCGCCAGAGCGCTCCAGCAGAGTCACGTGATGGCGCTCGAGCCATCGCGACAAAAACAAGCGTGCGTACGTCTTCGCGCAGCCTAGCTTTTTTTCTAGATGTTTTCTTTCTTTTTAGTTGTGTTGATGTCATGACACTTGTTCATAGACTCTGCATAAGTACAAGCCACAAAGTATGGCTGTTTCTTGCGCGAGGAAATAACGAGGGAAGGGGTCCAGGGGAGCGCAAGAAACAGCCATACTTTGGCTTTGGCTGTTACGCTGCCCTCGTTATTTCCTCGCGCAAGAAACAGCCATACTTTGTGGCTTGTACTTAGACATGAACCGACTAGCCCAGCAACGTGTACTTATAGACTCTGCACTCTGCTGCGTACTCCAATGCGTGCGGCGTCTTTCGCACAAATTCTGATGCCGCTATACTGTCGCTATCGAAGTTTGTCTTGCGTGATGCTTCGTTGCAATGTCTCAAGAATGCAAGAATGGGGCTGCTTTGCGTCTCGCGCCTTTCACACATCAACGATTCGAAAGTTCTTGTGGACACAAGCTTGAATTACATAGTACGATGAGATTGACTTACATGCAAAGGAGATTCTAACAACCGTCCCACTATCGGTGCTGACGTTAGATGCAATAGAACAAGCATTTACGTAACAGGAAATATTTTGACGTACAGTGTCTTTGTTCTTCCTGCTAAATTATTCAAAACGGTCTTTTAATGAGAACTTGATTGTTAGCACAAGTGCTTTCTTTGCTGCCTTTCGTTTGCATCCCATACATTACTATATAGTACTCTGCATAGTTTTTCGCCCATCTGTTTATTGTAATATGTCTTTTGTAACCTGCTGCTAAAATACGTTCTCTGCTTTATTCTTATTTTTTAACTGTCTGCGAACGTGGTTTTATTTCATATTTCGCGGGCTTTCTCTAAAAGCCCGAAAACATTTACCACGCAGCATGTACGCTGCCAAAAAAAATTGGGTCGGTCGTTTTTAAATTCGCTCTACGATGTGTCGAAGCGCCGTTAGCCCTAAAGTGAATATTAAAAATGTCGCAATGTCGCATAATTGACCTTATTAATTTAACCAGTTAAAATTAGTACAAAACATACCATAACGAGTGCCACATGACGGCAAACCAAATACCTTTGGTTTCATTCAACGGCGGTTAACCACTTGTCTTTTTAATATTGGGTTCTACTTACGTGAAACACCCTGTATACTTACTCACTTTGATTGTTTAAATCGGAACCAACTTGACTTGACTTGCTATTTGACTTAAATATATTCGTTTTCCTTTTTTTAGGTCACCTTAAAGTATTCTTATTGTTACAAATCCGCAGGTAAGCAGAGCTAGAAGTGGCAATAGTGTAAATAGCAGTGATAACCTACGGCGTTTTGTGCCGCTAGAATACGTCTGAGACGTTTCCTGGCGGCTCAGGTTCTCTCGGAGAACAAATGGTAAAAGATAGCACGTTAGTGAATATGTTGCTAACGAACACTTTACGCCAGCAGATAAGTAAAATATGAAAAATCACTGCAGTTTTATGTCCTCAATTAATTGTGAGCGCCGACTATGTAGTTCGTTTTTACACGATGCGTCACAAACAATACCGCTATCAATGTTGTTGCTGCTGTACACCTGTCGGTGGATGCGGTATTACGAAAACATTACGCTTGCGGACAAGGTAAGACTGCACAGCGGTATTTGCGCCATCGTGCGAATGCACTTGCAGGTAGATGGTAACCAGCTAGCTGGTCGCCAAGTAGAGCAGCGACACCAATAAACACAGAAGTGTCAAGCAAAAACAACTAACAGCGCAGCAGTTAAAGAGCTGTCATGTTAAGCAGCCAAACAAATCCCAATAAGTCGTTTAGAAATTAAACTAATACGCCTGGAACAAGAAATTTTGTATCTTGTGATACAAAAAGAGGTATTTTGTTAAAATTAAACAAAGCTGGCGGCAGTTAAGAAATTTTCAAGTAAACACATTTCTACATAGGCCTTTGCTGCTTCATTATATAGATATATAACAGCAAATTTGTAAATGTATCGAAGTATCTTAAGATACAATTGGAAAGTATCGTATCGGATACAATTATTCCGCGAGTATCTTGTATCTGTATCTCAAATACTTCTTACCCGAGTATCTTGTATCGTATCGCGATACAATTTGAAAGTATCTTTGCCCAGCCCTGTTGCTGTCGCGTTCAAGCTTAACGGTTAATCAAGTTTTGTTACTGGCATGCCTCCACTGCGGTACATCTGCTCGGCTGCTCACCCGAAGATCGCGGGTTCAATCCCGGCCGCGGCGGTAGCTTCTTTAATTGAGGCGAGAGTGCTAGAGGCCCATTTACTTCGATTTATGTGCACGTTATTAAGTTCCAGGTGTCTCAAATTTCCGGATATGAACCTTCCACAACGGACTGCCTTATCATCCTATTGGGGTTTTGGCGCATAAACCCCCAGTAATTCATTAATTAATCTTTCTTTCCGTATTCAGGTGCAGTACAGTTTCTGCGCACTATTGTGCACTGGGAGGTTACACTTACCTGCGTTGCTTCGGTTACCAAAGCAAGAGGTTAGCAATGCATTGTTGCCGCATGGAGAGTTATGTTGTGGGTCATTGGGTTGAGCTAATTAGAACGGACAGGCTTGAGAAATTACGTTGCCGAAGCTAGCTAGTAATAGAGTCGCACGTAGGAACCGCCAGGCCAAATTTGACGGCCCGATCGCGGGCACTCTGGATGGTTAGGGTTTGGTCATTGAGTTCGGGGCTTCGCAAGCCTTATGCGCTTCTGAATATCGGTTACCATTGCTACATATCTGCATTACTTTACAAGGTTGCGTAAAATGTAGAGTCGTACTTAAAAAAATGTATTTTTGTAATTGATTACATTACTTGCAGCAGCAAGATCTCCATATGCTTAAAAGAAAATTTTCCTTTACATTAGCTGAGACAGAGAGTGTTAATGATGCAAGTAGTGCTGTAGTGTTAATTGTGTGCAAGAGTATTTGTTGCTTGCTGGAATATAAATGTCACATATGCCGGCTACCAAAAAAGGCAAATAAACCTACTATGTGCGGATGTGTGTCTGGGTTACTTAATAAGATGGCAGGAGTGCTCGTGATATTATCTGTAATAAGTATCATGCCCACCTTCATACCGGGGCCGGCTGGTCCTAAACTCAATCAGTGTATAAAATCAAGAAAAGATAAATAATATCTTTCAACATGTACTTTTTATTGAAAAGAATCAATGACAATTTCGTTGTGTAGTCGTTTGAGAAGATTCAATGACATCTGACATTTAGTTGAAAAGGCATTGATTCAACCATTTGTCAACAGTTACTCAATAGTCATTTTTACTGAATAGGCGCTTCCTTTTCTATCTCGAGATAGAAAAGGAAGCGCCAGCCTTTGCCCTATGCGTTTCTTTCACATGTGCTCGCCGCGTAACCTGATTGGACCTTCACACTGTCATAACAAAACAGAGAAACCACCCTTGCTTTCACGTAAATTGCGCCGCTGCTTACCTCATGCAGTGTAGATCATCGCCAATGTTTATCCTTCACATTATTACATAGCGCATGCGGGCGCAAGCGAACGCCAAGAAGCTGCATCACGAACAGCAGAACAATCCTTTTCCTCCCTTCACAGCGACCTACTCGAGTTGCGAGCTGGAGAACAAAAATCTGACAATGTAGAACCCTGGGCGGTTTGATGAGGAAGCACCTGAACAAGGCAAAGGCATGGACAAGGATACATAACTTAAGAAAGAGAATGAGGAGGAGGCGGTCTTCTGATGCACGGAGAGACGTCCCGGCTAAAACAACTGCCGCTTGCATTGCCGACATGTCGCTGCTTGTACGTATAGCTGCAGAACTGCAGATACACTTGACTGCTTTTCATGCACTGTGCGCATTGAGAACGCTCTGGAAGGCGTAAGCCAGGCTCGTCGTCACTTGCTTCCTACTTTTCTTTGAATCTATAATTCTCTCGTACGTGAAAAGTTGCAAGATTCGAAAATGTGTAGTCGCCTTGGGTTTGCCCTGCTTCTCTATATTTGTCAGTTTTGCTCACACTCTGTGTTTTACGACAGTTAATATAAAGCTAAAGGAAAGCAAACGGCTGGTTGTCAATCTCCCATTCTGACCCCTTTCGCCACCTTGAGTGTTTCCGCAGAACTGATTTGCAAAAAGCCAAGCAGCTCTTGTTCAGCACCTTTAACTTAACGTGATGATGATGATGATGGTAGGTTTTAGTGGCGCAAGGGCAACTCAGGCCAAAGAGCGCCAAACACAGGGTTACGATCGACTCAGGTAAAAAACGTGGTACTCAAGGTGACGAATAAAATAAAAGCGTGGTGTAGAGGGACTAAAATAATTAAAGGAAAAGATTGTGTGCGATGAGTTTAAAAGCGGGCACAAGCTATGGGCTTTACTAAGTCACGCAGCCTCGGCAGCAGTCCTTGTCAAGACAAGGAGTGCGTGCTGCATGACGTCTGAACTAGAAATCTCAGTGACTCCCTCAAGATTGAGAGAAGGCTGAGATTAGCGAGAGTATGAAACGAAACGTAAGAAGCCTACGCTAGCCAAGAAGCTTAAACACTTTTTCGGGGGAACATGGGCTCGTCACCAAGAAAAAAGGATGGGTGTGACGGTATGTGGGATTTGTACAGTTCTGGGAAGTGACGTCTCCTTTCTGGTTCGAGGCACGGACACATGATTAAAACATGAACGACGGACAGCGGATCACCACATTTTGCACAGTTCGGTGCTGGAGATTTATTTAAAAGATGTGAGTGTGTCGCGTGTGTGTGGCCGATCCTAAGTCTGCACAGAACAACCTCCTGGTGTCTGTTACGTCTTTCGGTAGCGTATCGTCCGACAATCGGCTTTATTGTGTGCAGTTTGTTTCCGCTTGCCGCGTTCCATTCTTCTTGCCATTGCCTACGAATTTTCTTTCTGATGTGTGGCCTAAGGTCCTCATACGGGAAGACATCTATGTCTACTGAACTGCGGAGTGCAGCTGACTTCGCAAGTTGGTCCGCTGCCTCATTTCCAGCTATGTTGCAATGTCCCGGTATACAGCAGAGCGTAATTTTAAGCTTGGATTTGTGAGCAGTCATGATACATTTTATAAGAGAGTTCATGACTGGATTTTTGCTTATCTGACCGGAGGACAGCGCAGTAACTGCACTGAGGGAATCTGTGTATATGACGGAGGCTGGTTCCTTTTTATTTAGGATGTGCCTTACAGCTAGTAGTATGCCATAGCATTCTGCTGTAAATATGCTGGTATGTTCATTCATTGTTTCAGATTGAGAGAACTCAGGACCGTGTGCTGCGCATGCAACTGCAGATGACTTAGAAGCATCTGTGTAGTACTCAGCACACCTGTATTTTGCCTGTAAGTACATGAAGTGTTGGCTTATTGCAACCTGGGGGCCATGCTTCCCTACCTCTAGGAATGACATGTCACAGTTGACAGCCTGTATTTCCCACGGGACCACAGTGTCCTTATGAGAGCTTAGTTGAAGATTGGCAACTGGTATGTTCAGGCTTTCAAGGTGTGAAGCTACTCTGATAGGATACGGTGGCGTAGCTGATGGTCGCCTCGAAAACAGGTGGGCATTTGATGTGTGCTGCAATAGCTCGCGACATGGGTGGTCAGCATGGGAGGGCACCTTAGTGGTGTAAGTGATGCTTGTATACTGTCTTCGTCGTTCTAATGACCATCGGTCCGCCTCAACATAGAGGCTAGCTACCGGGCTGGTTCTGAAGGCGCCAGTGGCCAGACGAAGCCCAAGGTGGTGCACTGGGTCAAGCATCTTTAGTGCAGATCTCGACGCTGATTCGTACACCACCGAACCGTAATCAATACGTGATTGCACTACACTGCTCAGTAGGTTCAGCAGACAGTCACGATCTGTACCCCATGACTGATGCGAAAGAATCTTGAGTAAGTTTAAAGCTTTCAAGCATTTTAATCGTAGCTGCTTGATATGTGTGACAAAGGTCAACTTCTCATCAACCACAACACCTAGGAATTTGTGGTCTTTCTTAACGGCTATGGTTTGTCCATTTATTGAAATGTTGGGGGCTGGCCTAATGCCACGTAGTTTAGAAAAAAGTAAGCAGACAGTTTTCGCACAGTTAAATTTAAAACCATTTCTGTCTGCCCAGCTTGAGAGTTTATTTACTGCCAACTGAATTTGACGTTCACAGATGGCCAGGTTGCACGATTTGAAGCTGATCTGAACATCATCCACATATACTGAGTAAGAGATTGTTTTGGGCAGTACACTACTTAGGGAATTCATTTTAACAATGAAGAGCGTGCAACTAAGAACTCCACCTTGGGGCACACCATTTTCCTGCGTAAATCGCTTTGATAAGGCGTTTCCAACACGAACCACGGAAGTACGTTCAGAGAGGTAACTTTCAATAGTGTTGAGCATGTTTCCTGACACTCCAAGAGAATGCAGATCACGGAGAATCCCGTAACGCCATGTGGTGTCGTAAGCTTTCTCCAGGTCAAAGAATACAGAGAGGCAGTGTTGCTTGTGAATGAAGGCGTCCCTGACATAAGACTCGAAGGCTACGAGCTGATCAGTTGTCGAGCGGCCAGACCTAAATCCAGCTTGACGTTGGTCAAGAAGGCCTTTAATTCTAGGTAATAGACAAGGTGGCGATTAATCATTTTTTCAAATACCTTGCACAAGCAGCTAGTTAACGCAATAGGCCTGTAACTGGCAGCAAGTGTGGCTTCTTTTCCTTGTTTAAGGATGGGTATGATTACGGCCTCTTTCCAGGCTTTGGGCAGACGCCCAGAGGACCATACGTTGTTGAACAGAAAGAGAATGGTGTCAAGTGTGTCTTCATGTATGTGTTTCAGCATGCCATACGTAATCCTGTCTGGGCCTGCTGCTGAGTTGCCACATGTTCTCAGAGCCGCCTTTAATTCCTCTATAGTAAATGGGCTATTGTACCCTCCTGCGGTTGGCCTTCTGTCACGGATAGGTTTACGTTCCTCAGCAAGCTTGTGTCGCTTAAATGAGTCTGTATAATGTGCTGAGCTGAAGATATACTCAAAATGTTGGCCTATGGCTTCTGCTTGGTGTTCCAGTGTATCACCAGCGGTACTCACAAGAGGCACTGGATGGGTACTCTGGCCTTGAAGAGCTCTAACTCTGTTGTACACTTTGTGCGTATCAGTGTAGGAGTTAACTGAGGAGAGAAATGACTGCCAGCTCTGCCGTTTAGATTCACGTCGGATACGCCTGCCGTTTGCTTTGGCACACTTGAAATCAAATAAGTTGTCAGCTGTAGGATACCTGCGGAATTTCGACCATGCTTTGTTTTGATTATCACGGGCATTTTGGCATTCCGCATTCCACAATGGTCTTCGTTTGTTTCGTGTCTTGTTAGATGTCTGTGGCATGGATTGCTCTGCAGCCTGTATAATATGTAGTGTGATCAAGGCTTGGCATGCATCAATATCTAGGTTTTCAATTGATGAGCACGACAATTTTGAAAGTTCTCGGAATTTCATCCAGTCAGCACCCTGCTCTCTAAACCTGATAGCGTTTACTATGGGATTTGTGTTTCCTGTGTGTTTCAAACAAACAGGAAAATGATAACTTCCGTAGAGGTTTCGAATAGCAGCCCACTCGGTGGTTGCCAAGAGTGAGGGAGAGCCGATTGCAATATCTATTGCTGTGTATGAGTTGTGCGCTACACATTAAAGTACGTTGGCTCTTTTTTATTAAATATACAGGAGCCAGAGGACAGGAGGTAGTTTTCGATTAACGAACCTCGGGAATCAGTTCGTCTACATCCCCATAGAGGATGGTGCGCATTAAAATCTCCAACGAACAGGAATGGATGCGGGAGCTGGTCGATGAGTTTTTCAATTTCCTCAACAGAGAGGTGGTAGTCCGGGCGTATATATAGCGAGCACACAGTTATTATTCGACCAAAAATTAGGGTTCGTATTGCAACTGCCTCTAAATCAGTAAGTATATTGAGGCTTTGACACGGCACTGCTTTCTGCACCACGATAGCGACACCGCCAGACGAATGGGCAGTGCCTTGCCTGTCCTTTCGGTATACCACATATCTTTTCAGAAAGTTTGTGTGTGTTGGGTTTAAGTGCGTTTCCTGCAAGCAAAGTATGTTGGGTTGATGTTCGGCAAGTATTTCATAGATGTCGTCTAGGTTCTTAAGTAGTCCTCGGCAGTTCCAGTGAATGATAGTCTCGGCAGCCATTTTTTTTTCGGTGAGGAGAGGAGAGCGACTTATTCAGACCTCACCGCCTTTGTGAGGCGGCTGGACTGGAGGATGTTTCTTTCCTTTGAGGCGGTCTAATGAGCTCCGCCTCACTTTGGGGGATGCCGTCAGCGTCAGAGACGCTGAGGATCCAGGTGTCACTTCCATTGCTTCCGGTGGAGACGCGGAGGCTGATGGAGGTTTGTCAAGAGGGACAGGATCCCTTTCATTTGTGGGTGTCGTCCCTGAGGTCTGTGAGAAACTGACCTCCGGGACTTTGAAGGTTGGTGCAGCCGGGGGCTGCTTGGTGGGGGGCTGTGATGGGCACGCATCAGCAAAGCTGTACTGTGTGGCCACCGTAACTAGACGCCGCCCGGCCCCCCGGCGCGCTGCGTCAGCGTACGATCTTCCGGAGAGAAGAGAGAGCTTCTTCCGGGCTTCAGAAAATGTGATGGTTTCTGTCACTTTCAACTGTATTATTTGTTTTTCCCGCTTGAACATCTCACATGTCCGAGAATACGCGGCATGGGACCCGTGACAGTTAGGGCACTCAGTTTGTGTAGTGGTACAGTTCTCGGTAGGGTGCTCGTGGGCACCACACTTCGCGCATGTGAGTTTTCCACGACATGTGTTAGAACCGTGTCCATACTTCTGGCACTTGAAGCACCTTCTAGGGTTCGGTATATAGGGGCGGACTTTACAGTGAATGAACGCCGCTTTCACTGATTCGGGCAGGGTGGAGCGATTAAACGTCAAGATGATGTGGGGCGTCACTACCTCTTCACCATTCCGCCTGATGGTGATCCGACGGATGGCGACTACACCTTGCTCTCGGAAGCCTTCGAGGAGGTCAGTTTCGGTCTCTCGCATTAGGTCACGTTGTGAAATGACGCCTTGGACAGAGTTCAGGCTGCGGTGAGGGGTGATGGACACATTTAAGTGAGCAAACTGCTTCTGTTTCAGGAGGGTGTCTGAGTGCTCTTTCTGGGTCACTTCAACCAGAAGATCACCAGATGAGAGTTTCTTAGCGTCATACTTTTTGCCTACCAGGTTTTCAAGGGTTCTCGCGGTCAGGAAAACGGACAGTACCGCAACCGAGTCCTTATCTGCAAGGGAGTGTATGATCAGGAAGCGGGGAAAGTGGTCACAATCAGTTCGGGTTCTTTTGGAGCTTTCATCGGTGCGCTTCCTTTTCAGGGACCGATCGTTGGAAGGGGGGAAGGATTTTGCCATGTGGAGCGTTAGATGTTCGGCGGCGATGGTGGCCACCCACCACCGAGCCCAACAAGGGGACGCTACAAGGTAAAACACTTGGAGTCGCCAGCCATACATCGCCGCTATAACCAAATATAACTACCCAAGTTTGGGCAACTACACAAGGTTAACCCTTGCCGCCATGAAGAACGGAAGTAAAAAGAAGTGAGGAGGAGACAGGAAAGGCTAAAAGTGGGAGAGAAAGACGAAGACATGGGAGAGTGAGAGACAGGAAGAGGCGACTGCCGATTTCCCTTGGGTGGGTCATCCCAGGGGTGCCGTCTACGTGAAGCCGGGGCCAAAGGGGTGTGTTGCCTCAGCCGGGGGGCCTTAAAGGTCCAATCACCCGGCGTCGGCTCAACCCCCAGGATCCCCTTTTCCCCGGACACGGCAATGCCACGCACGGCTAGGCGTGGGAGGGGGTCGAAACCCCCCCGTTAGCTCGGGTCCGTGGTGTCGCTACACACCAAACGCCTGCTTGCGCAGACGCCCCTGCGGGGACCTTTAACTTAACAACTCTTGCGATATATTCGGACTGTCTTTCATAATTACCTGCGAGTTGTACAGAGCAACGTAAAGTACGCAAGATATTGTGCCTAGAAATGTTTCATTCTTCGAATCACAGTTGAGCCGCAGTAGGCTACAGAATGAGAGTAAGTACTCTTTTTTATTGATCGCGAGTATGCAGCATGACTGGAAAGGTGGATCCGAGAAATATCCTGAGCGTTGCGAATGTTTTACAGTGAGGACGGCGGTGGACGTCTGTTGAGTTGTTAAAGCTAATCTATTGTGCGAAAACGCGACTGTCTGACGAAGAGTTGCCCCGAGCTTGGAAACTGACATACGGTGCCTACAAGGCTGTACGAGATCGACTTTGTGCAAATAAACAAATAAATGACGAACGACTGACTCACTCAAAATAAATAATGTACTTGCAAATAATTGTGAACCATGCGACCATGAAAACTGACTAAGCAGCCGAGGACAAAACAAAGTTGCTCAATTCATAAAGTCACACGAGAACGAAATAGGCTTGTCCCGTTCTCACACATCTTTTTATCATTGCTATCCCAGCGCACAGTGGCTTTGGTTCCCTTGGGTGGATGTTAGAGTGAAGCAAGGCTGTTCAGTAGAGGGTAAATGCCATCTTTGTGGCACATACCCACAAAAGAGAATAGTCTGAACTGAATTGAATAAAAGTGCAGTGCCTTTGTTTTCTTGAGAATTCAACTCATTACTTTAACCTAAATAAACTCATTCAGTTAATCTTTCTTGATTTTTCGGAAAGTTAATTTGCCGTTATCTTCACTAGATATTGGTAGCCAGCTGTTCAAAGAAGTTGACAACTCCCTGTCTTTCCGAATATTCATTCCTTCATGCAACACAGTTTTGCCATCGGAGCTTCACACATCGGCTTCTTGTAAACGAGTAAATACAATTTTCAGATGCCTTGTTTAAAACGGAACCAAGATTTATTGCCTTTTGGTGGAAGACTGTTACCTACATTGTTCTACTAAGGACGACGAACGCGTGTAGAGAAACGTCAAGGTGTGTTTTTTCTGTTTTAATTTCACATTTTCTCCAATTTGCGTCAAGAATGAATTGCAAACAATGCTCGCTACGCTGTCAGTATTTTCTTTCGTGTTTTAGATCGCTGTTGTCAGAACAGCCTTTACCTTTATGAGTTTTTCTTCAGGGGGGCATATTTTCGCAAGCATGTGTGTTGACATACTAAGCGGCGACCTGAATATTCATAGTTTTTATTGGTGTTACTTCGTTTTTATTTTCTCTGCGCACCGACAGGCGGGAAACTCCTTCGTGGTCAGCTTCGTGAACTTTATCAGTTCAAGGTGGCTATTGAGGCAGAAACTCGTCGACTGTGAACCACGTACAGTGCTCGGCAATTTAAACTGGATGCTCTGAGCGCGCAGCAGCTGGCGGTGAGGGTGACCGCGAAGGCGAGAGCGTTTTTGAGTATGGTGGCTGCATCCGGTAAACAGTTGTTCAGCGTGTGGTTCTCGGTGGCGCCGGCGGAGCGCTGCAATCCTTAGTAAACCACGCCGCCTGCGCAGCCGCTTCGCGCGGCGCGGCACCTGAGCGCAGTGTTTTGAAGACACGGCAAGCAGCATTCCGCCGTCGCCATCAAGAACCACAAACTGAACGACTGTTTACCGGATGTAGTGGCCACGTGTCACGAACGCTCTCACCCTCACCGCCATATATTCGGAGCATGTAGCCGCATGCTCCGAGTATCGCGTTTCAGTCGGCGGGGCTCAAAACAATCGACTTAGACGAAAAACAACATGGCTTTCCCTTTTGAGTCATCTTAGGCGAATGCGTAAGCGACCCTGTGTGTTTTCTGTAGCATCAGACATGCCTTATTTACCCCGCTCTGTCGGGACTGTACAGCCTCTTAACGCCTCTGTCAGTTTATGAGCGCCACAACTATAACTTCTTGAGAATTAATCTCAATCGGCAGAACATCGCCCAAATCGTAGAGCATCGGAACCGTTATTCGAAAGTTCTGGTTTAGGATTCGACCGATTGAAAGGTCGTTTTCTTTCTGACATATAATTCATTTCAATTAGCTTCACAATTACCACATTGCAGTCGAACAATTCTGACATATTTTACTAGCGCAAAAAGACGAAGCACCGAGGAATTGAGACACACACACACAGAGCGCTGAACTCAAAACTGATTTATTACTCTGAACGCAAGGCCTTTTATAGCGCTCATCAAAGGAATGGAAAATATATATCATGAAATGAAGCGATGCGAAAGCCTCGTGACAACAGGTGGCCGAAAAGGGCGTTCAAACAAAGGCGACAGCGCAGTTTTAAAAAATCCTAAAACATCAAGCACTCCCCCGATATACACAACGGCGAAAGATGTGAGAGCAGGTCCTCACCTTCCCTCTCCAACAAGGAAGTACACTACGTACAGCGCATGCCTTTTCAATAGCTCTTTTTCATAATTCGTATGGCGTAGCGCACCACGACAGGGACAGAGAAGAGGGACGCACACACACAGCGCATCCTCACTTTAACTGCCATGGCTTGTTTGGTTTTATCGTGGTTGTCAGTCGTTTTTAGGTTTAAATATATATCCCAACCAACTAGCCCGGCAACGTGCCTTAGCGAAGCTCTTTTTACCTCGTTTTTATCTTTTTCTCCTGTAACTGCCATGGCTTGTTTGGTTTTATCGTGGTTGTCAGTCGTGTTTAGGTTTAATTATATATTTTGTACTTTCGCTGTGTATACCGGGGAGTGCTTGATGTTTTAACGCGGTTTTGCCTGCGTTACGCCAAAAATAGCTATGTTTTGCTTTACCCTCTCCCATCTTCTTCTTCCGCCTCCTCATCCTCACTTCCCTTTTCCGCACTCTTACAATACCATTCTATCCATCGCTATGTTACACATAGTTTTGCCTGCGTGACACCATACATGGCTATGCTATGCTTTACCCTCTCCCTTCCTATCCTCCTCACCATTAAATAAAGCTTCACCTTCATTTGCCTTTCCCGTCCCCTGGCTATGCATGGCTAAGCTGCACATTGTTCTCCCTGCGTGACGCCAAGCGATGACATAGGATGGCAGGATACGATGACAGCATACTCCCTTTCTCCGAATCCTCCAATCCTCCTTTCCCTCCTCCTCATCTTCAAATCGCCACTCCTCCGCCTCACTTCCCTTTCTCATACATGGCTATGCTATAGATGGCTATGACATACGTGGTTTTGCCTGCTTACGCCAGCCGACATGAGACGACGACAACAGCATACGACAGCTCTGCACTTAAACACCCTCACGGATGCAGATTAATGTGTTGGGGTTTTACGCCCCGAAACCACGATTTAAAGATGAGGGACGCTGTAGTGGAGGACTGAAAATTTTGACCATGTGGTGTTCTGTAACCTGCACCTAAATCTAGGTACACGGGCCTCGAGCATTTCGCTGGCATCGATATGCGGCCGCCGCGGCCGGCATTCGATGCCGCGACCTTCAGGTCAGCAGTCGAGCACCATAACCAATAGACCATTATAGCGGGTTAAGGTTGCAGATTTACTATCACGCATAGAAAGCGTAGTCGAGTAGCAGGGAGCATGTGCATCCTCATGAATTCTCTAGCCTGCAGTCTCTTAAGATACCCTTAGCGTTGTGTTTCTACCGGCTGCACTGTTAAGTTAGGCACAGGAACTAACGGCATTCCTTCCAATAATTCATTTTCCTTGATTATTGTCCTGTAGCCTAACCGAAGGAGCACGTCCACGCAGGACTCTTGAATGTCCACGATGTCTTTGTAACTTAACTTAGTCCTCCACTGAAACGTGACCGCGGATGAGTTTCTCCACGTTGAATACGGGTTCAACGCGGATGCCTTTCGCGGCTTGGTGTGCGTATCCAGGAAACCAGACACTGACGTTGTGTAGTTCAGTCCAAGGGCGCCAAACAGCTTCAGGGATTCTCTCTTGGGGTCCAGAGACACGTCTTCGTATCGAACTCTGTACGTGCTGTTCGGGAACGCCCTCCGGAGCTCCTCGAATGTATCGAGGTCAGCGCGAAGTTCTGAGCAGAGTGTGTCCTGGTGGACGCAACTCTTGGACTCGTTGCACCAGTGCAAGCGTCTCCTCGAAGCCAGAATGCCTCGCGGGTCGCGCACCAGGTGAACAATCTTCACAGACCCGGCTATGTCCGGGTTGCTACGCAACCAGTCGCGAACGTGAGACATGTGCAACCGCGTAACCTTCATCACATGAACAGACGCACGGGAACAAACTTGGGTGACCACGTCGGCATCGAAGCAGACCGGACGTTGACCCTTGCACAGGGTCCAGAGAAAGCGGTTCCTTCTAAAAAAGTCATCGTCTTTGTAAGCCCAGCGGAGGTAATGCGGGGCTCGCAGGAAGTCGCAGCGAAACAGGTGGTTGACTAAAGCCGAGGCATTGGTCACCGCTTTGCCACTGACCCTGGCATTTCCACTGAACATTTTGAGAGGCTCGAAATAGTAGAAAGTGTTTGGCGTCGAGGAGAGGAGCTCGCCGACAAAGCTGGAGCCGGCCCGAAAGTACGTGACGATAATCACCCTTCGTACTTTGTCTTTGGGCACGACAGTGTATCTGGACATGGCTTTGTCGAACCAACTGGGTGTGCTGGATACCAACGGAGACTTCATTATGAGTGCCTCTTTCGTTGTCGAGGATTTTTTATTCGTTGCTTCCAGTTGGCGAGTAATGTTCTGCACCACTGTTTGTCTCAACATGTTAGCGGGCGATGGTGTTCCTGCAAAAGGTAACAAATGAAACTGTTTAAATAAGGACATCTCGCTGCGTTAACAGCGTCTTTACTTGTCCACGTCATTGTGATCTAGTTGATGGCCACCGTTTGACAAGCCAACAAAATTCCTTCTTATTCACTCGAAAGTTCGTAGTTACTTCTGCTACTGCGCTAAAAAAAGGAACCAAGGTAACGATACCCCTCTCTGATGAACACAGTGTAAAGTCAGGGAAGAGGGCACGGGGTTCCTTCCATACTTAAGGTAAGGCTCGGTCCCCTACCCCCCCCCCCCCCTTGGCAGTCCAACTGTGCCACTGCGGCACCCATTTGACAAGTGCTGGAGTTGATTTTTTTACCAGTAGTGCTTTCGGAGGACAAATTATTCCCCTGAAAATTTCCGAATGAGGATGTAATCGCAATTATTCGGTTGACGGGGTGTCTGCAACACAAAAGAAAACAGGTATCGTCGTACTGTTGAATGCAATTCACCTAGACACTGCACACCGCGGGTCACCACCCTGTTCGACAAAGCTTCTTAGCACAGCATACTGTTTCGCCAAGCACCTGAGCGTGAAACTACCTGCTCGTGAATCAGTTGAGTTTCACCTTGATCTATTTAGTTTTACCACTCAATTTTCATTCGTTTAGTTGTGCATTACAAGCCTGGTGTAATGCCCCTTCAGTGAAGGGAGACTTTAAGCCCTGCTGATAAGCATGATCGCATGAGAACCGAACTCTGCAATGATGATTCAACGATGCAGGGGCAGCTTCGTTCATCGATATGATGGCAATATACCGTAGTGTATAGTTGCATGATTACTTAACAGCCGGACGACTACGTTAGCGGTGTCAGGCGAACGACATGCAACGGTTTAAGACAGTGAAAAATAGTAATGTTTTTTTCATTAGAACCAAGCCATAGTGCGTACTTTCATTTAGACATTGCCATGCAAACAGATATTGTAGTGCGTGGTAGGCTTACGGTAAGCTGAATATTTTGCACTCATGCTGACGAAGCCTAGGGTGGTCTGCAGGATTTCGTACCTGTCCGTACCATCGATATTCCTTCTATTTCCACTATTAAGCAATAGCTTTATGCTTCGCAAGGAAAGAAACGGTCGTATTGAAAGGAAATGTTACCAAATAGAGACGGTATCGTATTTCACTTGCCGTATAGAGCAAAGTACGAAAACGAAGTAGAGCTCTAGGACTTACGACGCGGCAACCGTTAAAAATATTCCTATTAAACTCGTAACCATTCTGCACGAGCGCAACTAGTCCATGCCGAGCTAATAATAATAATAATAATATCTGGGGTTTAACGTGCCATAACCACGATATGAGTATGAGGGACGCCGTAGTGGAGGCCTCCGGAAATTTCGATCACTTGGGGTTCTTCAACGTGCACCTAAGTCAAAGAACACAGGCCTCAAACATTTTCGCCTCCATCGATAATGCAGCCGCCGCGGCATATTTCTTGCCGAGCTGTCCCCCAACTGGATAGTTGGGGGACAGCTTGTCCACTTCAGATATTTCCCCATGAGCGTTTCGAACAAGACATGCTTAGCTGAGCGGCAGTTATTGTGTCGCTTCGAAGATATCAGCCGTGGCCTGGCAATTCTTCCTCCGTCTATCACCTACTCAAAAATATTTTTCACAACTTGTGTTTTGAAAATGGCATCCGGTGGAGGCGACACGTGTCACTGGTCCGTCAGCGCGGAAAAGCTTTTCGTTCTTGTCAAAATGATTGAAAGTGTCATAATGATGAAATCATTGTCAGAATGCTGAGAACTTTCAAACAGATCTCTTCTGCATTTTATTGTTGATTACTAGTAGGTAGCTGTCCTTTTCCAGTAAGCAACAATAAACGTCATGATGCTAACTCGACTTAGTATGTCCTGCTATTTTTTTCAGCATTACCAACTTGTTTTGCATTT
The DNA here is from genome assembly GCF_013339695.2 of Rhipicephalus sanguineus. Taxonomy (NCBI): domain Eukaryota; kingdom Metazoa; phylum Arthropoda; class Arachnida; order Ixodida; family Ixodidae; genus Rhipicephalus; species Rhipicephalus sanguineus. The sequence goes on from NC_051185.1 coordinate 77,805,392, forward strand.
CATATTAGATTAACAATAACATTTAGGGGAGAAAAAGCGCACGAAAGCGGCCACGCCCTGTAGAGCGCAGAGCAACGGCGTTCGCAGCAGCGGGGCGAAGATCTTTAAAGCGCGCCACACGCGCACGCCGCGCCATCTATGTGGCCACTGAGAAAGCATGCTGAATTGCATGGTGTATATAAAAATCACAGCATATCCACGGAGTGAATGATGATTAGTGGGCGAAGCTGCGGAGGTTCATCGGTAAACCGTGAATCTTCCGTGAATTCTGCCCAGTACATCATCACCGACGTGAGATCGGGCGCGTCTATACTAAAGGTTCGATGAGTTATGACGACTTGCAGCTCACTTTAATTTTACATGTACGCTGTGAATTTTCATTGTTTAGAAAACCATTGCTTTAGAAAACATCTGGCGTCTTTCGTTAAGCAGCTGGCGTCTTTTCGTTTTGCTTTAGAAACATCTGGCGTTGTTCCGTTTTGCTTTTACAAAACATCTGGCGTCTTTCGTTGGTTTATTTCATCAATCAACGGCGTTTTGAACAAAATTTTTATTGTTTAATCACGCACAGGAGAAATCTCACCAGGCACTACCTTGGAGGTAAAGAATGGCTGCTAATGGGAATGAGAGACAGAAGAAGTCGGCTTTTAGGTACCGCTGCGAATTTTTTATTGTTCAACAACGCACAGGATAAATCTCCCACCGGCACCACCTTGGAGGTCAAAGCGTAAGACTGGTTACGCACTACGACTACGACTACGAGGGACGAATGGGTGCCGCCTTAAGGAGCTTCGCCCCTAAAATTTCTGGCATATCAGAACAGTTATTGGGTTATCCAACAAAAAAATCTTCCATTTTTCTACTTTAGTTAGTTTTTTACGGTGGATATGAAGTGGCGCAAAAGAAACGAAGTCTACATTGCGGCAGCCACAGGATCATAAAATTTCTCCAGTAGACGCGCATATACACGGCACGCTAAAAAGTTTATTTTTTAATGCGCAAAGCTTATTTCGAATCACGTGATTCCAGTTCTAAGAATCCAGATCTACGTCCACGGTGTGGGTTTTGTTGTTTCTCCTCGTTTTCCCCTCAATATTGGCTCATCCTTACGGGAAGGATTGGCCAGACAGCTCTTAATGTTTACTAGCAAAGAAATAAAAAGTACCAGAATAGGCACTAAAAATGACACCTGAGGAAAATAACCCTGGCGGCTTTCCTCACATGTCCTCGCGTTCTCCATCGTCTTCGTTGATTGATTCATCTTATAACTTGCAATAAACCGACAACGTGTTACTTATGCAATGAGACTGGCCAAGTCTGCTGCTGGTTACGGAAGCGGAAAATTGCAGGTAATAAATTATCGGAGTTCGGCATAGACTGCGTCTCTCTTTGTATGTGTATCTTTCTTTCACTGTTAATTGCTTTTCGTCATCAAATGCTCTATTAGCTAGATAACAGTAACCATTCGGCCACGGCTTTTTCATTTCGATGGGGGTGAAATAGAAAGAACACCAGTGTGCTTAGATTTAGGAGCACGTTAAACAAGCCTAGGAGGTTCAAATCTCCGGAGTTCTTCATTACGGCATGACTCATAAACATATCGGGGTTTCGGCACGTAAAGCCCCGGCAAGGAACCCTGCCTGACATGCCTTCTTGTTTTGGTATATTTAATGTGTAGCTATATATCATGTTTGCTATATTTCATGTATGTCACTCCTGACACTTCCTAAATATGGAGCTCGTTGTGTAATAAGCATACTGTTTATGACAGTATCCTTATCACAGAGCTTTGTCAAGCTGCAGTTTTTGCGGCATTTTGTCCGTCACCCCATATTCTCGTGGATAAAAAATTGAGTAGTCGATTGATGAATTGACTGACTGACTAATTAATTAATAATCAGTTAATAAATAATAAACAAATAACTCATTGATTGATTGCGAATGTACGTTTTGTAGAAGATGCATCGTTCTAGAAAAATAAGGCTCGATTTCAATAGGACGACTTGCAACACCATTCGTTTGTCCGTTAGTTCTCGCATTTACGTTCGTTACGGAAGACGAAAAAAAAAATAGTTTTCCCGAGAATGCCCGAGCGTATACCTTTGATGCTCTGGCCATGCGCCATCGCGTCGCTGATGCCAACTTTAACCAGTTTCGACTCCAGGAACGGCGCTGATGTTGCCCGGAGGGCGTACCACACCAGCTCTGATTGTAGTATAAACAGTACAAGGAACAGGGCAGCTCCCAGTAAAAGAACCAGCCACAGCATCCTGTAGCCTACCATGGCTTGCGGTGAAAACGCTGTCATGAACATGGCTGGCCGGCGCCTCCGGCAGCGCCTTTTCTGCGCTTAACTCCCTGCGAGATAAGATTGAACGGTGATGATGATTAGTGGGGTTTTGTGGCGCAAAGGCCATAGGTGACCAAAGGCGCCATGTCATTAATGTGGTGTTAGCGATGACCGATGGTTGCAATGATTTTTTTTATTAAATGTGTTTAAGGAGAGGTTGGTGCCTATACATGGCTCCGGCTACTCCTCTTCCCTTACTTATTAATTAGCGTCACGAACTAATAAATAAAAGTACACTCACTCACGGCAATGTCCATTTAAAAGGGATGTTCATACGTCATGCAAAATGACCACGTGATGACAACAATGACCACACACAAGACCCACAAGAATCGTTTGCACTTTGCCGAAGAGTTCAACCCACAGTGCCACAGTCCTTTGTATAGCGCGATCACATCACATAAAAGCACTGGGCATTGCCCACACTTTGATGATGATGATGATATATAATGTTTATTGGCGCAAGGGCCATGTGATGGCCAAAGAGCGCCACGACCAGATAGCGAAAGTGTACAATGGTTGTGTTAAGCGGCTGTATAGGGGCCTAAGATTCCTCACGCTAAAGGCGGGTAAAACATATAGGTAATAAAATTATGGGAGTGACATGAAACATGCGCATAGAGAATGAATGACAAATGGTCGTCATGATAAAGAACTGGGATATGGTGTGAGCACGAATGCCTCCTCAAGGCCTTTGAGGCCAAAGGCGGGGAGGCAGGTGCTTCTCTAATGTATCACCCGTAGCAACGACCTCTTTTCAGAGGTCGTGCTACGGACTGCCTGGGTGTGTGATGTGAAAGTTATGGACTTCGTTTAGAAACGCGAACAGTGACTGGTGTTTAAAAACCGGTTCCCTACAGATAAACATTGACGGGTGAAGTGGTAATTGTTGTCGGTAGGGAAGTAAAAAGTACTTTTTTCTAAGCATGTCCAGTTCATTACAATGGATTAAAATGTGAAGCACGGTGAGTGCTTCACCACATCTCTCACACAAAGGTGGATCGTCGCCGGACAAAAGATATGAGTGTGTACTGTATGTGTGTCCTGTTCTTAGCCTGGTAAGTGTAACTTCTGTGTGGCGTGACTTTGATGTTGGCGGCCAACTACCAAGGTGTGGTTTGATAACATGTAGCTTATTTTGTGTATGCCTGTCCCATGTGCTTTGCCAAAAGGCCCTGAGCTTTCTTTTGAGGAAAGGTTTTAGGTCTAGAGCAGGGATATTCATGGATGTATTTTGACTATTTTCGTGGGCGGATGCAGCTAGCTGGTCCGCCAGCACATTTCCTTGTATCTCTCGGTGCCCTGGCACCCAGCACACTACGACATGTTGTTTGTGAGAGTAGATCGTGCATAAAAGAGAGTATAGCGACACAAGGACAGGGTTTTGGTGTTTTTTCAGAGTTTTTAAAGCTTTTACCACGCTTAGGGAATCCGTATATATCACTGCCTTTTGTAGTTTTAATTGTTGTATGTGTTTAACGGCCGCAAGTATGGCGTAAGCTTCCGCTGTGAAGATACTTGAATTTGGGTGCAGAATACCGGAATCGGAAAAAGATGGACCAACGGCTGCGTAAGACACAGAAGTATCGGACTTTGAGGCGTCTGTAAAGATTTCTGGACAAGTGTATTTGTGCTGGAGTTCGAAGAAGTGTGTACGAATATGTGCAAGTGGCGCGTGCTTAGTTACTTCCAGGAAAGAAACATCACAATCTATATGCTGCCACTGCCACGGCGGGAGATGTGGAGCGGGAGCCATTAGACAGTCTTCGAGAAGTGGCACACCCGTTTCTACAGCTAGGCCCCTCACACGAAGTGAGTAGGGCTGTCTCATCAAAGGTCGGTTGTGAAAAAGTTCAGAACTGGACAAATCATTAATTGCAGTGTGTGAGGGGTGTTCATTGTTTACGTTCACCTTGAGGAAATATACAAAAGATAGGTAAGATCTCTGGAGGTGTAACGACCACTCATTCGATTCAACGTAAAGGCTTTCTACGGGGCTGGTGCGAAAAGCACCCGTAGAAAGACGAATGCCCAAATGGTGGACTGGGTCAAGCATCTTCAAGGCACTTGGTGTCGCAGAGTGATAGATTATCGCCCCGTAATCTAGGCGCGTGCGTACAAGGCTTTTATAAAGGTTCATCAGGCACTTCCTGTCACTACCCCACATAGTGCGTGACAACACTTTTAGAATATTCATAGTTTTAATGCACTTGTTTTTTATGTACTTAATGTGTGGTATGAACGTAAGTTTTGTGTCTAGAATTAGCCCTAGGAACTTGTGCTCTGTTTTTACCGACAGACGCTGACCATGTAGGTCAACGTCTGGATCGGGATGAAAGCCTCTTTTCCTGGAGAATAGGACGCAAGTGCTTTTTTGTGCATTCAGTCTAAACCCATTCTCGTCTGCCCATTTAGAGACCTTGTTCAAGCCCAGCTGGACCTGCCGCTCACACATTGAAAGGTTGCACGATTTATAACCGATCTGCACGTCGTCCACATATGTGCAATAAAACATGTTCCGTGGAATGTACAGATGTAGCGAATTCATTTTTATAATAAAAAGTGTGCAACTCAGGACACCACCTTGAGGCACTCCAGTTTCCTGGACAAATATTCTGGACAAGACATTACCCACTCGAACACGGAACGTGCGATTGGACAAATAGCTTTCGATTATGGTCAGCATCTTTCCTCGGACACCTAAGTGTGAGAGGTCTCGCAGTATGCCAAAGCGCCATGTGGTGTCGTAAGCCTTTTCGACATCGAGGAACACCGAAAGAAAGAATTGCTTGTGGGCAAAAGCGTCGCGAATTCGTGCCTCGATACGGATAAGGTGGTCAGAGGTAGATCTACCCTCTCGAAAACCGCACTGGTATGGGTCAAGTGATTTGTTTGCTTCGAGGAAATGTATAAGTCGGCGGTTTATCATCTTTTCAAAAAGTTTACACAGGCAGCTTGTTAGTGCAATGGGCCTGTAGCTCGTAACGGAGGATGGGTCCTTGCCCTGTTTTAGAATTGGAATAATAATGGCTTCCTTCCAGGCCGAGGGGATCTCGCCGGAAAACCAAACAGCATTATACAGGGAAAGGAGGGTTTTTTGTGTTTCAGATGGCAGGTGTTTCAGCATTTCGTATACAACACGGTCGAAGCCTGGGGCGGAATTATTGCAGCAGTTAAGCGATGCTTGTAGCTCAGCTATGCAGAAAGGTTCATTGTATGCTTCGTGTTTTGTGGACTTGCGCTCTAGTTTCTGTTTTTCGATTCTTGTTTTGTATCTTTGGAAAGCTTCACTATAGTGCGACGAGCTCGACACCTGTTCGAAGTGTGAGCCTAGGAAGTTCGCCTGGTCTTCCAAGCTGTCACCTTGTGTGTTTACTAGAGGAAGTGAATGTGCTTGTCTGCCTGCTACCCTGCTAACCATGTTCCAGACTTTGGCCTCCTGTGTATATGAATTAATGCCCGATAAAAACTTCTGCCAACTTTCCCTTCTTGCCTGTCGGCGCGTTCTCCTGCCTTGGGACTTATATATTCTTATATAGTATATTCTTATAGTATATTCTTATATAGTATATTCTTAAAACTGTCCAGATTCTCGGCTGTGGGAGATTCCCGAAGCAGCCTCCATGCTTTATTTTGCTTTTTGCGCGCATTTCTACACTCAGTGTTCCACCACGGCACACGTCTTTTCCCGGGCAGTCCAGATGTTTGTGGGATGCACTTATTTGCTACATCAATCAAAAAAGCAGTAAAGTTATTTATTTGTTACATCAATCAAACTTATTTGCTACATCAATCAAAAAAGCAGTTCTACAGCTTCATCCACGCTTAAAGCACACATGTCGGTCCAACTTAAGAGCCATTTTACGAAACTGTTCCCAATCTGCTTTGTCGATTTGCCATTTGGGAACCTGTGGAGGACATTCATTCGCTATCGGTGTGCTCAGAACTATTGGAAAGTGGTCGCTTCCATAAGGGTTATTAACGACTTTCCATTTGAGTAGAGGTACAAGTGATGGAGATGTGATGCTGAGGTCTATAGACGAGTACGTATTGTTGGCACGGCTATAATATGTTGGCTCTTTTTGATTCAAGAGACATGCGCCGGAAGAAAAGAGGAACTGTTCAATTAGACGACCTCGAGCATCGCAGCGAGAGTCACCCCATAGACCACTATGTGCATTAAAGTCCCCAAGGACCAGATACGGTTCCGGAAGTTCATCCATTAAGGACTGGAATTCATGTTTATTCAGTGGGTGATGCGGAGGTATATAAAGAGAGCAAATGGTGACGAGTTTGTTCAGAAGAACCACTCGAACAGCCACTGCCTCAAGGGACGTTTGGAGTGGTAAGTGTGTGCACGCTACTCCTTGATTAACGATCACTGCTACACCACCGGATGACGCGATGGCATCATCCCGGTCCTTTCGGAAAATAATGTAACTGCGTAGAAAGTTAGTGTATTTGGATTTTAAGTGTGTTTCTTGTACACACAGCACTTTTGGTGTATGTTTGTGTAAAATTTCTTGGATATCGTCGAGGTTTCTCAGCAGTCCTCTGACGTTCCATTGTATAATTTGGGTTTCCATATTGGAAGCAAAGTGGTGCTGTGTGTACGAAAAGAAGTGGCTGTGGTTTCAGTGGCAAGCTGGAGCTCAAGTAACAGGACCGTCCTCGGGCCCCGTTATCGGCTTTTTCGTTTTCTTTGCGCGCTCCAAGGAGCTACGCCGCTCTTTCGGTACCAGGGGTACCGGAGTTGTGTCCATTGCCTCGTTTGAGACACTGGACGCCCGCGTGTGCGAGCTGGTTGTTCGTTTTTCCGACCTCGCCTGGCGAGGCGTGGTCGTTTGACCCGACGACCCTGGAGTCGCCTGGATCAGTGGCTTGGTAGGTGGAGCAGTCTTGACTGCTGCTACCACGGGGACAGGCGGGGCAGCCTTGGCTACTCCTACCGCGGGGGCGGGTGGCCGTCGCCCCAGCACACTGCGCGTGGCATGGGCGACTGCCTGTGGCCGTTGTAGTGCTGCCCCCTGTTGCACTACATCGGCAAATGATGGTTTGTGAGGAAAAGCTCGTGAGACACGTTGTCGCGCTTCCCGGAAGCTTATATTCTCTGTCACCTTGATTGTGAGGACTTATTTTTCTCTCTTCCACGCTGCGCATGTTCTGGAGTATGCGGGGTGGGCGCCATCGCAGTTCGCACAATGGGCCTCCGATTCAGTCTTGCAGTCATGGGTTGAGTGTCCTGTAGTGGCGCACTTCGCGCAAGTGAGCTGCCCTCGGCCGCTTTGGGACGCGTGGCCAAATCTCTGGCACTTAAAACAGCGCCGGGGATTTGGGATATATGCTCTCCCACGTAGTTTTAGATAGCCTGTCGCGACTGTTTCCGGGAGTGTACTAGAGCCAAATGTGAGAATTAGATGTCTGGTAGGAAGTTCCTTGTCGTTGCGCCTGATTTTGATACGCTGCACATGTAAAAGATTTTCATTTTTCCACCCATCAAGCAGTTCTTCGTCTGTGAGATCCACGAGGTCGTCGTCTGAGACTACACCTTTCCCTGTGTTCATGGTTCGATGCGGTGTAACGGATATGGGCCAATCCCCAAACACTACTAGGTTGTTGAGTTTCTGACACTGTGGTCTGTCCTTAACTTCGATTAATAGATCCCCGCTTGTCATTTTGGTGGCTTTGTAACCACTGCCAATGGCGTCAGTTAGGCATCTAGAGACCAAGAACGGTGAGATGTTGGTGGCTTTCTTTTCGGTGCTTTCGCAGTGAATGACGTGGTATTTGGGGAAGTTGTCTTTCTTTTCCACGAGGGAATCTCGGCTTACATCGGTGCGCCACCTTTTCGGGGGGCGATCAACGAAGAAAGGGTTTGGTGATCCCATGAGAAGAGGTTGTTGTTCGGCAGCCATGCCAGCCGCCCACCATCGAGCCCAACGAGGGGACGCAGCGAGACACGGAAGGAAACGCGGACGTCAGCTGTACATGGCCACTATAACCAAATATGGTTTACCCTAGGTTGGATAACCACACAAGGTTAACCCTTGCCGCCAGGAAAAAGTGAAATAAAGGAAAAGAGGAGTAGACAGGAAAGATCAAAATAAGAGAGAAAGACGAAGACGTGAGTAGAGAGAGAGATAGGAAAGGGCGACTGCCGATTTCCCCTGGGTGGGTCAGCCCAGGCGTGCCGTCTACGTGAAGCCGGGGCCAAAGGGGTGTGTTGCCTCTGCCGGGGGGCCTTAAAGGTCCAATCACCCGGCGTCGGCTCAACCCCCAGGATCCCCTTTTCCCCGGACACGGCAAAGCCACGCACGGCTAGGCGTGGGAGGGGTCGAAACCCCCCGTTAGCTCGGGTCCGTGGTGTCGCTACACACCAAACGCCTGCTTGCGCAGACGCCCCTGCGGGGTTGCCCACACTTTAAACACATTTTAAACACAGCTGTCTTTAATCACAAGAGGCAACGCGAAACATGTGACTAGAAGTATCTCAATGTGAAGAATAATTGCAAATGTGAATCAATATGTTTTTGATATTCCCGACTCTTCTAAAAACTGTACTAGGGCGCGTGCAGCAATGTTTTGAAGAGTTTCAGTTGGCCATGGACCCAATACCTTTGCTAATGATAGCGGCCGTCTGTCCAATCTGTTTAGTGTTTGTAAGAATTTTTTACGGGGAACAGCATAATTTTTGCAGTGTAGAAGGAGGTGTTCTATGTCTTCTTCTGCCTCTTCCCATGTACATGTAGCGCAGTTATTTTTTCTTATCCAATATAGGAAGCTCTTAGTGTAGGCAGTGCCTAGACGAAGTCTGTGAATTACTGTTTCTACAGAACGGCTAATTTTAATCGGAATTTGAAATTTCATTCCAGGATCGATTGTATATAATTGAGAGTTTCGAGCTCCATTCGCGAACCAAGTCTCTTTGGACAATCGGCCACAGAGTTTGTTCAAGAAACATCGTGCATCAGTCGCCGCGAGAGGTAATAGGAATAAATCGCCATCTTGATGCGCTGCATGTGCTGTATTATGGCTGTATAGAGGCCTAAAATCACGCGCTATATAGAAGCGTGAAAGGTGCGCAAAGAGCATAAAATTATGATAGTGATACGCAGTGTGGTCTATGGGTGTGGAATGAATACCAAGTGAGCATGGTATCTGCAAGTGAAAGATGGTGAAAGAGCACGAATACCTCCTGAAGGCTTTTGATGCCAAAGGCAGGGAGGCAGGTGCTTTCTCTAATGTAGCTACCGTAGCACTTACCTCTTTTCAGAGGGCCTGTTACAGATTCCCTGGGTATATAACGTGAAAGCTATCGACTTCTTTAAAAAACGCGAACAGTGACTCATCTTTAAAAACAGGTTCCCTACCGACGAACCTTGATGCGTGAAATGGTAATTGTTGTCGGTAAGGTAATAGAAAGTGTTGTTTTCTAAGAGTTTCTAGTTCATTACATAAAAATGTGAAGCACGATTAATGCTTCACCACATCTCTCACACATGGCTGGATCTCCACCGCACAGAAGGTATGAATGTGTACTGTGTGTGTGTCCTATTCTTATCCTGGTAAGTGTTACTTCCGTGCGGCGTGACTTTGATACTGGCGGCCAATATGCGATATGTGGCTGGATGAGATAAAGTTTATTTTGTGTTTGCCTGTCCCACGACCGCTGCCAGTGGTCACTAAGCTTTCTTTTAAGGAAGAGTTTTGGGTCAAGTGAAGGGACAGCTATGGATGTATTGGCGACAGCGTTTTCGTGGGCAGAAGCAGCTAGCTGATCCGCCAACACGTTTCCTTAGATTTCGCTGTGCCGTGGCACCCAGTACACTACGACATACTGTTTGAGTGTGTAGATCGTGCATAAGATTGTGTAGACCGAGACTACGACAGGGCTCTTGTGCTTTTGAAGAGTTTTCAGACCTTTAACCAAGCTTTGCGAATCAGTGTATATCACTGCACTTTGTAGTTTTTCTTTAATATGTTTGATGGCCGAAAATATTGCGTATGCTTCTGCTGTGAAGATGGTCAGTTGTGGATCTACCTTCTCGAAACCCGCATTGATATGAGTCAAGTAGACAGTTTGTTTCAAGGAAGTGTAGGAGTCGCCTGTTTATCATCTTTTCGAAAACCTTGCATAGACAGTTTGTTTGGACTATAGGCCTGTAATTGGAAACTGAGAATGGCTCCTTGCCCTGTTTTAAAATCTGAATAATAGCGGCTTCTTTGCAGGTCGAGAGGATCTCGCCGGAAAACCAAACAGCATTATAGAGGGAAAGGAGGACTTTTTGGGTTTCAGATGGCAGGTGTTTCAATATTTCAAATACAACACGGTCGGAGCCTGGGGATGAATTATTGCAGCAATTAAGCGACGCTTGTAGCTCAGCTATGCAGAAAGGTTCATTATATGCTTCGTGTTTTGTGGATTCGCGCTCTGGTTTCTGTTTTTGGGTTCGTGTGTTGTATCGTTGGAAATCTTCAGTATACCGTAAAATGCCGAGCAAAAGCCCCCCCTCCCTCTACGGTGAAGGATAATCCGACCAGATTTGGAAGGGGGGGGGGGCGCTTGCTCGGTCCCGGACCGAAATTCAAGATGGCGGCGGGAGAGCCGCTAACAATAAAAAATACCCATCCATGTTTCCAATGAAATGCTTACTACCGGCCGCATGACAACAGAATTTCGAAAACAACATTAGATACGCATTCATTGTACGCATGCTTGTGGTTCTTTTACAGCGAAAGGTGTTATGAGATCACAACAAGCGCCGTTTTTGGCGCCGTAGTTGTCCGCCGTCGCCGGTGTCCGTAACCTCTAATGCGCGAAAAAGAAAAAAAACGAAATAAGAAAAAATTGCCAGGATGGAACCAGGTTCGAACCTCGGCCCTCTGCGGGGGAGCCCAGTATTCTACCTCAGAGCCATGCCGGTGCTTGAAACAGCCTTGCAAAAAGACCCTATACAGGCTTCATGTCGGGAAGGAACCACATCAACATATGTAATGCAGTGTGCTAGAAGAGCAGAATAGCAACCAGGTGTCACACATCGCGAATTCTGTAACCAAGCGCCACACAACGCGAATTGCGCAACGAGTGGGTTGTTCAATGCTTCCAACCCATTACAAAAGCTCTGCCATAATTATTCATCGTCATCGGCCACAGCATCGACAAAGTGCACATAATGGTTTATAGGTGTTTAGCGTGTGGCGACCACTGCGCACAGACCTACGCAGCCTCCGTCTCGTCACTGATTCGCCCGGCGTGACACTGCTATTTGCTGCAACACGCTTCCGATAAAAGACAGCGCCACGCAGTTTCGTCGGAGGCTTACGTCACCACTGCTGGCTATATAACCCAAGCTACCAAGCTTGGTTTCATGTTTTGTTTCTCTAACCTTCCGACGCGCAGCATCGGCATGCTTGCCCTGCTGCTGGTACTACGTTAATAAACCTCGTTTCGTTTTATGTTGGGATCCGTCCTTCACCGACCTGCATCCCACATCTGGTGACCCGGAAACCGAACAAACCGCACCGCCATGGCCGACCCGGAAGCTCTCACCGCTCTGCGCCAGCAAGTGCAACAACTTCAACAGGCACTGCAGACCCAGCAACAGCAGCCTTCCCGCAGCGCCTCCACAACAGAGGCCGTGCCTGCCGGCTCCGCTGGGCACGTCAGAGCTCCCGCAGAAGGCATCCCGCACGCTGCCTCATACGACGCCTGGCGTGTCGCCGTCAAGCTTCCGCCGTTTTGGGCGGACTCGCCCAAAGTCTGGTTCGCCCAGGTCGAGGCCCAGTTCTCCCTGGCGCGCATCACGCAAGACCGCACCCGCTACGATTACGTCGTCGCCCACCTCGATGCACGTTATGCCAACGAGGTCTGGGATATTCTCGCCAACCCACCAACGGCCAACCACTACGAACACCTGAAGACTGCCCTTATCCGTCGCCTGTCGCTCTCGGATGAACAGAAGGTGCGGCAACTTCAGTCCACAGAGCTTGCTGAGCGCAAACCTTCGCAGCTCCTGCGCCACATGCGTGCGCTCGCGGGAAGCTTGCAAGTCCAGGATTCCTTCCTGCGAGTGCTTTGACTCCAGCGACTCCCGCCGCACGCCCAGGCAATTCTGCAGACCCAGGTTAGGCTACCCCTCGACGAACTTGCGGAGATGGCTGATCGCGTCATCGAGGCCTCCTTGCCGCAGTTGTCGCCCACCATCCAGGCTGTCGCCGCACCGCTGAATACCGCGGAGCTTGCACGCCGCATCGACGACATCGATCGACAGCTCAACACCATTCAACAACGCTTGGGTGAACGTCTTCCGATGCACCAGCGCCACCACTCGCAAAGCCGCGACCTTAACACCAGTTCGTCGCGGCAACCCGGCAACAACGGCCCGTGCTACTACCACCGACGCTTCGGGGACAGAGCCCGGCAATGTCGACCACCCTGTTCCGCTGGGCATGCGGAAAACGCCAACGGCAGCTCGTAGAGACGGCCGCAAGCTGCGAACCCGGAGGCCGTCGCATCTTCGTCACCGACCAAATCACGAAGCAGCGGTTCCTTGTCGACAGCGGTTCCGACATTTGCTGCTACCCGCGATCCCATCTTCAAGGTCCTCGTCCGCCTACGTCTTTCGAGCTCAGCGCGGCAAACCGCTCTACAATCAAGACGTACGGCTTGCTCTGCCTGCACATCCAGCTCAGAAACATACGCCGTGACCTTCGCTGGAATTTCGTCATCGCCGACGTCGCCGAGCCAATCATTGGCTCGATTTTCTGGCCCACTACAACCTCCTTCCGGACTGCCGCAACGACCTCCTCATCGACGCGACAACGGGACATTCCACACCAGGCCAGCGAACGACTGCCCAACAGCCAAGCATCAAGGTACTCAGTGTGGACAATCATTCGCCATACCACGCCATCCTCGCCGAATTTCCCGGATTGACGTGCCCCAGCGGACTGCCACGCAGAGTGCAGCACACCACTGTGCACTACATCCGGACCACTTCAGGCCCCCCGGTTTTCTGCCGCGCCCGTCGCCTTGCCCCGGACCGCATGCGCATAGCCAAAGCAGAGTTCGAGGCCATGCTCCGCGAAGGAATCGCCCGCCGCTCTGACAGTCCGTGGGCCTCGCCACTCCACCTTGTTCCGAAGAAGACCGAAGGCTGGCGGCCCTGCAGAGACTACCGTGCCCTCAACGCGCGCACCATCCCGGACAGGTACCCCATCCACCACATACAGGACTTCGCCCATCGCATCTATGGCTGCCACGTGTTCTCCGTGCTAGACTTGGTGAAGGCGTACACACAAATACCCGTTAATCCAGATGACGTCCCGAAAACGGCAATCATCACTCCCTTTGGCTTGTTCGAGTTTCCCTTCATGAGCTTCGGCCTGAGGAACGCTGGACAAACCTTTCAGCGCTTCATCGACGAAGTCGTCCGCGGCCTCGACTTCTGCTTAGTTTACCTTGACGACATACTGGTATTTTCCCGCGACGCCGAAGAGCACCACAGGCACCATCGTCTGCTGTTCCAACGCCTCGACGACCACGGTCTACTCGTCAATATCCAAAAAAGCACGCTAGGCGCTTCCGTCGTCCGCTTCCTCGGCCACGAAGTTTCATCTGAGGGAACTCGGCCCTTGCCCCAACACATCTCAGACCTGCAAAGTTACCCTCAACCCACCACCGCTAAAGACCTTCGCCGTTTCCTTGGCATGCTGAACTTCTATAGGCGTTTCTTGCCACACGCTGCCGACTACCAGGCTCCCCTCTATGATGCTTTGGCCGGCCTACGAGGAAACCAACTCGTCACGTGGACACCGACGTTAGCGAGAACTTTCGAAGATTGCAAAGCCGCCCTCTGCACCGCCACGCTCCTCACCCATCCCGTGCCAGACGCTCCCTTGGGACTGTTCACGGACACATCTAGCTTCGCCATCGGCGCCGCCCTCATGCAACGCGTGGAAAACACCTGGCATCCCTTGGCGTTCTTCTCCAAGAAGCTCGAAGCTCGGAAAATGACCCCTTCAACCGCCAGTTCCACTGAGGAAACCACGACCACCGCCCCGACAATGTTGCCAGCCTACTACAGAGAACTTCTGGCGATATACGAAGCAGTGCAACACTTTCGCCACATTCTCGAAGCACAGAACTGCACCATCTATACAGACCACAAGCCTCTTACCTACGCCTTCTCTCAACGTCGCGACAAACTCCCGCCTGTACAGCAGAACCAACTCTCGTTCATTGCACAGTTCACCACCGACATCCAACATGTCAGCGGGAAAGACAACGTGGTCGCCGACGCGCTTTCACGTGTAGCAGCCATCAGCTCTGTGCAGATAACAGCAGCCGTCCTCGCCGAGGCTCAGACTACGGACACCGAACTGCAGGAACTTCTCACGGGCACGTTCTCACTTCAGCTGCAACAAGTCTCCATCCCAGGGTCGACAACTACAGTCTGTTGCGACATGTCGACAGGACGAAGCAGGCCCTATGTGCCCCTGTCCCATCGCCGTGGTCTTTTCAACCAGCTCCACAACCTCAGCCATCCCGGCATACGCGCCTTGACACGCCTCGTGGCTGACCCCTACGTGTGGCCCTCCATGCAGCGGGATTGTCGCACGTGGGCGCGCTCCCGCATTCACTGCAAACGTGCAAAAATCACCAGGCACGTCACGTCCCCACTCGGAACATTCGCTCAGCCCTCAGGTCGGTTCGAGCACGTCCACCTCGACATCATAGGACCGTTTCCCCCGGCAGGACCCTACCGCTTCTGCCTCACCGCCATCGACCGCTACACTCGATGGCCCGAGGCATGGCCTCCCGAGGGAATCACCGCGGAAGACGTCGCCTCGGCCTTCTTCTCCGGCTGGATTGCCCGCTTCGGCGCTCCCCGCCGCGTAACCACCGACCAAGGGCGACAGTTTGAGTCTCACCTATTCAGGCTCCTGGGATTGACCATCGGGTTTGAACGCTTGAGGACCACGAGCTACCATCCCTGCGCCAGCGGAATGATCGAGCGTTTTCACCGACAGTTCAAAGCCGCCATTATGTGCCACCCGGACTCAACCTGGCTCGAGGCCATCCCAGCTGTCATCCTCGTTCTTCGCGCCACCTTCAAGCCGGACATCCATGCTACGCCAGCAGAGCTCGTCTACGGGGAACCACTCCGTCTGCCAGGTGAATTTCTCGCAGCTCTGCCATCCAGCACTACGACGTCAGACCCCACTGACTTCGTCGCCCGGCTCCGACGCACCATCGCTGCGTTACGCCCGTCCCCTGCAGCCCACCAGAGCAAGCCCACACCTTTTGTGTTCAAAGAGCTAGCATCGTGCACGCATGCTTTCCTCCGCGACGACACCGTCCGCCGGCCTTTCCAGCCACCCTACAGCGGACCCTATCTAGTCGTCCATCGCGATGACAAGAAGTTCACCTTGCGCTTGAACGGGAACGACGTCCGCGTCTCGATTGACCGACTCAAGCCCGCATACATCGCGGCGAACGAACCTGGCAGCGCCACTCTTTCAACTGGCGTTCTTTCCACGTCGCAGCCCGCTCTTTTCACGACACGCTCTGGACGTCTGGAACGCCTCCCAGATTTCTACAGACACTGAGGGCTCTGCACTCCGCGGGGTGGTGATGTGGCGACCACTGCGCACAGACCTACGCAGCCTCCGTCTCGTCACTGATTAGCCCGGCGTGACACTGCTACTTGCTGCAACACGCTTCCGATAAAAGACAGCGCCACGCAGTTTCGTCGGAGGCTTACGTCACCACTCCTGGCTATATAACCCAAGCTACCAAGCTTGGTTTCATGTTTTGTTTCTCTAACCTTCTGAGGCGCAGAATCGGCATGCTTGCCCTGCTGCTGCTACTACGTTAATAAACCTCGTTTCGTTTTATGTTGGGATCCGTCCTTCACCGACCCGCATCCCACAAGCGGGTACCACGGTTCTCCGCAGAATGACGAAAAATTGCATAGTTGCTCATTCCCTACTTCACAAAAATAATGAAGATTTTAGCGTAGTGGGTTCCTTGCAAGTGCACTTCTACTGGTTGCCAAGGAAGCCCATAAGGCTCCCATGATCCATTTCCTCAGGGTCTCAAGAAAGTTAATTTCCTCTCTCTCTCTCACGGTAACATATGTTATAAAGCATGGTGGGAGAGCTAAATAACGACCGGGCGTCACACAATGCGAAATACGTAACTACTGGGTCGTTTAAAGCTTCCAACCTATTACAAATGGCTCCGCCATAATTCTTCATCGTTATGAACCGTCGCATCAACAAAGTGCACATAATGCCTTACAGATGGTACCTCGCTTCTCCGCAGAATAACGAATATTGTCGTGGTGGGTGCTTCCCTACTTCACAAAAATTATGATTTGTGGCGCAGTGGGTACGTTTTTAGTGTACTTGTATTAGTAGCCAGAAGAGAGTTTATAACGGGAACTGAATTTTATTTGGTCCTGAGAATAGCAAGTCCTCCTAAGGGGGAACGGGCTCCAGAAATTCCGCTTTTCCAGCTTTCGCTGTGACTGTGCTGCGCTTTCCGCGCAGGCCTGGCGTTTTTTTACACAAGCGATGCTCGTCTTGAAAAAAAAGTAGGCGCAGGGAAGGAGGGGGAGGGGGACGCTTGCTCGGTCACTGGCGCTTATTTAAGATCTCCCTAAAAAGGGAGGGGGGCGCTTGCTCGGCATTTTACGGTAGTGCGACGAGCTCAACACCTCTTCGAAGTGTGCGCCGAGGAAGTTTGTCTGGTCTTCCAAGCTGTCGCCTTGTGTGTTTACAAGAGGGAGTGAATATGCTTGTCGTCCTGCTACCCTGCTAACCATGTTATAAATTTAGCCTCCTGTGTATATGAATTGATGCCCGATAAAAACTTCTGGGAACGTTCCCTTCTTGCCTGTAAGCGCATTCACCTGCCTTGGGACTTCATGTTCGTAAAACTGTCCAGATTCTCGGCTGTCGGAGAGCCCCGAAGTAGCCTCCATGCTTTGTTTTCTTTTTTGTGCGCATTTCGACACTCAGTGTTCCACCATGGCACACGTTTTTTGCCGGGCAGTCCAGATGTCTGTGGGATACACTTCATTGCAGCATCAATAAAAAAAGCTGTAAAGTATTCTACAGCTTCGTCTATGCTTAAAGCACACATGTCGGTCCAACTTAAGAGAGCCACCTTACGAGACTGTTCCCAATCTGCTTTGTCAATTTGCCCGTTGGGAACCTGTGGAGTACATTCATTCGCTATTGGTGTGCTCAGAACTATAGGAAAGTTTTCACTTCCGTAAGGATTATTGATAACTTTCCCTTTGAGTAGAGGTAGAAGTTATGGAGATGTTATGCTGAGGTCTATAGACGAGTAGGTATTGCTGGCGAGGCCTGATATGTTGGCTCCTTTTGATTCAAGAGGCATGCACCCGCCGAGAAAACGAATTGTTCAATTAGACGACCTCACGCATCGCAGTGAGAGTCACCCCATAGACTGCTACGTGCATTAAAGTCCCCAAGGACCAGATATGGTTGTGGAAGTTGATCTATTAAGAACTGGAATTCATGTTTATTCAGTGGGTGACGCGCAGGTATATAGAGAGAAAATTGGGACGAGTTTGTTCAAAACAACTGCTCGAACAGTCACTGCCTCAAGGGACGTTCGGAGTGGTAAGTGTGCCTTGATTAACACAACGGCTGCATCACCGGATGACACCATGGCATCATCCCGGTCCGAAAGGACCGGGATGATGCCATGGTGTCATGATACCATGATCCTTTCGGCCCAACCTATGCTGACGCGCCGCATCAGCATAGGTTGGGCCGTGAAAGGCCGGACACCTTCTACGTGCTTCTTTGAATGAAATGTTTTCTCGCACCTCAAGTGATGTGATGTCCTTTTCCTTTTTCCACTGTGGGCAAGGACGTTAATAGGCAGCGTGGTCGCCGTCGCAGTTCACACAGTGTGGAATTTCATGGCAGGTGCACAAGTAGGTCGTAGGTCGACCACTGCAGCTGTGAGAGCCATGGCCAAATCTTTGACATTGAAAGCATCGGCGAGGGTTCAGGATTTAAGGTCTTACAGGTGTCTTTGTGTAGCCAGTTTCTATACTCTGCGGTAGTTCGCTTGTGGAAAGGGTAACAATTAAGTGTTTGGTGTGGGCTTCCTGATTGTTTCTCCTGATTACAATTCCCTTTACATTTCTCACGTTTTGATCCTTCCACCCTCCGAGCAGTTCAGTCCCAGTAAGGTCAAGGAGATCCGTGTCTGGTGCGGATCCAGGTGCGGAGTTCATAGATCTGTGGGGTGTTATGGTTATGGTGATGTCTCCCAAGGTTACGAGGTTCTTCAGTTTCTCGAATTGTACCTTGCCATGGAGTTCTAAAAGAACGTCTCCACTAGCCATTTTAGTAACTTTCTATCCAGCACATATGGTTTTTGTTAGTGACCTGGAAACTGCAAATGAGGAAACGGTCCTAGCAGTTTTGTCAGTCTTTGCACTGTGTACGACATGCTAGTGGGGAAAAGTTTCTTTCGGTCGGCTTAGAAAGTTCAGGTCTTCGGTGCGTATGTGCTTTGAAGCGGAACGATCACTTATTAGGGGAAATGGTTCATGCATGGTATAGAAATTCAATTCGGCAGCGATGGCGGCCACCCACCACGGAGCCCAACATGGGGCCGCTACAAGATTCGCGGTACCGAAAAATGGAGACGCCAGCCGCACACCGCTACTATAACCCAATGCACATAGGCCAAGGTTGGCTATCTGTAAAAGGTTAACCCTTGCCGCCAGGAAACACAGAAGTAAATTGAAGAGAGGAGAGGACAGAAAAGCTTAAAAGTGGGAGAGAAAGACAAAGATGAGGAGAGAGAGAGACAGGAAAATGCGACTGCCGGTTTCCCCTGGGTGGTTCAGCCCAGGGGTACCGTCTACGTCAAGCAGTCGCCAAAGGGGTGTGTTGGGTCTGCCGGGGGGCCTCAAAGGTCCGAACACCCGGCGTCGGCTCAACCCCCAGGATCCCCTTTTCCCCGGACAAGGCAATACCACGCACGGCTAGGCGTGGGAGGGGTGGAAACCCTTCGTTAGCTCGGGTCCGGGGTGTCGCTACACTATAAACGCCTGCTCGTGCAGACGCCGCTGCGGGGCACAGAAGGACGGAAAGGAAAAAGACAAGGCTGAAGAGACATTAACGGTAATCGTAAAAGCAGAAAAGTGTGTGGTTGGCTGCCGCACTCTGTGTAAACAAGAAACAGAACAATAAAGAGAGGGGCACGGCGAAAAAATTGTCGCACGCGGCCAGCAGCGCGCTGTCAAATGAGCTCGCAAAAGCCACCTCTTTTACCATAAGCTCCTTTGAAAACCATGCACTCAAGGATCGTCAGGTACTGTGCAAGCAGTAATTGGAATCGGATTCTTTAGCTGACATATAACTATACTAGCGAATTACGAAAGAAGGGTTCCAGGGGCTCGTTACTTTGTTAAGACAAAACCAATCAAGGCAACAGATAAATGAAACGAACAGAGAGTCCACCGTTTAATTGAAAACTGGTTTCAGTGGTTGTGTCTTACACTAGAGAATATAAGGCAACACGTACTAATAAATATATGCCGCTCTCCAGCGGCATTAGCTCTGTTTAGCCAGATTAGCTAAAGCTAGCCTGTACGGAGTGGGGTCTCGCTGTGGTGTCTGTAGTGGCCCACTTGTTTCTGCGCCGACTGTACGATATGGCTACCTGCTGCGGCAACTGCATTGCCTTTCCTTCAGCGCACACTGCATTTTATGGCTACTTCTTGCAGCAACTGTAGGAGCCTGCTGTCATTTCGCGCCATTTGCGCCATATCGCTATTCCTTGATGCTGCAGTTGTAGTGCCTTACTTCGTCTCCTGAGCCTACCGTGCTTCATTACGTTGTTCCGCCGTTACTCATAGACACACATGCACACGGTTTTGCCTGGAGAGCTGGCCAAGAATGCTTGCGCACTGAAAGGATACAGAGGCATCGAGTGCCTTCTGTGGCAATTATCGGGGCAGACGGAGTCCCAGTCCAGCCTGTATGCTCAGCGTACGATCATCTAGTCGCCTAAGGGAGTTAGGCACCGACCGTCTTTGCGCGTGGAATGAAGGCAACTGGTGCAATATATAGGTGATCAGTGTACGTATCTTTGCTGCTAGCATCACATTCAAAACTGTCCATCACATTAACTAGCGCGCATTGACCTCGCATGAACACCGACCCCGGCGTAATGCACTATTCACTTCAATACGCACCTTCCGGTCAACTTCAGTCAGGTGGTGTTCACAGCGTACCTTTCCGCTAAACCGCACTCAGCCAAGGCTTCTAAAGACGTTGTCGCTTTAGCTGTCGCTAATCAAAGCTTATGCAAAAGACAAATTTGACGATGAATAAGTAAGTTTCTAAGGCACCACCTTTCAAGTTGCCGTAATAAGAATCGCTGAAAAATAACTCTTCCACTCTACCATCGTGCCATCATTGTGAGCAATGATTCTGGAACAAGGATAGCGACGTAGTTCTTTCTATTTTGCAGTGCGCCCTTGAAAGAACTGGCGACGCACCTGTGCTTGGTAAAACAAGTATCAATAAAAATGGACGCTAAAGCACCACACGTGGTTTTGTTGGAACGCGGCCACGGTTACATTCTGAACACAGAGCACCCTGCTTCTGTTTTATGGCTTCACACACAGCTTTGGAGTAAAGAGCGGGGCCTTCACCAAGGACGGCAGCTGCGTTCAGAGTATTCCGACGGAAACACTATGAGTTGCACCCATATTCAATTTAATGCAAAGGAATGGCGATGTGAGTTTTTATTTATTAGCTTGATAAGTTTCCTGGCGCATTTTGATAAACATTTGCTAACTCGAAAGTGAGAGAATGCAAAGGAGAGATAGACAGGTTAACAGGAGGAACATTCCACTTGGGTAAGCACCACTTGGGAAAGGTAACGAAGGTACGAAAGAATGAAAGATAAAAGTGCATAAAAGTCCCGTACAGAACGAATTTTCGTAAACAAGAAAGTTTTTATTCGGGAAAATCTTCCTAGATTTCTTTCGTGTATTGGTGCTACAAATTCGTGGATATCAATTTTTCGTTTTTCTGAAGCTTCCTCCATCTTTATGGCATCCGCACACCTTATTTGCCATACAACGTCGAAATGCTCGTGCGTGCCTTTTCTGCAGCAGTTGTGCACTGCTCGAAACTGGATTTCTTTCTTGCCTCCTTCCGTCCGTCGGTCCGTACGGCCAACCGAACGCTGACGAACACCGTTGTCGTTATGAACGTGGTTTTGCATCCAAGCTGTATACAGGTCGATTCTGGCGAATCATAACAACGCGTAGGAGAATTTTCGGCGCCTCTTTGACAAGTGTCGCGATGCTCGGCGGCGGCTGTTCCCACCAATCCTTGTACCTCTTACTCTCGCAGTGTAGAGATCGCGGTAACGCAGTCACCAGCAGTTGCCATTTGGACTCTCTATGGGTCGGATGCGTGACTTTCGCTGGGAGGAAGAAAAACGGGAATTCAAGGAACGCCAACGACCACAGAAGCCCAAATAGGCGCGAAAACAACCTGAAGCCGCAGTGCTGGCTTCGCTGGCCTCCAAAATCAGAGTAGTGGAAGGACTCTGAATTGTTTTCTATCGTCGTTCTTGCACTTACTCGTTCTGTCTCGCAAAAAAAACGTTTTCTGATTGGTCATCTCACATCTAAGTGAGTCATAGTGGTAACAAAACTTGCCAACTATCAGTCTTGCTGGAACGGAGAAAAGTTCTTCCGGCCGTCTTTCCAACCTTCGGCGACACTGAAAAAATTAAAAGTATAAATATCTAGCCGGAATAGTATGCGCACCTGGTTAGTAACTAAGGCTTTCAGGATGTTTCAGCAACATTTAGATCGGGAATCCAGCACTAGCAAAGTGGATACTGGCCTTAAGAAAAGCTTCAACATTGAAAATAAAAGCAGGTCACGTTAATTAGTAACGAAGGCCCAAATTTGTGGGGAAATAGCTCCGCTCAACAGAAATTTGTGTGTAATCATCGTCCACCTATTAAAATACACGAAAAATTACCTCAGGAACGTCTTTACCGGTGCGCTAAAAATGAACTGCAACAAGAGCTTCAGAGCATTTTTTTTACTGAAACACGTTTATAACGCGGATTTCAAACATTACTAGATGCAACAAGCGCATGGCCACAGTATATGACATAAGATAAACGCTTTAGGCGAAGCGATGATTAAAATGAGAATTCAATACTGGATGCACGGGGTTTAGTTTAATGGGCTTAATCTTTTTAATCATGATATTTTAATGCGGCATCTAAACAATCTGATATTTGCGCCCATATCTGTGCCCGTATTTTTCAAAGCCGTATTAGGCAAGTATAGCCAGACTGATAATATTGATCTGCTTCAAAGGCATCCCGGAGGATCTGAAAAATATGCAGGAAGCGACAGGCCTTTCGTTACACAAAATATACCCGATGCAATGGCAGCTGAACAGTCATTGGAGAGAGACAGAGAGAGAGGTTAAGTGAATGTCAGGGAGGTTAATCAGAAGATAGTTTTTCGGTTTGCTACCCTGCACTGGGGAAGGGGTAAGGGGGACATGAAGGTAAGAAAAGAAAAAAGCGTAAGGGTTAAAAAATTAAAAAAAAAACGCGCGCACGCTTAAGCACGGTAGTGTCGTAGTTGTTTAGCGAGGCTGGTTGAGCGAAGAAACTTCAGCAGCGCCTTCGCTGCTTTCTGGTTTAAAGCTCGAACGTTCCGGCACTCCAAAATTGATTGTTTGGAAAGCGGTTGGTCATCGAGGCGTGCTAACGTTGCCGAGAGCTGTTGTCACTGAGAGCTATAGCGAGGACAATGACACTGGACGTGCGCAATGCCTCAGTGATGGCAAGCAGCACTGTCTGCCATTCCTATTCGGTATGCAAAGCTGTTCATGAATGGCTCTCCACGCCACAGGTGGCAGATGACTGTTGTTTCTGATCGGGATAGTCCGGAGGGAATTTGAAGTTGAACGGATGGATATAGACGGTGAAGGCGGGTATGCAGAAAACGGACGTAGTCCACATTGAATGCGTTAGATCATGTGCAAGCGAGCGAATCTTTGATGCTGCATCGGTTCTTGATAGCGTAACGGCTTCCCGCACGCCACTTTAAGTAGCATTCCTTGCTGAATCATCGGCATGTTCGTTGCCGTCGATGACACAGTGGCTTCGCAGCCACTTAAAATGTATGTCATGAAATAATTGACAGCGCATTGGGTTAAACATGGACAGAAACACTGTCCGTGTTTAACCCATTGCGCTGTCATTTATTTTATGATGAACATCCACCAACTAGCCAAACTCACGATTCTGCTTCATGTATGTCATGCCCTGTGCATTTTAACTGCGGATACATTTTTTTCTTTTATCCAATTCTAGTTAATCTTGTGCACCACGAAGTAAAGCTGATGACCGGCACTGCAAGGCTGACTTAAAGTCTGTAAATATTCTTTATTCTTTATTCATACATAACCCCGCTTTGCCCGGAGGCGTTACAGCAGGGGGGTTACAAACATGAAAAAAAAAACACATCTTCATTTTTACTGCACACTTGCTCAGACATCAAACCATTCCACTCCTTAATGGTTTTCACAAAAAATGAATTCGCGTACAGGTTCGTCCTGGCCCGGTATGGCCTTATTTTGTGTATATGATCCATACATTCAGATATGTACTCTGGCTGTTTTAGGTAATTGTCTCTCTCAATTCCTGTTTTATTATGAAATATTTGATATAACAACTTCAAACGTAGTTTTTTACGTCGTGATGAAAGTGACTCCCAGTTTAATTCTTTTTTCATTTCGGTGCAACTGTGATTTTTTCCATACCGACTCAGGACAAACCTGGCTGCTCTGTTTTGAATGTTTTCTAATTTATTAATCAAGCCTACTTGTGACGGGTCCCAAAGAGTACAAGCATATTCTAAAATTGGTCGAATACAGGTGAGGTAAGCCGTGTTCCTCAGCTGATAATCTGCACATCTGAAGTTCCTTTGGATATAGTTCAAAGCCACCGCAGCCTTAGCAACCACATAATCCACATGTGCATTCCAGGAACAATCGTGCGACAATAATACACCCAAATATTTGTACCTACATTTTCTATCTAAAATGTTTCCCCTTAAATAATAGTTAGCATTAATTATTTTTTTCTTCTTTGAAAAACACATATGGACGCACCTGTTAGTGTTTAAATTCGTTTGCCACTTAAGACACCATTGATAAATACGTTCAAGGTCAGCCTGTAATTCACTGACATCATGTTCATTTCGAATGTTTCTGTAAATAACGCAATCATCTGCAAATAGCCGAATATTGGAGCCTATGCCCACATTAATGTCATTAATAAAAATGATAAATAATAGAGGCCCCAGCACAGACCCCTGGGGGATGCCGGATGTGACTTCAAGAAAACCCGATTTAATGCCATTTAAAACAACACATTGGCTGCGTTGAAACAAGTAATTTTCAATCCAATTCAGAATTTTTTGTCTGTATTTAGCGCTCGTACTTTTCCAAGAAGCAGAGGATGGGAAACAGTGTCAAAGGCCTTGCTGTAATCGACAAAAAGGCAGTCTGTTTGCCCACCGAAGTCTATTTCTGATGCTAGGTCGTTAAAAAACTCAAGAAGCTGCGTTGTACATGAAAAACCTTTACGAAAACCGCGTTGTTTCTTTGTTAATAAATATGCCCCATTTCAGTGGTGAATCAAGTTCAATTCTTCGAAGTGTACGGCGCAGTGCTGCAAGCTCCACAGCAGTCGACGTAGTCCTATCAGGCGTTCTAAAGGTATAGATTTCGGCTTTTGCTGGGACTATAACAGCTCCTGCAGGTCCCCAAACAGTTTTCTAGCCATCCGTGTAAAGTTTAACGTGGTCTGCGTATTCCTCGTGCAGCATCAGCAGAGACATCTGCTTTAAAGCTGGCGACGACAGCTCCGCCTTCTTCCGGATTCCTGGCACTGTTAGCCGAAGTTTAGGCTGATCTAGGCAACAAAGGGCTGGACCAGGCGACGACCATCCATTGCATAAGGCGATAGATGCATCCAGATCCTGTATCGCGGAAGGTATGTCCATGCGTGAGTGCAATGAATTAGGTTTAAAATCAGCAGCAAGGGCTCCTGTACAAGTCAAACAGCCCGCAATCTTCCGGCGTAACAAATATTTTTCCATTGATGGATAAGGTATATGCTGTCATTGGCTTCCGCGTAAACGCGACCAACGAAGATTTCTGAGGTGAAATGTCGATGTCTTGATCACTAAGGAACGCCGATACTGAAATCGCGGCTTTTGGAGAGCCTCGCATGCACCTGAGGCCGTGTTACACCTGCCGTCCGAACATCAATCTCATCGGCATAAATGGATATATGAACCGAACTCGCTATACGTGCCATGAGTCTGTTCAACAAAAGGTTGAATAATGTGGGGCTTAAAGGCCAGTTCGGGGAAAACCAAGGTGTGTGTAGTGCTGAGACGTTGGCGCATCATAAGTTTGCACAATGAATGGCCTCTGTACAGGTAGCAGCAGATCCAACGGTACACTCGATGACCAAGACCAACCTATTCGAGGGCTGAACGCTACGTACGCAACAAACGCTATCTTTGCGTATCCCATTGTAAAACTGGCTATTGCGTATGCGTCGTACGCCATCCTCTTGCGTACTCACGTTAAGTGGCGGAAATAGCATATGCGCCCAACGAACGCTATCTTTGCCTACTCTATTCTAAAACTGCTTCTTACGCGGCACACGTAGCTTAAAGGGGCCCTGCAACACCTTTCTTAGTTATATTGGAATAGTCTCATTATTGACGTATGACTCTTCACGAGTCATATGCCGCAAAAATTTTTCGAATCCGTCAAGTCTAAGTGGTGTTACCAAATTATAGAGATCACGTTCCGCAGCTTTCTCCCTCAACTCAACGCCGCGAGCGCACGGAAAGCTAGGCAGCGAGTTGAGGGAGGGAGCGCAGAGGAGCGAGGCTCCGCCCAAGAGCACCGGCGGAATTTTTTTCTTCACTTTTTTCTCTCTGACGTCTGGGCGCAACCACGTGGTCTGTGCCGCCACTTCCGGTCGGCTTGCGTCGTTCTCGTCGAGCGGAGCCGATCGCACTGTGTATCGCGCGTGCTTGAAAACTGCGCGTCGGTTTGGTAATGTTGGGTGTGCACCTCGAACGCCGTAGTGTTTTCATCGCTCTGCCAACCATGGAAGCAAACCTGCGCGCTCGTTTGGAACGAATGACAGCTGAGATCGGTTTCGGCCCATACTCCGATACACCGCCTCGTAAGACGGCACTGGCAGACGACCCCGTGCACCGCCATTACCGGACGCGAGCATTGTTATCGGAGACATGCTGCGCCCCTGCCTCGGTCGGTCGTGAGAACGTGCCGACGATGCAGTTCCCAGCTGACGAGGCAACACTCGAACGGCTGCCACTCTCAACGGCAACCGGCGATGGTCAAAAGCACAGAAATATTCACGTTTTCGGCACTGCGCATGGCGAAGAAAACGGAACCACGCAACTACGAGCAGACGAGCTGTCGGTGAGACCGGAAGTGCTAATATTAATGTTTGTTCGGTGTTTTTAACGCGATAACAGAATATAAACATACATATTATCTACTTATTGAACTCAAAATTAACAACTAAAGTAATAATGAGGGTGTTATCGTGATTATAACATCAGCCAATGGTGGAACTGCCTACAATCGCGTCATGTTTTGCGGACTAATACATCATTTGTCGAGAGAAGAGGGAGCGATTTTCAGCTGACTTTGAGAATTTATTGTAAATTCCAGGCCGTGCGCATCGCTATAATATTTGGCTCGCGTGTTCTCGGGAGCCTCGACTACCGATCGGCAGCGCTTTTTGAGCATGCTCGAAAAGTGTTGCAGGGCCCCTTTAAGCTTATGTATATCTTGAAACTACGTCACCAAGCGGCTAAGAAAAAACATAGTCATTGTACTGAAATTAGGTTAACAAATACAAATACGGTTTTCGCTCATGTTCGTTCGAACATGAATGGAAACCATGACCTGCATTTACGTTTCGACAGCTTTATCATGTATGCTGAATAAATTCCGCAGTCACGTACTGCTGAAACACGTCGCATATGCAGCCCGTGATGCAATGGAACACGCTTTTTCATTTGTCATAGTTCTCAGATACTGAGCGCAAATGCAATAAAAATGTACTTACCTTCAGAAATGACAGAAGCCCGTGGTTTACAGTATCCGAAAATCCACAAAAAACTAATCGCACACCAAAATAACCAAGCCCGTACCTCGAGCATAGAAGAAAGGAAGTTGCGAGAGCGTCCGCGCGCAAGCTGATGAGTGAATTTTTCCGCAGAGAATCTTACGGGAGTGTCACGACTCGGGGCCGAAGCACAAGCTTCTCCCAAGATGTGGCATGGGCGTTGGGCCTCTGGTGTATGGCTCGCGCCAATCGCCGGTATGAAAGAGTCAAGGGCCTTCTCCAATCAAAGAACAACAAGCTTTAATAATGCGTTTAAACAAAGATAAAGATATTTCCACAATAACCGAACATTTATCTTGCAAACAAGGGTGAATTAGTTATACAGTCTACAATTATTCCGAATAAGTGTAGCACGCATGAAAGCTGAAATATGTAGTGACAATGAGCAATATCGGATGGATGACCAAACAGCAAGAGCTGAACCAACAATTAGAGTTCGCAGTCCACTAAGTCAAGCGATTGACATACGTAACCGGGCGCAGCAGAGTCCTTCAACACCGGCGCCGTTCATGAGCGACCGTCGAAGCTGGCGAGATGGGTCAGCGGCGGCTCGACGATGACCGGGGGTGCTGGGTGGCTGCGTTGTGTCCCGGGAGTTGCCCAGCGTGGATCTCTTCTCCGGCGCAGAGCAGACTGATGAAGCATAGGATGGGGCCGTTTTTTATACGTTTCTCCGGCCGCCGGTCTCAGCTTCTAGTGTAGTGTCGATGCATCCTTGAAACGGTCCCGTAGGCACTGGTTGCTACCGGGCATGGTTCACACTTCACTTTCGGTGTCCTTCACGGGCGAACCAGTAGCTCACAGACAAAACACCAGTCACGCGGTCGCGTATGCACACGGTCTAAGACGTAGCTCAGATACAACGTCCCGTGATTCAGATTCCGCTGTCGGTGACTTTTACGGCAAGCCGTTTAACAATAGACAAAACAAAAGCACATGATCTGCAACGTGGCTCGGACACAACGTCCGGTGGTTCAGACACAACACAAACAAAATCACATGATATGACACGTAATTCGGATGCACGTCTTAAGGCTCCGGCTCTGCTGGCGGTGACCTTCACAGCAAGCAGTTCCATACTAGACAAAACAAAATCACGTCACGTAGTTCAGATGTTCGTCTTAAGGCTCATGCTCTGCTGGCAGTGGCCTTCACGGCAAGCAGTCAAAACAAAAATAGAGTAAAAATAGACAAAACAAAGACACATGATCAGGAGCAGCTCGGATGCTCGTCTTACGGCCCACGTTAACACACACTAAGCGGTGCGCGTACGCTTACGGCACACCATTCTTAGCGAAGAATTAGAGCCCTTTCGCCTTGGGCGTAAGTGGCAAAAAAAAGAAACACTTTTCATGGCGTACGTTAGGACATTATGCGCAGGCAATGTTAATCATATGCGACTTTTGTGACAGGGAGTCTAACCGTCAGTCAGCGTAACAGCCGCTCCACAGAGACATGCTTGCATTCGGGTCCACAAGTTTAACACGCAGCCAAGTACAGTTTTTTCACAGCTGCGTTTAGAGCCTCCATGAATCACGACACAAGCACGAAGTATAGCAAAAGAGTGCATGACCGGTGAGTTCGACCGCCCATGCGGAATCGGCGAGCTTAACTAACATTGCAGAAGCAACAGCCGCGCGGATGGATACAGTCAGCGCTAAGGCCTTCTTGAGGAAGTTAGACGGTTATCGCTGCGAGTATATTACAGCAAATTACGTAAAGTTTACTGGTTAACGAGCTTTGAAGTCCGTTATTGCTGATGCAATGTAGACACCACATGCCTTTATCCCTTTGCGCGTTACTTTCTTTATCGCAATGAGAGATGGCGTGCGCAGGCTCGACTTGAAATTTTAATTCGCGGTGGTTCATGCATGGCCATGCATGCACGGGCCAAGTGGCGCGCAATCCGCTGCTGGGCGAGAAAACGTGTTATAAAGTGCGTCTTCTAGACGTCACAAACAAGACGTTTTTAAAACGTCGAAATTGGTTTAGAATCGAACAAACGTCTTGAAATGTACGTTCCAGACCAAAATGGTCTTAAAAAAAGCGTTTTACTAGACGTTATCAAAAACGGATACAATACGGATTTTCTGTAACGTTTTTAAAACGTCGAAATCGGTTTATAATCGAACAAACGTCTGTGACGTTTTCGAAACGTCGAAATTGGTTTAGAATCGAACAAACGTCTTGAAATATACATTGCAGACCAAAATGATTTTTAAAAATGCGTTTTCTAGACGTTATCAAGGACGGATATAATACAGATTTTCTGTGACGTTTTTAAAACGTCGAAATTGGTTTAGAATCGAACAAACGTCTTGAAATATACATTGCAGACCAAAATGGTTAAAAAATGCGTTTTCTAGACCTTATCAAAGACGGATATAATACGGATTTTCTGTGAAGCTTTTTAAAACGTCGAAATTGGTTTATAATCGAACAAACATCTTAAAGTATACGTTCCAAACGAAAATGGTCCTAAAAAATACGTTTTCTAGACGTTACCAAAAATGGATATAATACGAATCTTCTGTGACGTTTTTAAAACGTCGAAATTGGTTTAGAATCGAACAAACGTCTTGAAATATGCATTGCAGACTAAAATGGTTTTTAAGAGTGCGTTTTCTAGACGATATCAAAGACGGATATAATACGGATTTTCTGTGACGTTTTTAAAACGTCAAAATTGGTTTAGAATCGAACAAATGTCTTGAAATATACATTCCAGACCAAAATGGTCTTAAAAAATGCGTTTTCTATACGTATGAAAAACGGATATAATACGGATTTTCTGTGACGTTTTTAAAACGTCGACATTGGTTTAGAATTCGTTTTATCCCATTTATCCCTAAAAAACATTTTCTAGACCATGTGTGCTACCTGGTCAGTGATCGAAAACTTGCACTCGGATGAGGAAAGGAGGCGACTGGTGCAGGCGATGACGCGATTTTTTCCTTGCTGCCACTGAGCGAGAACTGCGCCAATGCCATGTCTGTTGGCGTTGGTGCGAACTTCAGTGGGTGCTGACGGGGCAAAATGGGCTAAGATGGGCGGG
Source organism: Rhipicephalus sanguineus (assembly GCF_013339695.2). NCBI lineage: Eukaryota > Metazoa > Arthropoda > Arachnida > Ixodida > Ixodidae > Rhipicephalus > Rhipicephalus sanguineus. The sequence continues at coordinate 77,836,100 of NC_051185.1, forward strand.
GAGGTAAGCAAGGCAGTAAGTTTGCGAAACGCGTCAGCTTGTTGGGGACGCCAAGAAAACGGCATATCTTTCCTCAGGAGTTGTGTCAAAGGTTGGTCGATGTCGGCGAAGTTCTTGACAAAACGTCGAAAATAAGAACATAGGCCGACAAAGCTGCGTACATCTTTCGTGGAACCTGGTATGGGGAAGTCTTTGACGACCCGAATTTTGTCAGGATCAGGTTGGACGCCTTGAGCACTGACGAGGTGGCCGAGATCAGTGATTCCTCGGCGGCCAAAGCGGCATTTGGAAAAGTTCACCTGGAGACCTGCGCTTCTGAAAACTTCAAGAACAGCCGACAGGCGGCTAAAGTGGCCTTCGAACGTCGGTGAGAAAACGATGACATCAAGGTAACAAAGGCAAGTGTACCATTTGTACCCGCGTAGCAGGGAGTCCATCATCCTTTCAAACGTAACCGAGTCATTGCATAATCCAAATGACATTACTTTATATCGGAAAAGGCCGTCCGGTGTCACAAAGGTTGTTTTTTCGCTGTTTTAGTCATCGACAGAAATGTGCCAGTTGGCCTACCTGAAGTCGATAGAGGAAAAGTAGGCAGACCTGTGTGGGCAGTCGAGAGCATCGTCAATCCTTGGCAGTGGGTAGACGTCCTTGCGCGTGACCTTGTTTATGTGACGGTAGTCTACACAGAAGCGCCAGCTGCCGTCCTTTTTCTTTTTTTTTTGTACGAGCACGACTGGTGATGCCCATGGACTACAGGAAGGTTCAATGATGTCCTTCGTGAGAATTTTATCAACTTCACGCTGTATTACCCGTCGCTCAGCATGGGACGCGCTATAAGGACGGCGTCGGATTGGGCTGGCGTCTCCCGTATTGATTCTGTGAGTGACAACCGACGTCTGACCTAAAGGGCGGTTGTAAAAGTCGAAGATGTCCCGGAAGGATTCCAAAATACGCCGGATATCGGCTCTCTGTGCTGGAACAAGGTCAGGCGCGATCATCTTGTGAATGTCGCCATCAGCTGGGCTGAGTGATCAACAGAATGACGTGGAGAAAAAAAAGGAGCGTCTGCAATGAACGCAGAAACAGAATGTTCAGCGAGAGAAAAGGCGTTGGCTAGAGTCATGCCATCTGGGATAATTTGTGCACACCAGCTGCAGTTCAGTATTGGTAGAGATGCTCGATTATTCGTGACCGTGAAAACCATGTGAAGAACGGCAATATTTCTGGCCAGCAAAACGTCAATGGTCGGAGTCAACACATAATCGCCGTCGCGAATAGGAGGACAAGAGTCCAAGGACACATACGTAACTGCTTGGGGCGCTAGGCGCACGTACTCGACAGAACACAAACGTGGTTGAGGTGTTGCTGGAGCGTCGTAGTAACATGGCAGGTCGAGCTGAAGTGAGCCGGTTCCACAGTCAATAAGGGCAGAGTGGGCGCACAGAAAGTCCATGCCGCGGATGAGGTCATGGCAGCACTTTTCGAGCACGGCAAATAGTACAGCTGTGGAGCGGTCAGCAACACTAATACGTGCAGTGCACATCCCAAGCATTAGGATTTAGCGGGCGAGTCGTCGATGCAGCGTCACCTCCGGGAGCTGCATCGTCTAGTTTTCCCGAGACAGGTGGGAAGTCGGCAATGCAGGACAGCGGAATAGGGGTGAGCGAGATGACGGGCGACGAGATTGCGGCGAACGGGACTGGTGACCATGCGGTGATGGTGACCGACGATACGGCATGGAAGAAGCGTCATCACTGGTGGACTGAGGTGACTCACGGTGGGGTTGGAATTGACCATCATTTGTCTCTGGGTGACGGTTGGACCCATAGGACGCCTGACGCCAATACCACCTGCTGTTACAATAGCGGGCCACGTTCCCAATACGACAGCAGTTGAAGCAAATGGGCCGGTCGTCAGCAGTCCTCCACTCGGCAAGATTGCAAGGAGGCCCCGGCCTCTGGCCTTGGGCGTACGAAAGTTGCGGGCGATGGTCAATCGGTCTGGAGGGAGCGGCGGTGCACACAGAGTCAAGGCCAACATTCGAAAGCTCTTGACGAACGACGGCATGCACTAGTGGTACCATTTGCGAGCTGGACTCACAGGAGCGAGAGCACGTGGAGGCTGGAGAGATAGGTTCGAGTTCACGTCGGACTATCTTCGTTACGTGCTCCGCAGTAAGTGGTGCCTGTGGTAGGGGGGCGTCTTCGCACGACCATGTTGCTGCTGTATTAGGAAGTCGAGTAAATTGATGGGCAATACGTCGGCTTTTGGCGGTCTCGAAATGCTGGCACTTACTGATGATGGCATCTACTGTGTCATAGTCCTTGCAGATCAGGAGGTTGAATGCATCATCAGCTATACCTTTCAAGATATGAGCCACTTTTTCAGACTGCTCCATGCTGTTGTCCGCTTTGCGGCAAAGGGCGAGCACGTCTTGTATATAAGACAGGTAGGATTCCATCAATGTCTGAGCACGAGACGCCATCTCCTTTTTGGCCGCTATCTTTCTACCAGTCGCTTTGCTAAACAGGGTACGCATCTTTTCTTTGCACGCATCCCAGCTGCCAATTTCAGCTTCGTGATTTTCGAACCATACTTTGGCTGTCCCTTTCAGGTAGAAGAAGATGTTTGCCAACATAAGAGTGTCGTCCCAGCGATAATTCTTGCTGGTGCGTTCGTACGTCGGCAACCATTCTTCGATGTCGACATTGTCAGTCCCGCAGAACGTGCCCGGGTCTTTCAGCTGTGGAAGGACAACTGTCGTCGTGGCGGTTGCCGCTGCAGGGGCCGACGCCTCTTCTGCCATCGCGGGTTCAACAAGTGTCGGCCGCTTAAGAGCTCCGTTATACCGTGTTGGTACCCCGCACCTCCACCAAAATGTCACGGGAGTCGGAATACCCGCAATAAAGAAAGAAAGAATGAAATGTATTTACAGGATGTACACAGGGAGTCCTTGAGCCAAGGTGGCGGAACGCCAACAACAACAACGCGAGCTCTATTGCAATCGTCGCCTTCAGCGACTCGATGGAGCATTCCTGCTTGTTCGTCGCGGCTTGTAACAACATTAACGCAGGCAAAACCATATATAGCATAGCCAACTGCAGCATGCGGTGCTCGCTCTACTCCGGCGCGTGTCCTAACTTGATAGGAGACCGCTATAGGGCCACAACTGCGCGCTTTCTCTTTCTTTCGACAGCCGTCAGTCAGTGCGCTTCGATACTAATAACATGAGCGAAGAAGACAAGGTGGCGGAGCGGAGGGCTCGCAAGGCAGCAGCAGCGTGGGCTCGCCGCCAGGACCCTGCGGTGAGAGCTCGCGAGGCCGCAGAGAGACGCCAGCGCCTTCGCCAACTTTCAAATGCAACCTACAATCCAAGAACCGTTGGCCACGTACTTCACGGACCCCAAGATTGTAATATACAAAGGAAAACGAATCCCATAAAGGACATTGTATTATAATCTTGTATATGTACTTCATCAATGTGTACATAATTATAAATTGTGTATATATTTCATCAAAATTGTAAAATAATAAACCATTGTGTATATATGTATATATAACAACGTGTTTCACGTCTTCATATGATAGTAGAGGACTTGTACGGAAGATTCAGGGGTTTTCCCGATCTTCTCCGAGCCAGCTCCTCAATGATCATTCACTTCGGGGATATGACGTGAATTATTTCTTTGAAATCATCACTGCAATCTACTATAAGTTCATCGCGCAGTCCATATTTTTCTTGCAGCTGGCTTTTAGGCGATGTCTTGAGTGAGAAGCACAAAGTCAGGACGGCTACAATGCATTTATAGATTGACAGCCAAGTATTCCCAAGAGTACTGTACTTGACAATAGACTTTAAGATGACCACTGTGTTACGCTGTTATTGTGCATACGCATCACCTCTTCCTGTCCCCATCATCATCGTCATTACTCTTTTTACCCCTTCCCTTTTTCCCCTGTGCAGAGTAGCAGGCCTGAGCACACTAGCTCAGGCCGACCTCACTGTCTTCGAATAAATTCGCTCTGCCTCTCTCTCAGAGGGCAGTACCTTGTGCAGCCAAGTACTGCTTTTGCGTGGGGAGGTGGAGACCGGGCGTTAGAATTGTGGAAGCCATAGCAGTAACGAAATTAGCTTGTGATCGACATAAGTAAACAGTAAACGTACGCGTCTGTGCAAGATAACGTGAGCAAGAAGTCAAATAAACAACAGCGTAGTACATTCTAATGGGTAGCTCCTCGCGCCTTCCTGAGCGTAGTTGTCGGTACCGAAAGACGGAAAAGAAAAAGAGAAGGCCCAAGAGATTAACTGCAATCGTACAAGTAGAAATGTGTATGGTTGGCTGCCGTACTCTGTGTATACGAGAAACAGAACTAATAGAGAGAGCAGCACGGCGAAAAAATGGACGCACGTGGCCACCGGCACACAGTAAAATGTGCTTCGCAAAAGCCACCTCTTCTAACACACGTTTCTTCAAAAACCCACTACTCAAGGATCGTCAGGTACTGTGCAAGCAGTATGTGGAGTCTGATTCTTTAGCCAACATATAGCTACACTAGCCGATTATTCAGCCGATTGTCGATTACTCAAAAGCATTTGATTCCCTAAATCACAGCATTCTCTTTCCTAAACTCGACGCTTATGGCATAACAAGTCCATCGTTGGAGCTTCTGCGCAGTTACCTACACGATCGACAGCAACAGGTTTGCATTTCAGGAGTATTGTCTGACACAGAAATACTTAACACTGGTGTTCCACAGGGGTCCATACTCGGACCTCTGTTATTCTTCATATTAATGATTTTCCGAACTGCCTCACTTCCACTGCATGCCTTCTGTACGCGGATGATACCACTGTTTATACTTCTGATAACGACATAAATGCCCTGACAGACAGATCGAACAATGAACTAAATCATATCAACTGTTGGTGTCAAAAAAATAAGTTGCTCATGAACCCACAAAAGACAAAATATATGGTTTTTACTTCGCACAGTAGACTTCGATCTAATATTGTTCCGGTGTACATAGGATCCCACCCTATACCAGCATCTAACGAATGTTCATTTCTAGGTGTTCAACTTGATTCATTTTTGAAATTCAACATTCACATCAACTTCTTAAAAAAGAAAATTGCATACGGCGTCAGGGTCCTCTTAAAGACAAGACACCACTTTCAAAGGCACACTCTTTTTACATTATACTATGCCTTTATCTTCAGTCATGTAAATCATTGTATAGCATCATGGGGCCTCACATATCACTGTCATATAGCCCCTTTGCAGCACATCCAAAATAATGCTGTTCGCATTATCACTTCGGCTCCTTATAACGCTCATGTTATTTCCATCTTCACTGAGTTAAATCTGCTCACTCTAAATAAGCTTGTCTCCTACAATCACGGCATCTTCATTTATAGCATGCTTAAGAATCCACAGTTACTTTATGTGATTGGTCGAAACAGTCTTGCTAATCCAAATAATACTAGTTTCTCTTCACAAAATAATATTTTACTTCCGAAGTCCCGAAGCAACTACGGAAAACTAACTGTCGGTTTTGCAAGCGTCAAACTATGGAATGATCCTACCAGTTCATTTAAAATCTTCACCGACACAGTCATCATACCAACGATCATTAAAAGCCTATAGGCGATGCGCAAAGCGCCGATGACGCCATCTGCCGCCACGGCTCGGAGGCGTTGGTGGGTCCTGGCGGCGCTGTTCCCGCGAGCGTGTACGCGAGTGCACGGATGGATGTGTTTCATGGTGATTTAACGACTCTATCGGGCTTCAGCGCTGTCGAAAAATAACTGCTGCGTTGTCGGCTGCTCAAACACGCACAAAAACTCAAATCGCCAGGAACGCACTTCTTCAGGTTTCCGGTGCTATTTCATGCGCGAGAGCGACGGCGGCGGTGGATTGCGGCTGTTCGACGCAGAAGGTAAGCAATCGCGCTTTGTTTACGGCAGTGTTAGAACGATTACCGCGTTTTGTAGCGTTAGCTACACTTGCCTAACCGGAGCCGATTTCGCGTGGAGCGTCAGAAGCCGTGCTGCGCATGCGCGAGGATCAGTGATGTCACACAGCTGGGTCACCGGAGCCGGCATCTCACGCGCTCTCAGCCACCGCCGCACGCGGCTCGCCGCTGCTGGTGGCGGAGAGCGGGAGGAGTGGCGTCGTAGCCGGGCAGACAGACTGGCGCCGGCGTGCGCGACTCGCCGCTGCTGCTCTGCGCATTCGAGAGGGGTGACGTCGCCATGGCGCGCGCAGCTATTCGCCTTCGCTGTGGAGTCGCCGTCTGACAATGCGCTGGTGCCGCTTGATAGCGCCTCTGACTGGCGTTTGCAGGTGGGTAACGCCATGGAAAAGGAGAGCACAAATGCTGCTCAACGGCGCAGAAGAGCCGAGAAGCTTATCTCATCGGATCCCGAAGTAGTTGCCTGGTAATTAGCGGTTCAGCGTACGAAGAATGACCAGAAGAAGGCTAAACGTGCTGCGGAGACACTGGAGGAAAGGGAGGAACGTCTAGCAAAGCGGCGTCGCCAGGATGCTGAGCGACGGCAGCGCGTTACTTCACTGACCACCGAGCCGTCTGTTTGGCAATAGAGAAGCAACCTGACGTTGAGCAAAACTTAATATGCATGTGCCACATAATACGTATATCGTGTGTGTGTCATTGGAGCAGCAGTAAGCATGACAATCAAGCTAATCCTAGACAATCTGGAAAGCTAAGAATAATCAGCTTAACCTTTGCTAACGCTACGTATATCCTGGCATAGCCGAGCTAAGCAACTGCAATTTTTTATTTCTCCATTTGTGTCACTACGTCTTCAGCGAACGCTACTACATTTACACTTGGTCGCCTCGCCTGCATTGTAGACGCTACAATGCACATGAGGTTGTTATTACTGATAAGACGCGATGCCTAGGCTCTCTTGAAAAACGAATGGCGCGAAGCGCAATGCCTAAGAATGTGGGGCAGGTGACGGCTCCTTTACAAAAGCGCCATTGTATCACACGTGTGCTGCACGAAATCGGCAGCATTCTACCTATTTATGGCACTGGAATGCGATCATCGGTGCAGAATTTTCGCTGTGCGCTTCTGCACCGATGATGACAAGTTTTTCGTTTATTTTTTCACAAGTTTACCGTGCTAGTTTCAAAGTTTTACCAACGCTGACCCTTCGCGTGGCCGCACCTGTGAAATCTATACGCCGGTGCGACAGCGCTCCCTCAAAATCTACTATATAAACACATGGCACGTAAACGAAGCTACTGTGTCGAGATAGAACGTTGGTTCACGTGTCAACGCGTGCATGCATTAGTGATCTGGACGTTATAAAGAAAGCGGTGTACTTACGATGAGCTCCACTTCGTAGGGAAGCTTGTTGACGCTTTTCTGTGGCAAACACTTGGCGCGTATGGTGACATTGTCGTCCCACATAGCTGTGACATCGGACACATGTCCACTATTATAAAGTGCGGCTCTTTTGCGCACACTACCGCCGCAAAAGTAATAATCTGGGACGCGTACAAGCGGCAAATCGCACGCGCGCTAATGAGGCGTCTGCTACGCGTCCCACCAGCGGTTCCAACGGCCGCCGCTACGCGGCTTTCAGTGGCGCCCCTATAGGCGCTGCGCATCGCGGATACTGTATCTTTGTAAACGCTACCGATTCTGTATCATTGTTAACTTTTTTAACTGTTTTTCACTCTTTCTTTGTAAACTCTATCGTTTCACTGTATTTTGTCTCGTTCGTGTTATGCAATGAAATGTTGTGCAACCTCATGCTTCTTTATCATTGTAAGTGCTATGAAACTTTCGTATATATTTCTGTCTTCAACCGACGCATATTTAGTTTTGTTCTGTAATTAATAACATGAGGTCCCGCTGCAGTTTATTAACTATGGGACCTCTTTCTGTATACTTTCTTTTGTTGTGTAAAACTTTGAGAAACAATAAACTTGAACTTGCACTAGCCAATTACGAATGAAGGGTTCGAAGGGCTCGTTTCTTTGTAAGGATCACCCCTTTGGTGGATGACAAAGGCCTCAGAATCAATGTATAAGCGTTCCGCCACTCAAATTCCTATAAAAAGAAATCAGCTATTTGACGTCACGCACGTGACAAAAATCTTGTAAGCTTATCGTTTTTTTTTTCACTCTTTCGTCTATCTACTTGTTCTTGGTTTCGTGAATAAGTTTCACTTGGCAATCAGCGCCCGTCCTTGTGTCACTTTCCTTCGTCCTGTCTTTTCGCTGTTTTTAAAGTTTTAAGTTATGTACCAACTAGCCCGCCTTTCGCCGCTTCTCCAGTTTGCCAATAATGCTTGCGCACTAAAAGGATACAGGCGCTTCGAGTGCCTTCTGTGGCAATTATCGGTGGAGACGGAATCCCAGTACAGCCTGTATGCTCAGCGTACGATCATCTAGTTGCCTAACGAAGTTGGGCACTGACTGCGTTTGCGCGTGGAATGCAGGACACTGGCGCAATATATAGGTGATCTGTGCACGTATCTTTGCTGCTAGCATTACAATAAAGACTGCCCATCATACTAACTTGCCGCATTGACATCTCATAAACACCGACCCCGATGTAACGCACTACTTACTTCAATACGCACCTTGTAGACAACCTCAGTCACGTGATTGTCACAGCGTACTTTTGCGCGAAATCGGAGTCAGCCAAGACCTATAAGGACGTTCAAGAGTCAAATAAAACTAAACGTTGACAGTTCAGGGCGTCGCTAAACGAAGCTATTTCAAACGACAAATTTGTCGATGAATAAGTAAGTTTCTGAGACTGCAGCTTTCAGGTTGCCCTTAAAGGGACACTAAAGAGCAAAACGATTTTTCTCGCATTAGTAAAGTAGTCTTCCTCGATACCAAAAACACCACGCTTTCTGCGCTAAGACGCTTAATAAGCGAGAAAACGCGCAAAAAAAAAAAAATACGGGTGGCGACGCCACCTTGGAATTTCCGCACCATTTGCGGTGACGCCACATATTTTTGACGGCGCCTGCTTAGGCCTACGTTGTTCCTAATCGGTTAAATCGAAGTACATTGTCCTCTGAGGGGGCCAGAGACTTGACATAACGAGTTTGTGGAAATTCCGTCGAGCCAGTGGCGCCAAAATACGTTAAATGCTCTTTGAAGTCTTTCACGTCACGAATGACAAAGTTCGGCGTGAAATTTAAAAGTGAAACTTTGAACTTGGTTTTCTCCTCTAATAATAAACCTATGGTGGTGAAATAAACTACACAGGAGTTCTCCGAGCACACTTTCTCAATCTAAACCAATTCATTGTTTCTCTTTAGTGTCCCTTTATTAGGTATCGCTGAAAAATAACTCCTGCACTCTACCTTCGTGCCATCATTGGGAACAATCATTTTGAAACAAGAGTAGTAAAGTAGGTCCTTCTCTTTCGCAGTGCGCCCTTGAAACAACCGGCGACGCACCTCTGCTTGGTAAAAAAAGGTATGAATAAAACACGACGCTAAAGCACCACACGTTGTTTTGTCGGAACGCGGCCACGGTTACATCTGACATCTGAGCACAGATGTTTCGCATTTCACAGTAAAGAGCGCAGCCATCACCAAGGACGGCAGCTGCGTTCACAGTACTCCGACAACGCAGGTGCCTGCGTCGTCGCATCCGACGCAGATGCCTCTGCGGGGTCACAAATGAAATCAATGACAGTGAAACCAACAGACAATTCTGTGTTTAATTGTCTGTTGCCATCATTGGTTGTGTCTTACACTACGAAGGCAATACGTACTAGTCGATATTAGCCACTTGCTAGCAGACATTAACACAAATTAGCCAAGGTTTTCAAAACCTAGCCTGTATGGAGTCGGGTCTCGCTGCGTTATCTGTAGTGGTCCACTTGTTTCGACGCCGACTGTATGGTGTGGCTACCTGCTGCGGCAACTGCATTGTCTTTCCTTCAGCGCACACTGCAGGATATGGTTACTTCTTGCGCATATTCCTGATCTATAGCTTCAAACGCCGCTTCAGAGTAAAGAGTGGAACCGTCACCAAGGATGGTAGCTGCGTTCAGAGTATTCTGACGAAAACACGGCGAGTTGCACCCATATATTGTTGAACCCAAATGAATGGCAATGTCAGCATTTATTATCTTGAAAAGTGTCCTGGTGCATTTTGATAAACAAAGAGAGAAAATGCGAAGGAAAGAGAGACAAGGTAACAAGATGAACATTCCACTTGGCTAAGGACCACTTCGGAAGGGTAAAGAGGGTACGAAAGAATGAAATAAGTCCACGACAGTACCGTACAACAACGAACTTTTTGTAAGGAAGCGTTTATTCGGAGCAATCTTTCTAGATTTGCGTTGTGCTCCAGTATTTTTTTCTTTATTTTCTGCTAACTCCTTTTTACATTGATTAGATAATTATGTATCATTTATCTTCTCATATTTTATATAATTTTTCTTTGAATCACAATTCTTTTAGTGCTCGTTTACCTGTTCGTAGATTCACTTTGTTGTTGCTTTGTATAGATCGTCCTTGTATATTATTCTTGATACTTGCACACTTTGTACTTTTGTTTGCACTTTTCCCCTCCTGCCTGGGCCTTTTAAGGCCTGCAGTATTCGTAAGTAAATAAATAAATAAATAAATAAATAAATAAATAAATAAATAAATAAAACAAATGGGTGGATATCAGTTCTTTGTTCTTCTCAAGTTTCCTCCATGTTGAAGGCATCCGTACAACAGATTCGCCATACAACGTCGAAATGCTCTTGCGCACCTTTGCAGCAGCAGTTTTGCGTCGCTCGAAACTGGATTTGTTTCCGGCCTCCTTCCGTCCATCGCTTGGCACGTTCGATCTGATACGCTGACTGACGCCGTTGTCTTTTTGAACGCGCTTTTACATGGAAGCTGTATATAGCTAGGTTGTGGCAGATCAAAACAACGCGTAGGGCCACAATTTTCGACGCCCCTCGCCACCGCCGATGTCTCTTTCACAAGTGTCGCGATACTCGGCGGCGGCTCTTCCCACCAATCACTGTGCCCCTTTGCCTCGTGGCGTAGAGATCGCCGCAGCACTCTCAGCCGCAGTTGCCCTTTGGACTCTATGGGACGGATGCTTGTCCTTCGCTTGGAGGAAGAACGGGAATTCAAGGAGCACCAATTGCACAGAAGGGCAAATGGGCGCGAATACGACGTGCAGCCGCAGCGCTACCTTCGCTGGCCTCCGTCTTCACAATGGTGGAAGGCCCCTTAATTTTTTTTCCTATCGTCGCCCTTCCACTTATTCGTTATATCTTTCCACAAGAACATTTTGTGACCTGTCATCAGATCATAAACGTCTTTCAAACCTTCGCCGATACTGAGCAAATTATACGTATAAATATCCTGCCGGAATACTATGCAGATGAGGTTCGTAACTAAGGCCTTCTAAGTGTTTCAGCAATATCTACGTGACGCCAGCAAGAAGAAAAAGAATGTTTCATACTCGCCGTCATGGCTATGATCGACGCTAAATGACATCCGCATGTTTAAATGCACTGATATACGCAATAAAGTGAACGGAAGGACTACCGCTGCCTTAGCTCAATTGGTAGAACATCGGTGACAAGTTACCTTTTCGTCTTCTCTGCTTCCTTCATATCAACATTACAATTACTGCAATACACTAAAAACAGCGCAATTAACGCCCCTTATAGCTTCCTTGGCTTCATTATCTGTTGATTTTCATTAAGATCTGACATTTTAGTGATTCATAGAGTGAGCCAAACTTTGCCAAGTGTGAGTTTTCTCAAACGTTGAAAAATTCTTCCAGTGGTCATTCCAAGGGGTTTTAGGTCATTGCAACCTTCGGCGATACTGAACAAATGAAAAATATAAAAATTGGCCGCGTATCTGCGTGCTTCCCTGCAAATGTCGTCCAAAGACATTTTCAGCGCAGGCTAAGAAACACTATGGTGTTTAGAATTACGTATTCATGTTATTTCTAGCAAAGGAACACATCACCTAATACTTACGTACTGATGTTGCGCCTCAGATATGCGTAATATTTGCTTTGTTATCTACAATGTTCGCAAGTATGAACGCAGCTACCAGTTTAAGATGGCTGGGCTTTGAGCAAGTGTTTAAACTTTGGCCGGGTGGTTGAATTGTGTGACAGAAAGACAGAGCAATATTTCTGCGTTCAACTATCCCAAGAAATTCTTTAATATCTCGCCTGTTTACTATGCACATATGGTTCGTAATAAGGCCTTCTGGATGTCTGAATAATATTTAGATCGAGGAAACCAGCACTAAAATGGTGAACACTGGCCATAAGAAAAGCTTCAACTTTTCAAATCAAAAGCAAATCACGTTTATCAGGCACGAAGGCCAAAATTTATGCGCAAATAGCTCTGCTCAACAGTATTTTGTGTGTAATAATCGCCGAATTATTAAAAAGATGGTTGAGCCCTCTGTCATAGGAATCGGTATAACACGAAAGTGAAACGTGTCACAGAAGTAGTTGATTGCTTTAGTGCATTGGTATATCAGAGCTTGTATATTGTCTATTGTTCTTTGGCAGATGTAGCACCGCCTGATATGGACGCACTCACGTTGACGCCTACTGGCACACTTCCATATCGACAACTAACGCCCATGATCATGCTTTAACCCTTGCGGTAAATGAAGTTAACATACGCTTGGACACCGCATATGGCGAATCCCGCGAAAATATGGCATCAACAAGCACACAATAAACACTGATGCTCAATTGCACTCCTCAAATACTTCGTAAAACGCGAAGGGAAACGCTACGCACCTTGTGTCTTCCCTCTAGCCTGGCAGCTAATTCTCACAGGGTGAGCGGGGAACTCGGTGCGACAGCCAGGCGATTGTGGGAGAGCTATCTTTTATATGGATGGATGCTATGAGCGACGATTGGGTTAAAGCCACCACCTCGCGGTGTGTTAAATGAAATTACACTTCTATTGGAAACGCGCCGAATGGGACGGTCACAGCAACGGCGCGTTTCTTTTTCCAGCCTGCATGGTGGCACACATGTCACCACCCTGTTATAAAGGGGATGCTCATAGCATCCATCCATCCATCCATGCAAGAGCACCGTGAGAGAAAAGTGTGAAATATAAAAGGCGCGTTCATGTAGCCTCTGTTATGTGTTTGGCGGCAGCTCAATGGACTAAACGCCCGCCAGCTATCGTCGCGGACCGAGAGGTCATGGGTTCGAATCCTGTCAACGGAACGTTTTCTTATTTTTTTTCGTCGCCATTGATGGCTTTCATTTTGCTGACGTATTTCCGTCACGGAAATACGTCAGCAAAATCTTGGTGGATCCCGGCATAAAACACTTTCGTGCTAAAAGTACACAAAACATTATCTCACAGACTTATTTACTGATGCGCTCAAGATTCAAGTGCGAGGAGACCTTCAGAGCGCTTTTCTTGTCATTTTCTTTTACGGTGACACGTTTATAGCGCGGCGTTCAAACATTATTGTAATGCAACAAGCGCATTGTCACAACATATCACATTAGATAAACGCTTTAGGCGAAGCGATGATCAAAATTTGAATTCAAAGGTCGACGCAGGTGCTTCAATTTATTGAGTTTAACCTTTATTTAATTATGATATTTTAAGCGGCATCTAAACATTCTTATAGTTGCACCCATATCTGTCCCCATGCTTGTCAAAGCCGTATCAGGCAAGTATGGCCGAGCTGATAATTTTCCTCTCCTTCAAAGGAATCCCGGAGGATCTGAAAAATATACGAGAAGCAATAGGCATTTCATTACGAAACGTATACCTGACGCAATGGCAGGTCAACATTCAGCTCAACAATAACCACACTAAACCAGTTCATAGATGGTTGGGAGAAGGATCTGGACGTTTTATTAGATTAATTTGTGGTGGTTTACACGCGGAAACCACGATATTATGAGGAGATGTGCCGTACGGGGACGATGCGGGATAACTTATTACCTGGTGTTCCTGAACATAAACATAAATCTACGTATGCAGGCGTTCTTTCATTTCGCGCGTATTGAAATGCGGAAGCTCTGCGGCAAGGGAATAAAACTTATGCCCTCGTAATGAGCCGCACAACGCCATAGCCACTTAGCGGCACCGACTTGCCAAAGAAGGTTCCTGTACAATAAATGTAACCCCGCACAGAACGCAGTGCTCAACTGCGGCACTTGCCAGAAGAAAGCCGGAAGGCTGGCCCACAGGCTCTGGCGGAGGGCTTTTCTGAAGCTTCTTCCGAATGATCAGACACGTTTTAGTGGCGAAGCTCCTTAAAGCGGCACCCGTTCGTCCCCGTCGTAGTGCGTAACCAGTCTTAACGCTAGTACCAGATCTTGACCTCCAAGGTGGTTCCGGTGGGAGATCTCTCCTGTGCGTTGTTGAACAATAAAAAATTCGCAGCGTGCGCGTTAGGTTTGGTTGGTTTGGTTGGTTTTAATGGTGCATAAGCAACTTAGGCTATCATGCACCAAACGCATGGAATGTTCTCTTAAAATGTCGGAATACCTCGCCGAGTCCTTGTCTAGGCAAGGGCCCCGAGGAGACCGACAGGCTAAAAAGACCTCGATCTTCTTCTCAATAGTGAGAAGCTCATCGAGGTGTCCCTGTGTACTTAGACGGCACAGTCAGTGGATTTATAGTTTGTCTAAAATGCTTACTTCTCTTAGGAAGCCAAAAACATGCGAGTTATCAACGAGCGCGTCTTCACTTAAGAGCAATGCAGGATGAAGAGGTACATGTTCTCTGTAAAATACGGTAAAATGTTTTTTTCTTAGTTCTTCCAGTTTAGTACATGACAGTAAAATGTGATTCACTGAGAGCTCACCTCCGCATCTCTCACACAGAGGTTTGTCGTCTTTTGCCAGTAAGAAATTGTGCGTGAGGTGTGTGTGTCCAATGCGTAGGCGACATAAAATTACTTCTATGAAACGCTCCTGGTGTGAGCATGATTTCCATTCTTCTATGGTGGGTTTTACAAGGTGGAGCTTATTATTTGCTTCTAACTCCCATCTAGACTGCCATTTGTTTCTGAGTTTGTGGCGGACTGATTTTATGACGTCTTTGTAGGGGATGCTAACATTCTTGATTTCTTTATGTCGTGCTTTCGCTGCACATTCATCTGCCTGCTCATTTCCACAGATTCCTACGTGGCTCCGAACCCAGCGAAGCTTTATGTTGCGTCCTTTTCTTATAACTCTTATTATGTTGTGTAGGATTTGGCCTATTACTGGTACACTCGCGTTTCTGAGCTGAAGTGCTGTTAGTACGCTCAACGAGTCTGTGTAAATTATACTGTTCTCGATATTTTCATTAGTTATTTTTTCTAAAGCCACTGAGATTGCGTAGCTCTCTGCGGTAAAGATGGATGCGCAATGGGGTAGCCGAACTGTTTTTTCCCAATGATTGTGTATTACCGCACTTCCAACGTATCGTGTTGATTTGGAACCGTCGGTGTAAAATGCTGTGTGTTTTGAATATTTTGCCTGAAGTGCTAAGAATTCCTGTAATATATGCTCGCGGGGTGTTTGCTTTTTTTGAAATTGTGTCAGCGTGAAGTCACATACAGAGGGTAGACAGTACCAAGGTGGGAGCGCATTGGGTCTCTCTGCGATCTTAGGCAATGTGTCCTGTATATTTAACTCTCGGCACATCTCTTCAAAGCGAAGACTGAGTGGTCTTACTGTTTGGGGTTTGTTGATAAATAGTGTTCTAGATGGGCAGTGATTTACTATAGGATGACAGAGGTGGTTCGGCATTGAACGAATCTTTAGCACATATGAGTATGTGAGCATGGTTCTTCTGTCTGCCAATGGTGGCTCATTGCTTTCTACGTACAGACTGTTTATGGGTGACGGCAGCGTGCGCGTTAACTAAAAGCCGAATTCTTCTGTCTCTCATTCCCCATTAGCAGCCATTGGCATGTTCCAGTAGGAAACGTTAGTAGAAGTAGAAGTGTTAGCTAAAAGCCGACTTCTTCTGTCTCTCATTCCCATTAGCAGCCATTGTTTACCTCCAAGGTAGTGCCTAGTGAGATTTCTCTTGTGCGTGATTAAACAATAAAAATTTTGTTCAAAACGCCGTTGATTGATGAAATAAACCAACGAAAGACGCCAGATGTTTTCTAAAAGCAAAACGAAAAGACGCCAGATGTTTCTAAAGCAAAACGAAAAGACGCCAGCTGCTTAACGAAAGACGCCAGATGTTTTCTAAAGGAATGGTTTTCTAAACAAAGAAAATTCACAGCGTACATGTAAAATTAAAGTGAGCTGCAAGCCGTCATAACTCTCATCGAACCTTTAGTATAAACGCGCCCGATCTCACGTCGGTGATGGTGTACTGGGCAGAATTCACGGAAGATTCACGGTTTACCGATGAACCTGCGCAGCTTCGCCCACTCATCATTCACTCCGTGGATATGCTGTGATATTTTTATTTACATAAATAGAGGAGGTTTTAGACAAGAGTGAACTGTGCAGAAAACAAGAGGCTAGAGGAGGGGAGGCAGCACGGAAGAGACGGCCCCCTTTTCCCCTAATCACGTAACGGGAGTTGGAGCACGAAGTTCGGCCCGGACCTTTACTCAGCCGCATCACTTCCATCATTGTTTAGAGCCCAGGCTTGCGGTCATGCATGTTTTTGACGTCAATGAACCCGACGGCTCCCGATGTCGCATTCAAAGAACTGTTTACTTCCCTCGTTAGCTTTGAAAAGCTGGGAACGAAAGGCAGGCAGTTGCTGACAGACGCTACCACTTCATTTCCATTTTTGTATACATGGCGAAGTTGGTTTTCTTTCGGACTCGGCCGCCGAGAGAGGGGGAGGGGCACTATGGTAATATTTCTCCCCCTCCCCTAATGGAGATCCCTGGGCACGCCTATGAGCACAGACGTCATTCCCGTGCTGCAGGCTAGCCATGTCAATTAATGCTCCATTAGAAACGATACAAAGGTTTAATAGTTCACCGGGGACGCTCTTCCGCTATGGATCCATCTAGGACCTCTCCTCAAGAGTGTCGAAGGGGGACAGTTTATGATGCGGGGACAGATGGTAAAGTCCTCGTCGTAACCGTCAAGATCGAGGTTATGTGTTTGAGAGTACGGTGCAAGTGCAGCGCCTCCGGTAGGGAGGCAAAGCAGCTTGCCACGTTATTGAGTTGAGTGCAGGGCTGGGCAAAGATACTCTGAGATTGTATCGCGATACGGTACAAGACACTCGGGCATGAGGTACTTGAGATACAGGTAAAAGGTACTAACATAATTATTGTATCCGATACGATACTTACCCAATGTATCTTAAGATACCTCGATATATTTGAAAACTTATTTTAGATCTACAGGGTCTTTTTTTAGACAATATAGATTTTTTAGAGAAATTCTATGAAAGTCAGGCTCCTGCCGTTTTCGCACGTGAACTCTGTGTCAAGGCGGGCATACTTTCCCGCACCTAAAATGACGGTGACGCGACTAAATAACAAAGACTCGTTAATTGACTTTTTAATTGTGGACTTGATGGCAGGTGCTTATGTTACAAAGTGGTAGTGCGTGTGAGTTTAAGGCATACCTATCTTTTAGAAACCATAACATTTGCACGTAGTTCGAGATATTGCCAAGTGCGTTTCTTATTATCACTGTTGCTGCATGCGGTTTTCGCCCACAAAGGCAGCAACGCTCAGCGCAAACCGCGCCTCATTGTTCGAGAAGCTTCCCGATTATTGTAGATCGTCTGGTTCAGATTGCGCGCAAGACGCGAGCACTCAAGCTTATTCTAGAGTTTGCGCGGCAACCAGCGATAACGCTGGAATATTCGACGTCACATGTATAAATACTGACGCGCTTCACCGCTTGTCAGTTGATCGACGGTCGACGCTCTGTTCGCAGCTAGCAGTGTATTGCTTCCCGGCCACAAGTTCGGCCAAATAAAGAGTTTCATCTCGGACGTGCTGACTGCTGCCTTCGTCGACGTCACGGCCACGTGACAATATTCATAATCGAAATTCAAGGGCGAAGTCGAAACTGATCGCGCCCGGCGTGCACAAATCGTGGCGAAACACCGGAATGACACGTGACGGGGAAGTGATGAAATTTCAATGAAGGTGCGCTAAAGCAGAGTCTAATCAGAAAAATTGCCAAGCACTCTGATATAAACTAGTAGGCAGCTCAATGTCTGAGCGCGATGGCTAACGCCTATATGTTTCTTCCTTAAACAATAAAGAGGCGCGAAAAACTATTTCGCCTGTCTGCAAGAAGAAGCGCCGCAGTGACCGCCCCCGAGTTTTATGCGTCCCAGACAAAGAAGATGCTTATGTAGCGATTTTCTTGTGCAAAGTAAGGCAATGCGCGGGTACAAGTGAGATTACGTGCAGCTTTTCACCAAAACATACGGCCACCGCGCGCCGTCATCCGCATTTCGTCACTCCCATGTGACGGGTAGTTCTGGTCATACGTAGCACAATGGTCGCGCTTCGTGCACGCCTTTTGCAATCAGTTTCGATATCGCCCATGAAATTTGACAAATATATCAAGCTACGTGCAGCTGTTGTGATTTCTAAAAGATAGATATGCCATAAACTGGCACCCACTACAATTTTGTAATTTAAATACCTGCCCTCAGTTCAATAATTAGGCAGGTAATTAAGCAGTCTTTTGTTAATTAGTTGCAACAGTGTCATTTTAACCGCAACAAAGTATTTCCGCCTCGAAATGGACTTCGTGTGCGAAAACGACAGGAGCCTTACTGTCATAAGAATTTTATAAAAAGTCTGTATTGTCTCAAAAAACATCCCGCATATAACGAAGCAGCAAGCACCCTTGTACAAAAATGTTTGCTAAAAAATGTCTTTACTGCAAACAACTTCCTTTAACTTAGTGAAATATCTGTTAGCATCCCAAAAGTTCCGTCTTTCTTGGTCAAGGTATATTAGCTTCATTACGAAACAACTTATCGGGATTGCATTGGCTGCTTAACATGACAGCACTTTATACGCTGCGCTGTCAGCGGTATTTGCTTGTAACTTTTTCAATTGATGGGTGCTGCTGTTCTACTTGCCACCAGCTAACGGGTTGCCATCTAATAGGAAGCCTTCGCACAATGGCGCAAACACCGCTGTGCAGTCTTACCTTGTCCTTAAATGTATTACCGTTTTCACAATACCGGATCACCCGACAGGTGTACAGGAGCAACAACGCTGGTAGCGATGTTTTTGGAGCACACCGTGTACACATAGAGGGCATAAAACTGCAATGACTTTTCATATTATATTCTACTTACCTGATGGCCTAAAGCGTTCTTTAGCGACATACTCACCAACGAGCAATCTTAAGATATATTGTCCCCGCAGGAGCCTCTGCGCAAGCAGGCGTTTGGTGTGTAGCGACACCACGGACCCGAGCTAACGGGGCGGTTTCGACCCCCTCCCACGCCTAGCCGTGCGTGGCTTTGCCGTGTCCGGGGAAAAGGGGATCGTGGGGGTTGAGCCGACGCCGGGTGTTTGGACCGTTAAGGCCCCCCGGCAGAGGCAACACACCCCTTTGGCCCCGGCTTCACGTAGACGACACCCCTGGGCTGACCCACCCAGGGGAAATCGGCAGTCGCCTTTTCCTATCTTTCTCTACCACATCCTCGTCTTTCTCTCTGACTTTTAGCCTTTCCTGTCTTCTCCCCTCTTCCATTTACTTCAAGGTTTTCGTGGCGACAAGGGTTAACCTTGTGTATATGTCCTTCCTTGGGCATTATATATTAGGTTATAGTGGTCATGTACAGCTGGCGTCTGTGGTTGTATAACGGGCTGCAGCGTCCCCTCGTTGGGTTCGGTGGTGGGCGGCTGCCATGGCCACCGAAAATTATCATACACTTATGAACTCTAATGCCTTCCCCGAACTGTCAGAACGCCCTCTCGCAAAGAGATGGCGCACCGAAGAAACCCACAACATCTTTTCTACGCCGAAAGAAATTTTCCCCCGTTTTCATGTATTCCACTGCACAGATCCTCAGACGACCGTCAGAACTCTTTCCCCATTTATTGTTGCCAAGTGTCTAACTGACACAATTGGATCCGTTTACAAGGCCACTAAAATGATTAGCGGCGACTTGTTGCTTGAAGTACGAGACAGTGCACAGTACAGAAAGCTTTCAAACCTTGTGGCATTCGGCGCAGTTCCAGTCACAGTGACCCCTCATCGGTCAATGAACACCGTTCGAGGAGTGATCTCCGATGATGACCTTCTAAACCTGACTGAAGAAGAGCTCCTCGAAGGATAGAAGGAGCAGAACGTAACCCAGGTGCAAAGAATTAAGATAAGCGCGAGAACAAAGAAATTTCGACAAAATTTTTGATCATCACTTTTGCTTCAACTGTCCTGCCAGAGTCCCTTGAAACTGGGTATACAAAAACAAGAATCAGACCCTACATCCCCAATCCACGTAGGTGTTTTAAATGCCAACGTTTCGGCCATGGTTCGCAGAGCTGCAGAGGCCGACTGACATGTGCCAAATGCGGGAACCACGAACACTCCTCCGACATCTGTGACAGTCCGCTCCACTGTCCAAACTGTGAAGGTGAGCACGCGGCATACTGTAAGAGCCTGTCCTACATGGAAAAAGGAAAAAGACATAATCACACTAAAATACAAAGAAAATATCTCGTTCAGGGAAGCACGAAGGCGGTCTTCGCCTTTATATGGCACATTCTACGCTGATGCGGTGCGTCGGGGGGCAGCGCCGCAGCGGCCTCCGCCACAAGTCCAGCTCACGCGCAGCGAGCCGTTGGCTGTGGCTCCTGCCCCCGTGGTGGAAGCAGTTACCTCTGCTCCACCCACCCCGCAAGAAAGTCCCGCTACCCTAGGGTCGCTGGCACCAACACAACCACCGGCGAGAGCCTGCGCTACGCGAACCGAACACGCAGGACCGTCACGACCCGTCACGGTGGCGCAGCCAAGGCTGCCTCACTCTCTCCGGCCCCAGCTGGCGCTGTCGACGAACAGCGCAGCCTGGACCCGAAGACTGTCCCATCGACCTCCGGGCTGGTGGGCTCAAAAATCTCGTCCTCTGTGGCGAGACTTTCACGGGAAACCTCCCGCTCGTACGAGCGCTCGTCCGGCGCCTCGCAGGAGGCAATTGACACTACACCTATCCTAACAGCGCATCAAGCACCCAAGGAGCAGCGAGCGTCCCTCGACCGCTCCAAAAAAGATAAGACTCGCGTCACAGGGCCCAGAAAGGGCCCTGTAATCTAAGGCAGTACATCTTTCCTTTGTACACACAGCACGAACTCACTTTCACAATGGAAACACAAATTATGCAGTGGAACGTGAGCGGTCTTCTTAGGAACCTCGATGACGTTCAAGAACTCCTACACAAACATAACCCAAAAGTGCTGTGTGTGCAAGAAACACACCTTAAACCAAAGCATACGAACTGCCTTACACACTATATCACTTTCCGCAAAGATCGTGATGATGCGCTCGCGTCGTCTGGCGGTGTTGCCATCATAATAGACAAAAGTGTAACATGTCAACGCATGCAGCTGCAAACACCACTGGAAGCGGTGGCCGTTAGGGCTGTTCTTTTAAACAAACTCATTACAATTTGCTCACTTTATATACCCTCACAATATCAGCTACACAAACATGAATTTCAGTCTTTTATAGATGAGTTGCCAGAACCTTACGTTGTTCTCGGTGACTTCAATGAACACAGTAGCTTGGAGGGGGGGGGGGGGGGACTCTCGCAGCGATGCGCGAGGCCGGATCATTGAGCAATTTCTGCTCTCTGCGGGTGCATGTCTATTGAATAAGAAGGAACCAAAATTTAGAGCCTTGCCAACCAAAGTTATTCATCCATAGATCTTAGCATTGCTTCTCCCATACTTTCACCTTATCTTAACTGGAGCGTTATAAAAAACCCTTTTGGGAGTGATCATTTTCCAGTACTCCTGCGAACAACAAAACGAAACAAATCTCTCGCACAAGCTCCGCGGTGGAAGGTGAATACAGCCAACTGGTAAAAGTACCAACGTCTTATTGCAGGATCTCTTGGGCCGACATGTCTTCATTAGGAATTGATGATGATATGTGATGTTTATTGGCGCAAGGGCCACTTTATGGCCAAAGAGCGCCAGGTCATAGTAACGAATATGAACAATGATTATGGTAAGCGGCTGTAAAGGGCCTTAAAATTCCTCGCGCAAAAGGCGGGTAAAACATATATGTATTAAAATCATGAGCGTGACGTGAAATGTATGGGTAGTGGGAATGAATAGCGAGAGAATTAATAGCGTAATGAAACTACGGGTATATGGCATGAGCACGAATGCCTCGTCAGCGCCCTTGAGACCAAGAGCTGCGAGGCCGGTGCTTCTTTAAGTGTGACTACCGCAGCAGCAGCCTCTGTTAGGAGGCCACGCTACGGAATGCCTGGGTAGATAACGTGAAAGTTACGAACTTCTTCTAAAAACGTGAATAGTGATTGGTGTTTAAAAACCGGTTCCCTACCGATGAACATTGATGGGTGTAATGGAATTTGTTGTTGGTAGGGCAGTGGAAAGTGTTTTTTCCTAAGTGTGTCTAATTCTTTGCACTGTATTAAAATGTGAAGCACGGTTAGTGCTTCACCACATCGTGCACACAAAGGTGGATCTCCACCAGACAGAAGGTGTGTGTGTGTACTATGTGTGTGACCGATTCTAAGTCTGCAGAGTGTAACTTCCGTGTGGCGTGACTTCGATACTGGCGGCCAATTTCCCAGATGCGGTTTGACAACGTGTAGTTTATTTTGTGTCTGAATGTCCCATGTGCCCTGCCAAAAGGCCCTGAGCTTTCTTTTGAGGAAGGGTTTTAGGTCTAGTGTGGGAATAGCTATGAATGTATTGGGACTGTTTTCGTGGGCGGATGCTGCTAGCTGGTCTGCCAACACGTTGCCTTGAATCTCGCGGTGCCCTGGCACCCAGCACACTACGACATGTTGCTCGAGTGTGTATATCGTGCATAAAAGAGTGTATAGCGAGACAAGTACAGGGTTTTTGTGTTTTTGCGAAGTTTTTAATGCTTTGACCACGCTTAGGGAGTCTGTGTATATAACTGCCTTTTGTAGTTTTAAGTGTTTAATGTGTTTAACGGCCACAAGTATCGCGTAAGCTTCTGCTGTGAAAATACTTGAATTAGGGTGCAGAATACCGGAATCAGAAAAGGATGGACCAACGGCTGCGTACGACACAGAAGTGTTAGACTTTGAGGCATCTGTAAAGAATTCTGGACAAGTGTATTTGTGCTGTAGTTCGAGAAAGTATGTACGGATATGTGCAATAGGCGCGTGTTTCGTTACTTCCACGAAAGATACATCGCAATCTATGAGCTGCCACCGCCACGGCGGTAGTTGTGCAGCGGGAGCCATTAGAGAGTGTTCGAAAAGTGGCACACCCATTTCCTCGGCTAAGCCCCTCATGCGAAGTGAGTAGGGCTGTCTTACCAAAGGACGGTGGTCAAAAAGGGCAGAACTAGATAAATCATTAATTGTGGGGTGTGATGGGTGTTCCTTGTCTGCGTTCACTTTGAGGTAATATAAAAAAAAATATAAGACCGCTGCAGGTGGAGCGACCACTCGTTTGCTTCGACGTAGAGGCTTTCTACGGGGCTGGTGCGAAAAGCACCCGTAGAAAGACGAATGCCCGAGTGGTGGACAGGGTCAAGCATCTTCAACGCGCTCGGTGTCGCAGACTGATAAATTACCGCTCCATAATCTAGACGTGTGCGTATGAGGCTTTTATAGAGATTCAACAGGCACTTCTTGTCACTGCCCCACGTAGTGCGTGACAATACTTTCAGAATATTCATAGTTTTTATGCATTTGTTCTTAATATACTTTATGTGTGGTATGAAGGTAAGTTTCGTGTCTAGGATTACGCCTAGGAATTTGTGCTCCGTTTTCACAAGTAGCCGCTGACCGTGCAGCTCAATGTCCGGATCCGCATGGATGCCTCTCTTTCTTGAGAATAATACACAAGTGCTTTTTTGCGGGTTAAGGTTCAACCCGTTCTCCTCTGCCCATTTGGTTACCTTGTTCAAACCAAGCTGCACCTGCCGCTCGCACATTGAAAGGTTGCAAGATTTGTAACCGATCTGCACGTAGTCGACATATGTGGAATAAAATATGTTACGCGGGATTGACAGGCGCAAGGAATTCATTTTGACAATAAAAAGTGTACAACTCAGTACCCCACCTTGCGGCACTCCCGTTTCTTGGACAAATGTTCGGGAGAGTACATTGCCCACTCGAACACGGAATGTTCGATTGGACAAGTAACTTTCTATTATATCTAACATTCTTCCACGTACACCTAAGTGGGACAGGTCTCTTAATATTCCAAAGCGCCATGTGGTGTCGTAAGCCTTCTCCATATCGAGGAACACCGAAAGAAAAAATTGCTTGTGGACAAAAGCGTCGCGAATTTGTGCCTCGATACGGATAAGGTGGTCAGAGGTAGATCTACCCTCTCGAAAACCGCACTGGTATGGGTCAAGTGATTTGTTTGCTTCGAGGAAATGTATAAGTCGGCGGTTTATCATCTTTTCAAAGAGTTTACAGAGGCAGCTTGTCAGTGCAATGGGCCTGTAGCTCGCAACGGAGGATGGGTCCTTGCCCTGTTTTAGAATCGGAATGATAATGGCTTCTTTCCAGGCCGATGGGATCTCGCCGGAAAACCAAACAGCATTATAAAGTGAAAGGAGGGCTTTTTGAGTTTCTGATGGCAAGTGTTTCAGCATTTCATATACAACACTGTCGGAGCCTGGGGCGGAATTATTGCAGCAATTAAGCGATGCTTGTAGCTCAGCTATGCTGAAAGGTTCATTGTATGCTTCGTGTTTTGTGGATTTGCGCTCTAGTTTCTGTTTTTCGATTCTTGTTTTGTATCGTTGGAAAGTTTCAGAGTAGTGCGACGAGCTCGACACCTCTTCGAAGTGTGCGCCTAGGAAGTTCGCCTGGTCTTCCAAGCTGTCGCCTTGTGTGTTTACTAGAGGAAGTGAATGTGCTTGTCGACCTGCTACCCTGCTAACCATGTTCCACACTTTGGCCTCCTGTGTATATGAATTAATGCCCGATAGAAACTTCTGCCAACTTTCCCTTCTTGCCTGTCGGCGCGTTCTCCTGCCTTGAGACTTTATGTTTTTAAAACTGTCGAGATTCTCGGCTGTCGGGGAGTCTCTAAGCAACCTCCATGCTTTGTTTTGTTTTTTGCGTGCATTTTGACACTCAGTGTTCCACCACGGGACACGTCGTTTCCCGGGCAATCCAGTTGTTTGTGAAATGCACTTAGTTGCAGCATCCGTGAGAAAAGCTGTGAAGTACTGTACGGCTTCATCTATGTTTAAACCACACATATCAGTCCAACTTAAGCTAGAAACTTTGCGAAACTTTTCCCAATCGGCTTTTTCAATGTTCCATTTCGGAAACTGTGGGGGGCATTCATACGTTATCGGTGCACTCAGAACTATTGGAAAGTGGTCGCTTCCATAAGGATTATTACCGACTTTCCATTTGAATAAAGGTAGAAGTGATGGAGATGTAATGGTGAGA
Organism: Rhipicephalus sanguineus; assembly: GCF_013339695.2. NCBI lineage: Eukaryota > Metazoa > Arthropoda > Arachnida > Ixodida > Ixodidae > Rhipicephalus > Rhipicephalus sanguineus. The sequence continues at coordinate 77,861,678 of NC_051185.1, forward strand.
TCTATGGACGAGTAGGTATTGTTAGCGAGGCTATAATATGTTGGCTCTTTCAGATTCAACAGACACGCACCGGAAGAGAACAGGAACTGTTCAATCAGACGACCTCGTGCATCGCAGCGAGAGTCGCCCCATAGACTGCTATGTGCATTAAAGTCCCCAAGGACCAGGTAAGGTTCTGGGAGTTCATTTATTAAAGACTGAAATTCATGTTTTTGCAGTTGGTAGTGTGGTGGTATGTAGAGCGAGCAAATGGTGACGAGTTTGTTCAAAAGAACCGCTCGAACAGCCACTGCCTCGAGGGACGTTTGGAGTGGTAAGTGTGTACATGCTATTCCTTGATTAACTACAACGGCTACACCACCGGATGACGCCGTGGCATCGTTCCGGTCCTTTCGGAAAATAATGTAACTACGTAGGAAGTTGGTGTGTTTCGATCTTAGGTGTGTTTCTTGTACACACAGCACTTTTGGTGAGTGTTTGTGTAATAGTTCTTGGACATCGTCGAGATTTCTAAGGAGTCCTCTGACGTTCCATTGTATGATTTGTGTTTCCATATTGGAAGTGAAGTAGTGCTGTGTGTACGAAAAGGAAGTAGCTGTTTTTCAAACGGAAAGTTGGAACTTAAGTAACAGAGCCGTCGGCGGGCGCTGTTATCGGCTTTTTTGTTTTCTTGGCGCGCTCCAAGGAGCTACGCCTCTCTTTCTGTACCAGGGGTACCGGAGTTGTGTCCATTGCCTCGTGTGAGGCACTGGACGCCCGCGTGCGCGAGCTGATGGTTTGTTTTTCCGACCTCGCCTGGCGAGGCGTGGTCGTAAGACCCGACGACCCTGGAGTCGCCTGGATCAGTGGCTTGGTAGGTGGAGCAGTATTGACTGCTGCCACCATGGGGGCAGCCGCCACGGTCGGTGGCTCACTTTGCGTGGGCCGGGACAGTGGCGGTGGCCGATGCGACGCTGCCCCCTGACGCGCCGTATCAGCATAGGTTTGGCCGTGAAAGGCCGAGCACCTTCTGCGTGCTTCCTTGAATGAGATGTTTTCTCGAACCTTCAATGAAATGATGTCTTTTTCCTTTTTCCAGTTTGGGCAGGCACGTGAATACGCAGCGTGGTCGCCGTCGCAGTTCACACAGTGTGGTGTTTCATTACAGGTGTCCGAGGCATGGCCTTGGACACCACATTTCGCACAGGTAGGTCGACCACGGCAGCTCTGAGAGCCGTGGCCAAATCTTTGACATTGGAAGCATCTGCGGGGGTTCGGGATGTATGGTCTAATAGCTGTTTTTGTGTACCCGGTTTCAATGCTCTGTGGCAGTTCACTTGTAGAAAAGGTCAGTATTAAGTGTTTAGTGGGAATTTCTTGGTTATTTCTCCTGATTATAATTCGTTTCACATTGGTCACGTGCTGATCTTTCCAGCCTTCTAGGAGTTCCGTCTCAGTAAGATCAAGGAGGTCTGTATCTGACACGACGCCACGTGCGGAATTCATTGATCGATGGGGTGTGACAGTGATGGGGATTTCGCCGAAAGTTACGAGGTTCTTTAATTTATTAAACTGTATTTTATCATGGAGTTGGAGAAGCAGGTCGCCACTGGCCATTTTTGTAACTTTATAACCAGCACCTAAGGTAGCTGTCAGTGTTCTGGATACTACAAATGGGGACACGGTTCTAGCTGTTTTGTCAGTCTTTTCACAGTGCACTACGTGATAGGTAGGGAATATTTCTTTTGGTCGGCTTAGAAAGTTCAGGTCTTCGGTGCGTACACGCTTTGAAGCGGCACGATCGCTTATTAATGGGAATGCTCTATGCATAATAATGGAAAATGATTCAGCAGCAATGGCGGCCACCCACCACGGAGCCCAACATGGGGACGCCACAAGATTCACGGAATTGAAAACATGCAGACGCCAGCCGTACACCGCTACTATAACCAAATGCGCATAGACCAAGGTTGGCTACTTGCACAAGGTTAACCCAAGCCACCTATGAAAATTGCGAAGTAACTGAAGGGAATAGGAGACAGGACAGCGACGAAAGAAGATAGGAAAGTGAAAGATCAGAGAGGGGGATAGGAAAAGGTGACCGCCGATTTCCCCTGGGTGGGTCAGCCCAGGGGTGCCGTCTACGTGAAGCCGGGGCCAAAGGGGTGTGTTGCCTCAGCCGGGGGGCCTTAAAGGTCCAATCACCCGGCGTCGGCTCAACCCCCAGGATCCCCTTTTCCCCGGACACGGCGAAGCCACGCACGGCTAGGCGTGGGAGGAGGTCGAAACCCCCCCGTTAGCTCGGGTCCGTGGTGTCGCTACACACCAAACGCCTGCTTGCGCAGACGCCCCTGCGGGGCTTCATTAGGAATTGACGCTGCAGTTCAATATTTCACTGCTTTTATATTTGACGCTGCCTTGCAAAGCATACCTGAAGTAAGCAGTGCGGTAGGTAAACGTCGTGTTCCTTGGTGGAATGACGAATGCCACGAAGCTCGCAAGAAGTAGAACAAAGCGTGGGGGCTACTACGCGATTCCCCCACTGCAGAAAATCTAATCAATTTTAAGCAGGTAAAATCTCAAAGGCGGAGAACGCGCCGGCAGGCCAGAAGAGAGTTGGCAAAGATACATATCAAGTATCAACTCCTACACGGATGAAGCTAGGGTATGGAACAGGGTTGGTAGGGTAAAGGGTCGACAAACATTCTCTCTTCCATTGGTGAACACACATGGAGACACATTGGAGGACCAGGCGAACTTCCTGGGCGCACACTTCGAACATGTGTCCAGTTCGTCACATTACTCCGAAGCCTTCCAACGGTACAAAACATAGGCAGAAAGGCAGAAGTTAGAACGCAAAAGTGCAAAAAGTGAGGGATTCAACCGGCCTTTCTCCTTGACAGAGCTGCACGCAGCACTAGCTTGCTGCAACGGGTCTGCCCCAGGTGCCGACCGTGTAATATACGAAATGTTGAAAAATCTACCACATGAATCACAAAACACCCTCCTTTGTCTCTACAACGGTGTATGGTCGTCCGGCGAGATCCTCTCTGTGTGGAAGGAAGCTATTATAATTCCAGTTGTGAAAGAGGGCAAGAATCCATCTTTGGTTTCCAGTTACAGGCCTATAGCCTTAACAAGTTGTCTTTGTAAAGTTTTTGAGAAGATGATGAACCGCCGGTTGTTACATTTCCTCGAATCCAACAAACTACTTGACCCCTATCAGTGTGGCTTTCGAGAAGGTCGGTCCGCTACTGACCATTTGATACGTATCGAGGCACAAATTCGTGAAGCATTTGTCCATAAACAGTTCTTCTTGTCTGTGTTCCTCGATATGGAAAAGGCTTATGATACAACGTGGCGGTTTGGAATCATGAAAGACCTCTCGCACTTCGGCGTGCGTGGTACAATGTTAAATATAATAGAAAGCTACTTGTCGAACCGCATATTCCGTGTTCGAGTGGGCAATGTACTATCAACACAATTTGTACAGGAAACCGGGGTGCCTCAGGGTGGGGTACTCAGTTGTACTCTTATTATAAAAATGAATTCTATTCGTCTGTGCATCCCACGGAACGTGTTTTATTCTACGTATGTAGATGATGTGCAGATAGGGTTTAAATCCTGTTCTCTCGCAATCTGTGAGCGACAGGTCCAGCTTTGTCTCAACAAGGTCTCGAAATGGGCTGATGAGAACGGGTTCAGACTGAACCCACATAAAAGCACTTGCGTCCTTTTCACAAGAAAAAGAGGCCTACACCCTGATCCTGAAATTTTCATGCGGGGTGAGCGTCTACCTGTCAACGGAGAACACAAATTTCTAGGCATAATCTTAGACGCAAAGTTAACCTTTGTACAGCACATAAAATATCTTAAAAATAAATGTATGAAAACAATGAATGAATATCCTAAAAGTGCTGTCACGCACAACGTGGGGCAGCGATAGAGAATGTCTGATGAAGCTCTATAAAAGCCTCATACGCACCCGTCTAGATTATGGAGCGATCGTTTACCAGTCTGCAACGCCAACTGCTCTGAAAATGCTGGACCCTGTCCACCATTTAGGCATTCGTCTTTCCACAGGTGCCTTCAGAACAAGCCCTGTAGAAAGCCTCTACGTGGAATCAGACGAGTGGTCTCTTCATTTACAGAGGTCATACCTATCTTTTAAGTATTTTTTGAAAGTGAACGCAAGCACTGATCATCCCGCATATCCTGCTGCAAATGACCTGTCCCGTTGCCAGCTTTTTCCCAACAAACCCGCAGTGAAGGAGCCTTTCTCGCTGCGTGTACGAGCTCTCGCTGTAGAAGCAGGTGTCACACTGCTCGAACACCGCTTAATGGCTCCTACTTTACAGGTTGCGCCTTGGGAGTGGCAGGTAATAGACTGTGATACTTCTTTTGTAGATGTCACAAAGCATGCCCCCCCCCCCTCTACACATCCAGATGTATTTCCGTGAACTGCAGCACAAATACCCTTGCGCAGAAATTTTTACAGATGCGTCAAAGTCCCATGCTGGCGTGTCCTACGCAGTCGTCGGTCAATCTTATTCTCACTCTGGTACTCTGCACCCTAACACAAGCATATTCACAGCAGAGGCACACGCAATACTGGAGGCCGTAAAACACATTAAAGAAATGAAACTAAGAAATGCAGTAATATACACAGATTCCTTAAGCGTGGTGAAAGCTTTAAAAAACCTCAAGACATACAGAAATCCTGTTATTGTATCGCTATACTCACTTCTGTGCACCGTATACTCGGCCGAACAGCATGTTGTAATATGCTGGGTTCCAGGACATCGTGGTATAAAGGGCAATGAGCTGGCTGACGAGCTCGCCATATCAACTCATGCAAACGCTACTGCATCGTCCACAGCTGTCCCTCTAATGGACTTAAGGCCCCTATTAAGGAAAAAACTCGGGGCTTACTGGCAGCGGTTATGGGACCGACAAGTAGAAAATAAGTTACACGTGATAAAGCCACACCTCGGTAACTGGCCACCCACATCAAACATACGTCGTACAGATGTAACACTCTGTCGACTTCGAATAGGACACACACACATCACACATGCACACCTCTTGTCCGGTGGTGATCCACCTGTGTGTGATAAATGCGGTGAGCCACTCACTTTGCTCCACATTTTAATACAATGCAAGGAACTGGACGCTATAAGAAGAAAACATTTTCCGTTTCCCTACCGACGTCAAATACCATTGCATCCATCTATGTTCATAGGTAGGGAACCGCTTTTTACATATAAATCATTGCCCGCGTTTTTAAAGGATGTAAATAGTTGGCATGTCATGTTATCCGGCAACCCGTAGCACTACCTCTGAGAAGAGGCTGCTGCTGCAGTGGCTACAAGAAAATAGCACCTGCCTCGCGGCCCTTGGACGCAAGGGCTGTGAACGAGGCATTCGTGCTCTGGCAATCTGTGTATCGTTCATTATCACGACTCCCTGTCATTGATCCTCACTGCATACATCACGTCACTCTCATAATTTTATTACCTATATGTTTTACCCGCCCTAGGGCGCGGAATTTCAGGCCCATATACAGCCGTGTAACATTATCATAGCTCATATCCCCTAGATATCGTAAATCGCGGATCATTCTTATATTTCACCTCCCTGCCTTCTCCTTTTTCTGTTTCCTGTTCATGGCGCTCTTTGGCCAAGCATGGCCCTTGCGCCATTAAGACTCAGATATCATCAAGATATCTTGTGCGAGAGAACTTGTGCCGCCTAGAAACGTTTCAGACGTATTGTAGTGACACAAAAGTCGCAGGAAAGCACTGCTATTCATACTGTTGCCCCTTATAGCTCCGTTTAACTGGCGATTTCGAACAACAAAAAAACTGTACGGTGACGTAAAATGGGAAAAACTAATATATCTAAGTAAACTAGCAAAGCTGTTCCGTGTCAGAGAATCACAGTCATAAAGTATACAGGGTGTTTCACGTAACAAACCAAATGTTGAAAAAGGGGTTAACCACAACTGGATGAAACCAACGGCCCAGCGTCATATGGTTTACCGTTATGTGGCGCTCGTTATGGTATTTTTATATTGCGCCTAATTACTTAATTCAGTAAGGTCAATTATGCAAACATTTTAATATTCACTTGAGGGCCCAGTGTGTTTCGTGTACATTGCCACAAAAAATTTAATCCATCGTTTTGGAATGCCCTGTACAGCGCAACATACCCTAACAATAACGTACCCAAACGCGTGCCACATGCCATCAAACCATGTCGTCAGTTTCATTCAGTTAAGGCTAGCCACTTTTTTTTTGGCTCTAGTTACGTCAAACACCCTTCATAAACATGGGACAGGTGGCGCCTCTAAAAGCTATGACTATTGAGCATGATTTATCGTCAAATTAGATGTTAAGGCCTGACAATAGAAAACTCAGTGCCTACGAAAAAAAGCATAAAGCGACTGTGGGGACGCTCATGAGAAAACGTGGTACTTCGCATTGTAATGTTTTCTAGTTCCCTTCTTAACACATGTGAGATGTTTACTTATAATTTCCAATAATATATCTCATGTTTAATTTAGCTATTTTACTAAGTTGTAAGCAGAACTTATGTTACTGTATGCTTTAGGTACGCACAGATTACTTCAATTTTGTCGTCTACATCTCCTTGACGTAACAATAAACTAAAATGGAATGTAGATTTGTAAATAGTAGGAATAACGCAGACAGTTGAAAGAGAGTTTGAGAATTGGGGACCCAAGACGCTGGGCCCCCAAGCTGCGTTGGGCAGGCCGCTCTTGCGTTCGGATGATCAGCAGAGTTTGAGAATTGGGCCAACGCAGGCTGCGTTGTGTCAAGCGCACGGAGCGCCAGGCGCGACGAAATTAAAATCATGCGAGACGCGGGCCATACAGGGCCGTGGCCCGCGCTGCGTTTGTGTCTTCTCGCTGGTGACCCAAGACGCTTTGGGGACCTAAGCTAGTTTTCGATTTTTGCATCTTGGGTCAATGCGAGCGCAAGAGCCCAAGAGTGGCTTGGGTTCGGCGCATGCGCCCTGGCGGCACGCAAGCTTCTTGTGTCGCCCAGCTCCTTGGGGCCCCAATTCTCAAACTCTCTAAAGATACAAATGAAGCAGAGAACGTATATTAGCTGCAGGTTACAAACGACTATTTAAGTACGTAGACGGGTTAAAACTACACAGAGGCCTAGGTAATGTATGGAATGCAAAGGAAGTACAATAAAAAAAGCAAATGTGCTAACAATCAAATTGTATTTAAAAGAACTCCTTGAATAATTTAGTAGGAAGAACATAGATACAGTACGCCAAGATATCTTCTGTTACGTAAATGCTTGCTCTATTGATCCAGCATCGGCAGCGTTGGTGCGGTAGTTAAAATCTCCTTTGTCTGTTAGCCAATCTCATCGTTTACAAGTCGAACTTATAGCCACGAGATTTTAAAGATCGCTGATGTCTTGAACCCTAGATACGTAAAGCAACCCTATTCTCGCATTCTACGGACTTCGAAACGAAGCTCTACGCAAGAGAAGCTTCGATAACGACGCTATAGCGGCATAATAAATTGCGCGAAAGACGACGCACGCGTTGGAGTAGCAGCAAAGTACATCTGCTACGAGCAAGTGTAATGGCACCCACACAGCTAAAAGTAAGAAAATATCGAGAAAACCAAAGGTTAGCTGCACATAGATGTTCGCGCGCTTGTTTTTGGCCAGATGGTGCGAGCGCCACCACGTGACGCTGCTCAATCAATAAGGACGCGCAGACATCATCGCTTGCTCTTGCTGGAGGACTCTGGCGGAAAGACAAGCGAATGTCATGGTCTTCAGTTTTATTCAGGTGGCTTAGTGGCATCTATTTGAGAAGCAGAGCTCAGCCGATGTTGATTGTTTCGCACGCGGGTGTTGCTATAGCAGTATCTTGTATCTTAAGATACAGGATACATTATTGAATATTTTGGAAATACAGATAATCGTCTTGCCAGACATATCGCGATAGAGATACAAGATACCGCAAGAGTATCTAATATAGTATCTGCGATGCATCTATCTTTGATACTGCCCAGCACTGGCTGTGTGGAAGCATGAAAAGAGGCCTTGGCAATATGACCAGTACTCGACCGTCCTGTAGAAGCCATGGAGGCCTGTACGACATCCATAGGTCGGCAAAAACACTTATGAGTCAACTCACTCAGACTAACTCAGACTCCAATCGAGCCGTGAGTCTGAGGGAGTCCAGTTGAGTAATGTTTTTTCGAGTTTGAGTTCGAGTGAGTCCCGTTGTGAAACATTTCAGTGAGTCTGAGCCCCACTGAGCCCTAAGCCCAAAATATATTTATTGAGTGAGTCTGAGTAAGCTCCGCCCTTTTTTGCCGACCTATGGTTCTATCTAAGAAACTTCAGCATTAATATCAGCCAAATGTCGGCTCACGTTTTTACTCCTGTCGACTCACACATACTTCAAACCACGAGTGTTCACACGTCAGCTCAATATTTATTGATTAGAGGCGTGAGTTACAAAACCGCGGAGGGGAAGGGGGGGGGCAGGTGACTCCTCCCGCAAGCTCTTTCACAGATAGTTTTTCATGAAACTATCTCGTGTGAGTAATCTCTTTCAATAAAAATGTCCTTACTGCAGTGCAATTACTAATACCTTATATTTGAAGGTACGAGATTAAGAGGCGTCAAGTATAGCACCATTTGTGCTAGATATTGGCGTTGACACCATGGTCGAACTAGCTAATTATGTGCTAGCAGACTCATGAGTCGACTCAGTCAGGCTCACTCAGACTCAGAGCCGTGAGTCTGAGTGAGTCATAGTGAGTATTATGTTGGTGAGTTTGAGTCCGAGTGAGTCCGGCTGAGAAATATTTTAGTGAGTCTGAATCCGAGTGAGTCCAGTTGAGGAAACTTTTGCTGAGTCTGTGTCCGAGTGAGCTCTGAGGGCAAAATATATTTCACGAGTGAGTCTGAGTGAGCTCCACATTTTTTGCCGACCTATGACGACATCCCCAGATGGTGTGGCGGGTACTTGCACCGGTTGTGGCTGCGAATCCAAAAGCATTTGCGCGCTTCGAAGGCCCGGGCCCGGGGATGCAAGTAGACTGAGGTTCTTTGATGCCTCTAGGGCTGTTAGCCACGCAATACTAAGTAGACATACAACGACAGCCCGCTGATAGAGCGACCGAGCTTGGTCAATGCGTATATGCGTGTGTGCAGCGAGATTGCCCCCGGCTCTCCCCCTTTACCGTGTGTATGCCTACGCTTAGCAGTCTTATAAATTGAAGTATTGCTAAATGTACCATGCAAACGTAATGGCACACCATGCTTTCCCTCCTAAGACCTAACAAAGTCCGAAGAAGCATACAGCACGGTCACGGAAAGCATGCGCACGTTCACGAAATTTACCTCCTTGTGATGCATTCTGGCATCCTTAGCGTCGTACGGGTGCTATCAAGTTTGCTACAGGAAATAGGGGCACTCCTCTAAACATTTCTTTTTCACTAGTTATCATCTTGTAACCTAACCGTGCGAGCACATCCGAACAGGACCGCTGAATCTCCACGATGTCTTTGTAGCTCAGCTTAGTCCTCCATTGAAACGCGACGGTAGACGAATTCCTCATCGTCGAGTGCGGATCGAAAGCGGAGTCCTTTTGTGCCTTGGTGTGCGTCTTGAGAAACCTCGTGACGTAATGTGTGTACTTGAGCCGTAGAGCATCGAACAGCCTCACAGCTTCACTCTTAGGATCGAGAGACAAATCCTCATACCGAAGTGTGTGCTGTTTGGAAGCGCCTTCTTCAACTCCTCATAAGAGTCCAGGTCAGCGCGAATCTCTGAGCACACTGTATCCTGGTGCACGCAACTCCTGGACTCGTTGCACCAGTACACCAGTCTCCTCGATGCCACGATGCCTCGCGGGTCTCGCACCAGGTGAAGAATCTTCACAGATTCCGCTATTTCCGCGTTGCTACGCAACCAGTCTCGAATCTCAGACATGTGCAGCCGCGTGACCTTCATAACCTGCGCAGGCGCCCGCGAACAAACTTGGGAGATAGCGTCAGAGTTGAAGCAGACTGAAAGCTGGCCTCTGCAGAGGGTCCAGAGGAAGTGGTTCCACATAAAGAGGTGCGCGTGCTCGTAATCCCAGCGAGCGTATCGTTCGACACGCTGGAAATTGCAGCGGAAGAGGTGGCCGATCAAGTCCAAGGCTTTGGTGGCTGCACTGGCATTGATCCTGGAATTAATGCTGAACATGTGCAGGGGCTCGAAATGCAAGAAAGTGCGAGGCGTCGATGAGAGGATCTCGCTAACAAAGCTGGAACCGCTGCGGAGCTAAGTGACAATGATCAACCGCTGGACTTTGTCTATCGGCACGACCGGGTAGTGAGCGAGACCTTTACTGAACCACGAGGGTATCCTGGTTTCCACCTGGTGCTTAGGACACGTCGTAAGAGTTCGAGTAAAGGAAATGTTTTGGTGGCTGACGGAATACGAAAAATCTGCATTTACTGGAGCCAGAGAGTTGGACGTGGAGGTCGCAATCCCTTGAATGCGAATGCTGTGAGGTGTGATGCTTGGCAGCGTTGTTTCCCTTTTCGTGGTTTCTTTAGTCGGCGCTTGCAGACGGCCAACAGTGTCTTTAAGGGTGTTTTTTTTTCTTCGTGACGTCGAGGGATGACATTCCTGTAAAATATAACAAAAGACATCGTTAGCACCCGACATGTACGTCCTATGTTCAAATGAATTTTAAGTAGGACACTTCAGTACGCTTTCACTGACGCCATCGTCCTGGCATAAAAGGCAGATACTAATCCCCGAAATTTGCAAAAGTATCCAAGAGGCGCACAACAACAAAATACACGTCCGCTTCCACTGACCATGTAGTCACCGCGACTGTTATAAATATGTACCCAACTAGCTCTACTATTTTTACTTAGTAATAATAGAAGCATTTTCGAGAGCTGGCTAGATGACACATCGATATCTTGGAGCGTGCTGTAATTTATAGTAACAGCACCTGTATTGGTCTAGAACCTATGCTAACGGCGTCATAGCAAGACAGTGTGGTGTCTTAAAGGGATGATTGCCAGTTGAGCATGTTGGTAAAGGTTCATGATGAAACAAGCGCGAAATGCACGAATAATTAGAAAGGACATAGGACGGAGCGCTTGTCCTGTGTCCTTTCTAAGTCTTCGTGGATTTTGCGCTTGTTTCACCATGAGTCTTAAAGGGACCCCGCAACATTTTTTTCAACATGGCTGGAAAACACTCCCGATCAGAATTCGAGGATCCTGTGAACATGTCAGCCAAATCTTGGGGGGCACTCCACGCGGCAGGAACTTTACAATTGTGTTTCAAGAACAGCGAAAAAGCGCTCGCTCTTCTCTGAGAGAATTAAGTCATTGACGGGCCCGACTATGTCATCGGAGAGGAGTACACGGTCAATTTGAATTCCTGCACTGAATAGTTACTGCAGCCGCCACCCCAGGCAGCACACAACGTCGGGCCGATATTGGTTTTACGGCGGCTGTGCGCGGCCCCACCTCGGGCCAGCATTGCCAGCCTGGCGCCGATATCGGCGGAGCCGTTGTCTTTTGCCGGCAAAATTGGGCCGACTTTGCCGCCTTTCAGCCCATGTTGGTCTTTCGCCGGCAACATTGGGCCGAGTTATCCGGCCTTCTGCCGTCTTCCCGCCGATATCGGCTTAGCCGACTTCTTTCACCGGCAACATTGGGCCGTGTTTGCCGGCGTTTTGCTGTTCTTCCGCCGATATCGGCTTAGCCGATGGCTTCCGCCGGCAACATTGGGCCGAGTTAGCCGCCGTTTTGCCGTACTTTCGCCGACATCGGCCGAGCCGATGGTTTTCACCGGCAACATTGGGCCGAGCATGCCGTCATTCTGCCGTGCTTCAGCTGACATCGGCGGAGCCGATGGCTTATCGACGATGTTGGAACTTTCTTGTCTCCTTTCAGACAGTTATACATGCCCTGTTGAGAACGTCCTCCTGCGTCGCGGCGCTCCAAAAGTCCTCGTCACCGACAGAGGTACGGCTTTTACGGCAGAGCTAACGCAAACCATCTTGAAATAGAGCCACACAAGTCACCGACGGACATCACCCGCAGGCGAATGGCCTCACCGAGCGGGTAAATGAAACCCTCGCCGACATGCTGGCAATGTACTGTACGTCGAACACATGACATGGGACGCCATAATATCTTCCGCACATAACCTGAAGTTAACACGGCAGTGTAAGAAACGGCGCACATATGACGCCGTTCAAACTAGTTCACGGAAGCCCCTCAACGACGCTGGACGCCGTGTTGCCGGCCGTCAGTGACGAGAATAACCTGGACGTTCAGCTCTACCTTTAGCCCGCCGAAGCCCGGCAGCTCGCCCGCCTAGCATACAATCGTAATGCAATAGAGCATTAGGCGCTTGAATATTTGTAGCTTAAGCTGTAGAATACCGCTACATGGATTGCTGTACTAGCACAAATAACAAAGTTCAAATATTGTACCGTGCTAATGCCGCACGTACGACTCGGGGCGCGAAGTATCGCCGACTGAATAGCTTGCATTCTCTTATTCGTTTCTGCTATGACAATGACTAACAACTATCACTAGCACAGTCACTTTTCTACCAAAAAAAGGTGGTCTTTAGAAGAATAACTGACTGAAATTAGATGGCCACTTCGTTGACCAGTTGTTCAACGCTATCAAAAATGTTGAAACGTTATAACACATACCATTAACTTCATGGGCCAAATTCGAAGTACTTCTGTTTCGTAAATGTTTTTGCCACTGGTCGGCCGACTTCGCTAATGTATCCAGCATCAAAATTCACCCAAACATTCCCGCACGAATGCTTTTAGCGGAAGAAGTTTTATGTGAATACTAATTCTGTGCATAAATCGAGCCTGTCATCATATTTATAGCGCTATATCCTTTCAGCCGCTGAATGTGTGCCGCCAGCGCTCATATACTACACGGACAGTTTCCGATCTCTGTGTTTACACATATTTACTCACGCGCGTGTTTGGGTGAAGCGTAACAAGCGCATTTGCTTCAGTGATGTCACATAATTTTACTTTATGAAAATAGTAAAAGCTCAGCAAGGCGTGTTGCTGAGCTAGTTGGTTCATTACTTGAGAAAAATAGGTATGGTGCAAAAAAGACCGGGCGAAGTGAAGACACGTTTTGTCGTTTGAATGTTTACAAATCAACTAGCCCGCTGACCATCTTTAACGAACTGACAAACACGTGTTTGCCACGTGTTTGTCAGTTCGCATTTGCACTTCGTTGCCGTCCATTTTGCGACATACATATCTTTTTCAAGTAAAAATCTCGCTCAACGATTGCTTCCCACGTGCTTTCAGAAACAGTCGCATAAAATTATTATTATGGCACGTGAAATACGATGAAAAATGCGGCTCCAACGTGGTGTACGCAAAGTTTTCATGCAGCGACATGTGGCAACAAGTGATGCATTGAAAATTCGACGAACGCCTTTCTCAAACGGCATGCCCATAGACATGCTGGGGGATCGCACACCATTGTGGTAGGCTGAGCCGTGCTTTCAAGAAGGGAGAATTCGCATTTTTTTTCGTCTTCTTCAACCTCTACCCCCCCCTCCCTCCCTTCCCCTCGTTCAGCGTCATTGTCGCGAAACTCGCTTGACCAGGCAGGGTAGGGTAGCCGTTTAGACGGAGGGACAATCGTAGCTGCGGGAGCAGGTTTTTTTTCACTCCGACCAGCAGAATTCTTCAAGAAGTGCGGCGTGTGGACATGTGTGGTGGAAAGTCAAAATCGTGCACGAGACGGATACGCGGCAGGATTCCGGCATTGTTTTCGGCAGAGATCACCGCAGCGAGAAACCAGTGGCCCCCTGCTTCCATGTTGAACTCGCTCACCTCATATAAGGCCGCGTGTTCACTGCTGTTACGTGTCATCAGATTTTTGTTCTCTTCTTATCGCGTATTCTCTATTGACCATCGTGTTTTGTGTATTCTGATATGGTGCGCTTGCATTTTTTATTCGCTCGTGTTTTTAGCGATCCAACGGGCACACGTGAGTGGTTTTTATGCACGATTCCTTTCTGTTACAATCTTACCTTTAGATTAGGAATGCGTGCGTGTCTATCTTGTTTAGATGTAGAGTTCATGGGATCTTGTGGTACCGCTCGCAATGTTTCTCGCGTCGCGTGCAGCAGTTTATCCATCTTTTTCGCCCTTAAGATATCACTGAAAAAATTGCAATTCCCGCTTAAAGGATAACGCTAATTTAATTGCCAGTCATGTGTTGCGAATGCCTACCGTTCCTTGGTGAACTTAATAAACGTGGGGGGGGGGGTGCTCCTCTGCTCGTAATTAGCTCACGCGTATACACAATCTTCTAGTCTAGTTGCCACTCTTAATCTCGCTTTTTCGGCAAGCCGCCTAACATTATCTTTCTTTTCTTCGGGTCCGTCTTTAATCCTACTTTAATGCTGCCTTCGTTTACATCTCCAGAATTTTTTTCGTGATTCGGCACCGTCGTTACTGAAAAGCGCGATATCGTCCGCAAAACGCAAGTAGCTAAGATATTCTTCGTTAATCCTTATTCCTATTTTTGCCCGTTCTAGTTCTTTCAATATTTATAGTGAATGTGCCGCGCATAACGTTGAAGAGATTGTAACTCTTCGCATAGGCGTGCGCACAGTGGGGCAGGGGGGCGGCCGGCCCCCGTAGTCACCTAAGAAGAGGTGGGCGCAAGGTCTGCCAAACACATTGACTTAATAGGGAGGGGGGGGCGCCGCGATGAACCTTCGCCCCCCCCACCCCCTCTGAAGGGGAACCCTGCTCACGCCTATGATTTTGCGCCTGATCCCATTCTCGATTAGGATTGTCCTGCTTTTTTTGAGGAATACGGTGGCTGTGGGGTTGTTTTAGATGTTGGCTACGGTATCTATAGATGTTTAGATATTCCTTTATGGCATAATTATTCCGGAACTGCTGGCGTGTGTTCATATCTGTGAATAAATTTGTGTTTATCACCTTGCAAATGTGTTGCTCCTTAATTTCTCAGACGCATGCGTAGTTGGTGCAGCAGGCCTTTCATCAATTTAGTTTTGTTTGAGACAATATTGACTTTCGTTCTCGGCCTTGCACGGTTCGACAGAATTGTGGGTCTTAATCGCACACTAAGACATCAGTGGAGCAGTCGTTCTAATTAGGAAGCATTTTTCGAATATGGCACCAATGGCAGTCGATGAATGTCGTTGGGCCGCGAATAGTCTATTTTAGCGCTGCTGACTTACAGTACAGTAACCACAGTAATACCGAACTGCCGTGGTCGGCACGCAGCCATTTTACTTTATAACACATGTATCAGCCTGCCTGATCAGGTTACTTTACGTATCGAGCTGCTACCGCCGGTGTCTCCATATAACTAGCTACGTGCCGACCACGACGGTACAGTACTAAGGTACTTAACGCACGGTAAGCACCACTGCTAAACATAATAACGGGTGTAAACGGTCACGCCGGCGGCTACCCGACGTCGGCGGGGCCGACACCGCGCCAGCATCGGCTGAATAACGGCAGGCCCGTCTCGGACCGACGCTGGCTAGCCCACGTCGGCCCGAAACCGGCAAGCCCGCATCGGCCCAAAGGAGGCTAGCCGGACGCGGGCCGATGCGGGTGAAAGTAGCGCGAGCGTGATTTGCCGACGTGGGGCCAATATTGCCGCCGCAATTTGCCGACGTTGGGCCGAGATCGGTCCAATGGCGGCGTGCTGCCTGGGATACAATCTTTAGTTCTGTTCGTCGTTGCGGGGGGGGGGGGCGAGGATCTGCTCCTCGATCTACAGCAAACGCGGCGGGCGGACCCGATCTTCGCCGCGGACATCTCCTCAATGAAAACTGAGGGACACGGGAACTCGGGCCATAAGCCTTGTTGATTCTGAAAGGCCAGTTCAGCTCGTGACTTTCTATTAGCGCCGGTGTACCTGTCAGCGTTTCCTGCCGTGGACGCTACCCAGGCAGCACGCCGCCATTGGACCGATCTCGGCCCAACGGCGGCAAATGACGGCAGCAATATTGGCCCCACGTCGGCAAATCACGCTCGCGCTACTTTCACCCGCATCGGCCCGACGTCGGCTAGCCGCCTTTGGGCCGATGCGGGCTTGCCGGCTTCGGGCCGACGTGGGCTAGCCAGCGTCGGTCCGAGACGGGCCTGCCGTTATTCAGCCGATGATGGCAAGCCGTCATTGGGCCTATGTATGCTAGCCGATGCTGGCGCGGTGTCGGCCCCGCCGGACGTCGGGTAGCCGCCGGCGTGACCGTTTACACCCGTTATTATGTTTTAGCAGTGGTGGCTTACCGTGCGTTAAGTACGGTAGTACTGTACCGTCGTGGTCGGCACGTAGCTAGTTTATATGGAGACACCGGCGGTAGTTGCTCGATGCGTAAAGTAACTTGATCAGGCAGGCTGATACATGTGTTATAAAGTAAAATGGCTGCGTGCCGACCACGGCAGTTCGGTATTACTGTGGTTACTGTACTGTAAGTCAGCAGCGCTAAAATAGACTATTCGCGGCCCAACGACATTCATCGACTGCCGTTGGTGCCATATTCGAAAAATGCTTCCTAATTAGAACGACTGCTCCACTGATGTCTTAGTGTGCGATTAAGACCCACAATTCTGTCGAACCGTGCAAGGCCGAGAACGAGTCAATATTGTCTCTAACACAACTAAATTGATGAAAGGCCTGCTGCACCAACTACGCATGCGTCTGAGAAATTAAGGAGCAACACATTTGCAAGGTGATAAACACAAATTTATTCACAGATATGAACACACGCCAGCAGTTCCGGAATAATTATGCCATAAAGGAATATCTAAACATCTATAGATACCGTAGCCAACATCTAAAACAACCCCACAGCCACCGTATTCCTCAAAAAAAGCAGGACAATCCTAATCGAGAATGGGATCAGGCGCAAAATCATAGGCGTGAGCAGGGTTCCCCTTCAGAGGGGGGGGGGGGCGAAGGTTCATCGCGGCGCCCCCCTCCTCCCTATTAAGTCAATGTGTTTGGCAGACCTTGCGCCCACCTCTTCTTAGGTGACTACGGGGGCCGGCCGCCCCCCTGCCCCACTGTGCGCACGCCTATGCGAAGAGTTACAATCTCTTCAACGTTATGCGCGGCACATTCACTATAAATATTGAAAGAACTAGGACGGGCAAAAATAGGAATAAGGATTAACGAAGAATATCTTAGCTACTTGCGTTTTGTGGACGATATCGCGCTTTTCAGTAACGACGGTGCCGAATCACGAAAAAAATTCTGGAGATGTAAACGAAGGCAGCATTAAAGTAGGATTAAAGACGGACCCGAAGAAAAGAAAGATAATGTTAGGCGGCTTGCCGAAAAAGCGAGATTAAGAGTGGCAACTAGAATAGAAGATTGTGTATACGCGTGAGCTAATTACGAGCAGAGGAGCACCCCCCCCCCCACGTTTATTAAGTTCACCAAGGAACGGTAGGCATTCGCAACACATGACTGGCAATTAAATTAGCGTTATCCTTTAAGCGGGAATTGCAATTTTTCAGTGATATCTTAAGGGCCAAAAAGATGGATAAACTGCTGCACGCGACGCGAGAAACATTGCGAGCGGTACCACAAGATCCCATGAACTCTACATCTAAACAAGATAGACACGCACGCATTTCTAATCTAAAGGTAAGATTGTAACAGAAAGGAATCGTGCATAAAAACCACTCACGTGTGCCCGTTGGATCGCTAAAAACACGAGCGAATAAAAAATGCAAGCGCACCATATCAGAATACACAAAACACGATGGTCAATAGAGAATACGCGATAAGAAGAGAACAAAAATCTGATGACACGTAACAGTAGTGAACACGCGGCCTTATATGAGGTGAGCGAGTTCAACATGGAAGCAGGGGGCCACTGGTTTCTCGCTGCGGTGATCTCTGCCGAAAACAATGCCGGAATGCTGCCGCGTATCCGTCTCGTGCACGATTTTGACTTTCCACCACACATGTCCACACACCGCACTTCTTGAAGAATTCTGCTGGTCGGAGTGAAAAAAACCTGCTCCCGCAGCTACGATTGTCCCTCCGTCTGGACGGCTACCCTACCCTGCCTGGTCAAGCGAGTTTCGCGACAATGGCGCTGAACGAGGGGAAGGGAGGGAGGGGGGGGGCTAGAGGTTGAAGAAGACGAAAAAAAATGCGAATTCTCCCTTGTTGAAAGCACGGCTCAGCCTACCACAATGGTGTGCGATCCCTCAGCATGTCTATGGGCATGCCGTTTGAGAAAGGCGTTCGTCGAATTTTCAATGCATCACTTGTTGCCACATGTCGCTACATGAAAACTTTGCGTACACCACGTTGTAGCCGCATTTTTCATCGTATTTCACGTGCCATAATAATAATTTTATGCGACTGTTCTGAAAGCACGTGGGAAGCAATCGTTGAGCCGAGATTTTTACTTGAAAAAGATATGTATGTCACAAAATGGACGGCAACGAAGTGCAAATACGAACTGACAAACACGTGGCAAACACGTGTTTGTCAGTTCGTTAAAGATGGTCAGCGGGCTAGTTGATTTTGAAACATTCAAACGACAAAACGTGTCTTCACTTCGCCCGGTCTTTTTTGCACCATACCTATTTTTCTCAAGTAATGAACCAACTAGCTCAGCAACACGCCTTGCTGAGCTTTTTACTTTTTTCATAAATTATGTGACATCCCTGAAGCAAATGCGCTTGTTACGCTTCACCCAAACACGCGCGTGAGTAAATATGTGTAAACACAGAGATCGGAAACTGTCCGTGTAGTATATGAGCGCTGGCGCCACACATTCAGCGGCTGAAAGGATATAGCGCTATAAATATGATGACAGGCTCGATTTATGCACAGAATTAGTATTCACATAAAACTTCTTCCGCTAAAAGCATTCGTGCGGGAATGTTTGGGTGAATTTTGATGCTGGATACATTAGTGAAGTCGGCCGACCAGTGGCAAAAACATGTACGAAACAGAACTACTTCGAATTTGGCCCATGCAGTTAATGGTATGTGTTATAACGTTTCAACATTTTTGATAGCGTTGAACAACTGGTCAACGAAGTGGCCATCTAATTTCAGTCAGTTATTCTTCTAAAGACCACCTTTTTTTGGTAGAAAAGTGACTGTGCTAGTGATAGTTGTTAGTCATTGTCATAGCAGAATCTCATAAGAGAATGCAAGCTATTCAGTCGGCGATACTTCGCGCACCGAGTCGTACGTGCGGCATTAGCACGGTACAACATTTGAACTTTGTTATTTGTGCTAGTACAGCAATCCATGTAGCGGTATTCTACAGCTTAAGCTACAAATATTCAAGCGCCTAATGCTCTATCGCATTACGATTGTATCCTAGGCGGGCGAGCTGCCGGGCTTCTTCAGCGGGCTAAAGGTAGAGCGCAACGTCGAGGTTATTCTCGTCACTGACGGCCGGCAACACGGCGTCCAGCGTCGTTGGGGGGCTTCCGTGAACTAGTTTGAACGGCGTCATATGTGCGCCGTTTCTTACACTGCCGTGTTAACTTCAGGTTATGTGCGGAAGATATTATGGCGTCCCATGTCATGTGTTCGACGTACAGTACATTGCCAGCATGTCGGCGAGGGTTTCATTTAGCCGCTCGGTGAGGCCATTCGCCTGCGGGTGATGTCCGTCGGTGACTTGTGTGGCTATATTTCAAGATGGTTTGCGTTAGCTCTGCCGTAAAAGCCGTACCTCTGTCGGTGACGAGGACTTTTGGAGCGCCGCGACGCAGGAGGACGTTCTCAACAGGGCATGTATAACTGTCTGAAGGGAGACAAGAAAGTTCCAACATCGTCGATAAGCCATCGGCCCCGCCGATGTCAGCTGAAGCACGGCAGAATGACGGCATGCTCGGCCCAATGTTGCCGGTGAAAACCATCGGCTCGGCCGATGTCGGCGAAAGTACGGCAAAACGGCGGCTAACTCGGCCCAATGTTGCCGGTGAAAGCCACCGGCTAAGCCGATATCGGCGGAAGAACAGCAGAACTCCGGCAAACACGGCCCAGTGTTGCCGGTGAAAGAAATCGGCTAAGCCGATATCGGCGGGAAGACGGCAGAAGGCCGGATAACTCAGCCCAATATTGCCGGTGAAAGACCAACATCGGCTGAAAGGCGGCAAAATCGGCCCAATTTTGCCGGCAGAAGTCAGTGGCTCCGCCGGTATCGGCGCCAGGCTGGCAATGCTGGCCCGAGGTGGGGCCGCGCACAGCCGCCGTAAAACCAATATCGGCCCGACGTCGTGTGCTGCCTGGGGCCAGCTGATACGGGGTTGCAAGTTAATCCAAGGGCTGTTGGGCACTGCATGATTTCGAAGCACGGTGAACGCGCTGGAAACTACCACACATTGAAAGCCGTAGAGGTAGGAGCCATTGTGGTTTTGGATTCTGCTTCCGTTATGGAGGGTTGTATGTCAGAGCGCAAACGCAAACATACGGAGCTATGTGCATTTTCGCAGAGACTGACCGACAGCATGTATTTTCATTCGACGCAACCATGAATGACGTCATGTTTTTCGGTCAAGGAGGTTTTAAGGTTGCTGCGCCACATCTGCTGTAGTGCAACCTTTCTTCTCACGGGAAAGTCTGTCAATCTGCAGATTTCCGGCGGACACCTGTCTCTCCCACCACCACAATTAAGCTCCGGTCCCGTGGGAACAGGACTTTTTTCGACGGTGCCGTGCTGGCTTACGATGAACGGTCGGACTTCCTTACCGTGGACTTCCTTACGTAGTCGGACTTCCTTACCGTGGGAAGACGAACCCGACCACGTTCCCCAATCACCGTGGACGACACGTGTGACATTGGATGGAACGAATTTAAGGGGGTATGGTAGGGTAGATGGAATAAAAAAGCGTTTTTTATTTCACTGATGAAAAGTAATACACACTATGAGGAACGAAACTGTGCATTGGCGACCTCGCAGGAGTACTCAAACCTATTTAAAACTGGCGTCAAGAACCGTGCCTCCAGATGGATTCGAGGGTTTGTTGACATGTCCTTTTCCATGATTCGTTCTGCGTATATGCATTTTTTCACTATAAATATGGCTAGAACGGTTAAATAGATTCATTTCCTGCCATTTTGATAACTTTTGATTGCAGAATTTCGCACCAGGAATGATTTTGTACCGTACTCATTGGTTTATGCTGTGAGCATTTCCCGCGCGTGTTTTAAACATAAGAATGCGTTTTTCTCACAATCTGGTGTTTCAAAATTTTCCAAACTTCATGTATATTTTCGGGAAAACTATCCGACCAATTGCGCTCAAATGTTCTCAGATTATACCTTAATTCCTTCCAAATCGTCTGAACATATTACTTCGAAGAAGTGTGCAATTTATAATGAAGATAGAAAACTGTATATTAAATGAAAAGTATCTCTTACGGCACGTGACAAGTGAGAACCATACTTTTTCTTTTGACATAAATGTAAGAACCCGATTTTATAGCTAGGCGCTAACGCCACTAACGCCACTATGTGGAATTAGCATGCCGAAGTTGACGGTCATACTGTTTTCGTGTTTGCGCAAAGCCAGATTTAAGTTTACACCTCAGTCTAAAACTTCGTGCTCAAATACAAAAAAAAAGTAATAAAGGCTACAGGGCCAAACCTTGTGCTGAATGAGGGATGCAAACATTCTCAGTGAACACACAAAATTTCACAATAAAATATATAGAACAGTTCCTGAGATATAAACCTGAAACCAAGACTACGTGTTTACCCTACCAGACCCCCTTAAGACAGTGGCTGCCCTTTGTTAGGGCAGTCGCCCAGCCAACTATGTCGAGCTGGCGTGTTGTCTGCAGTATCAACAGGTCACTTGCTATAAACTTGTTATCGCTTTCCAAAACGCTTGTCTCATTGTCTGGCTACCAGGCACAAGTTGGACCTCGGCCAGATCGGCTCGTCAGCCTACGACTCACTCAATACGACGCGCTACCCTTGCGACGTAGCAAGTTTATAACAAGGTGCACATAAATTATTTGACTCAAAGTATTGTTTGGCGATGTTTTTTCTCATTCGTATGACTTCAAAAGTGTAACTTTTGCACAATAATTTCTTTTATGTTTGCCTAATTTCTTGTTTCCGTGTGTGATAAAAGGTGAAAAAGAAACATAGGCCTGACAGATTTGTACAAGACCTGAATGCATACCTTTGACATCATGGTTTCTTGGCAGTGAGTCGCTGTCGGTGGCATTGCAGATAATCGACCTAAAAGCGGGCTCCGTCCGTGAACGGGCATGTGACCAGAGTAGGTCTCCATGCAGCTTGACTGCGGCCAATAACAGGGCCGCGCCCAGTAAAAGGAGCAGCGACCGCCTCCGGCGGACCATAGCTTGCTGTGAAACCAAATGTATTGTCAGGCTTGATTCCGACATCGGGAGATGGCTGACCCGCACATCCCGTGGTGCCGATACTGTGGCATTCAAAGAGAAAGAACGAACAGAAATATGAGCACAGGTGTTAATTCTCTAACGCACACGGGAGGTTATCTACCCACGCCTTAAATAGATTATGTTAATCTATTTCTTCCTCTTCAAGGGACCCTTGATAATATTGTACAATTGCGTTGTGATGGTAGAGCAAGTCCTTGGGATCATTAGAAAAACACGACAAGTTAGTGCACGTCTGGTCACTGCAGTTTGCCTAAAACATGCACAGTATGTTGCGGCTCATTCTTTGAGAACTTCTACAGAGAACGTTGCCAACATAGGCGGCGTGCGCAGCGCTCCCCACTAAGGGGGAGGGGGGGGCGAAACGAAGTCTCATCGCAGCGCGCCCTCTCCCTCTGTTGGTCGTGTTCAAAAGAAAACCAGCAAGCTTTCAAGCTCCGCAGTAGATGCAAAAAGAAATAAATTGGGGAGGGGTGAAGCTTGTAGGCAAGGGTGTTTCAGCTCCACTAACGTGAAACCTGTGGAGGGGTGAAGCATCCAGTGTGTGCCGGTGTTTCCCACAGCGAAGTCACTGCTAATGGCTAATGAGAGACAGAAGAAAGATTAGACACGGAGGCCCGCGGTCCGCTTTTAGTTAACGCGCACGCTGCGAATTTTCGCTCCTCAACTACGCACAAGAGAAATCTCGCACCGGCACTACATTGCAGTTCAAGATCTAGTGTCTATATATACGGGGTGGCCGGTGAACGGTTGTGCAGCGCAAGCAGTCGGTTTTTAAAGACGATAGTCTTTTTGGAATACTTGAACGCTGAAATTTTGGTCTGTCTGTCTGTCGGTCTTTCTGTCTGCCTGTCTGTCTGTCTGTCTGTCTGTCTGTCTGTCTGTCACACGATTTAGCTAACCGGCCAAAGCTTAAGCACTTGCTGAACGCCCAGCCATCTTGAACTGGTAGCTGCGTTCATACTTGGGAACATTGTCGGTAAAAAAGCAAATATTACGCATATCTGGGACGCAACATCAATACGTAAGTTTTAGATGGTGTGTTCCTTTACTAGAAAATACATAGATAACGTCAAGACGTTTATTAGCGGGCACTCGACGACGGTGACAGACAAAACGGGGCCGACTCTCTGCACGAGGGGCGTGCTCTCAAAGAAGAGGTGACCCACTAGACGGCATTCGAGAGGACGACCCATTACCGACTACGAACGCTTCGCTACAATTACCCCGGCTACGAAAAGGGAGTCGCCTGGCGACCTAGCAGCTTGTCACTATGAGCGGGTCATGGTAGGGCTTCAGGCGCTCCACGTTGACAATGTCGCGCCCTCGACGGCGCATGTCCGAAGGCGGTTCGATGGGTTCGATCAGGTAGTTGACCGGGGATGTGCGTTCCATGACACGGTAGGGGCCTTCGTATTTGGGCAGTAGTTTGGAAGAGAGGCCAGTTGCAGTAGTCGGGACCGAGAGCCACACGAGCGCTCCAAGGAGGAACGTGGACTCAGAAGGGGTGGTGTCACCGCGAATGCTCTTCTGCCGCTCTTGTTCGTACGTTGTAAAGGTCTTCGCAAGCTCGCGACATTCTTCAGCAAGCCTGGCTGTGCCCGAAATAAGCGTACATTCAGATTGATCTGGCTTGTAGGGAAGGATGGTGTCGATTGTGTGCGACGGGTGCCTGCCGTACAATAAGAAAAATGGTGAGAAACCAGTAGTGCTCTGAGAGGCGGCATTGTAGGCGTACGTGACGAAGGCAAGAATAGCATCCCAATTTGTGTGGTCGGCGGCGACGTACATCGAGAGCATGTCGCCGAGCGGGCGGTTAAAGCATTCGGTGAGGCCATTCGTCTGCGGGTGGTAAGCAGTAGTTTTGCGGTGAACAACGTTGCACTCTTTGAGAATGGCTTCCACGACTTCCGACAAGAAGACACGGCCTCGATCTCTGAGCAGTTCCTGGGACGGACCGTGACGCAGCATGAATCGGTGGAGCAGAAAGGAGGCCACATCGCGCGCTGTAGCCGCAGGGAGGGCGGCAGTTTCAGCGTATCGCGTGAGGTGGTCTACAGCGACGATGACCCAGCGGTTATCAGCGGACGTCAGAGGAAGTGGCCCATACAGATCGATGCCAATGCGCCCAAACGGTCGGTCAGGGCAAGGTAGAGGGTGCAGACCTGCCGGCGACAGGTGCGTTGAAGTTTTGCGGCGCTGACAGTCGATGTAGGAGCGAGCTAACTTCTGCACGTAGCGGTACATCCCTCGCCAAAAGTACCGAAGGCGAATGAGGTGGTAGGTTTTCGATACCCCAGAGTGTGCACACTGCGGATCAGAGCGCAACGACTCGCATATGTCAGAACGCAGACTGCGGGGTATTTCTAGTAGCTACCGGCGGCCGTCGCCGTTGTAATTCCGTCGATGGAGCAGGTCGTCGCGAACGGCGCAATGGTGGGCTTGACGACGCAACGCGCGAGTGGATGGTGTGGCCGACGGATCAGTCAGTAAGTCTATCAGTGAGGCAATCCATTGGTCCTTGCGCTGTTCGGTAGCAATGGTGTGAATGTCGATGGAAGAAACGGCAAGGTGAGACACTGAGCTGTGGGCATTTTCGTCAGGCAAGGGAGAGCGCGACAGGGCGTCGGCGGCAGCATGGTGGCGTCCGTTGCGGTACAGCACGCGGATGTCGTAGTCTTGCAGGCGAAGTGCCCAACGGGCTAGACGGCCTGAGGGATCCTGCAACGACGACAACCAGCACAGTGCATGATGGTCGGTGACAACATCAAATTGGCGACCATACAAATAAGGTCGAAACTTCGCAAGGGTCCCGATGATTGCCAGGCATTCTTTCTCCGTGACGGTGTGGTTGGTGTCGGCTTTAGTAAGCGTACGGCTTGCATATGCCACGACATATTCTGGGAACCCAGGTTTGCGTTGCGAAAGGACAGCGCCGAGGCCAACACCGCTGGCATCCGTGTGTACCTCTGCAGGGGCCGTTGGGTCGTAGTGGCGTAGTATGGGAGGATACGTCAACAAACGACGGAGCTTTGCGAAAGCGTCGTCGCACTGTGACGACCACGAATTGAGGGGCCCGTTGCTGCCAAGGAGCTTCGTCAGCGGCGATATGATAGTCGCGAAATTTCGGATAAAGCGCCGAAAGTAGGAGCATAATCCTACGAAACTGCGCAGTTCCTTGACGGACGTAGGTTTGGGGAACTCTGTCACGGCCCGAAGCTTTACTTGATCAGGGAGAATTCCGTCCTTGGACACTACGTATCCTAGTATCGTCAGCTGCCGTGCTGCAAATCGGCACTTCTGTAGATTCAGTTGTAGCCCGGCCTCGCTCAAACGCGTCAAAACATGCCGCAGGCGTTGAAGATGCATGGAGAAGTCCGGGGCGAAAACGACGACGTCGTCGGGGTAGCACAGGCACGCGTACCATATTAAGTTGCGCAGAACGGTATCCATCATGCGCTCAATGGTCGCGGGCGTATTGCACAGCTCAAACGGCATGACGTTAAATTCGTACAAGCCGTCGGGTGTGACAAACGCTGTCTTCGGTCAAGCGTCATCAGCCATGGGGACTTGCCAGTACCCTGAGCGCAAATCGAGCGATGAAAAAATTCTGCTCCTTGCAGGCTGTCAATGGCGTCGTCTATTCGAGGTAGGCGATAAACGTCCTTGCGGGTGACCTTATTGAGTCGTCGGTAGTCCACACAGAACCGCACAGAGCCGTCCTTCTTCCCAACGAGAACGACAGGAGAAGCCCACGAGCTGTTGGAGGGTCGAATAACATCGCGGCGAAGCATGTCTTCGACTTGCTCGTTAATTACACGACGCTCTGCTGGCGATACGCGATATGGACGTTGCCTCAGTGGTGGTTGGGTGCTAGTGTCGATGTGATGCGTGACAGCAGACGTGCGGCCGAGAGAAGTTTGCGCGACATCGAACGAAGAACGAAATTCTTCCAGCAGGCATAGAAGCTGGGAACGCTCGACCGATGTAAGGTTGTCAGCAATCGAGGAACCAAATACACCAGCGGGTGACGAATCAGATGTGGAAACAGCACTGAGTGGACGGGAGCTGGCGCAGTGCGTGTCACCCGGTGCGTCCATAACTTGTGCGTCTTCGAGGGCTTCGGCTCTGCCGAGGCATTCCCATCGCACCAATGTAACAATGTACGGGGATGGGTTCGTAACAAAAATATCGGTGTCGCCCTGAGTGACTTGGATGGTCGCAAATGGCACCAGCAAGCCTTTCCTATTGAAAACGCGCTCAGATGGAGAAAGGAGTGCAACGGCGTCGGCGAGACCGGTGCAATAGACTGACACAGCCGTTGACGAGTTTGCAGGAAGTGTGGTGTCGTCTTTGACGAGTAACTTGGTCGCAGCCGCTAGGCTGTCCGCCGGCGTCAAATCTGGGAATGGTAAGAGCTCTATTTCGGCTGGTGCGCACCGAATTACGGCGTCGTGACGTGCGAGAAAATCCCATCCCAGGGTGGCGTCGGTGCAAGAGGAGGCGTTTGCTGGGCGGCGTCTTGAGTCATGGTAGCAGGCACGGTACGGTATCGAAGCTCCAAGGGCATCGAATGCGGACCGTAGTTGTTGAAAGGGCACAGCACTCTCCACCAAATTGTCAAGACGTTTATTAGAGGGCACTCGACGACGGCGACAGTCAAAACGGGGCCGACTATCTGCATGAGGGGCGTGCTCTCAGGGAAGAGGCGACCCACTAGAAGGCGCTCGAGAGGAAGACCCATTACCGACTACGAACGCTTCGCTACAATACGTAATTCGAAAGACCCTAGTGTTTCTTAGGCTGCGCTGAAAATGCCACGCTATGCCAGCGCCTCCTCTATTTTTTAGTGCCTGGGCGAACGCTCTCCTCGGGCCGTCGAGCGCGCGCTCCGCGTCCGCTTGCCGCTGCCGCGTGGTGGCGCTGTGCAAGTAGACTACGGGAAGCTGGCGCTGAACTGCCGCGCGTATCGCGAAGCTCACGAATTCGTTTTTGCATCCGAGTTAAATTGCATTTATGCTTCTTGCAAGCTTTCACAGGTACAGGGGGATGGAGAGAAACGCGAACATAGCGGGGCGCTGTTTTCATCACGCTCTAATTGTGGTGACAATAAAAAGATGCTACATGGTCTTTTGAAAATAAATGCGAAACAGCAAAGAATGCAGATGCCGCATGTTTGCGTGTCTTTCCATCCCCGCTGTACGTATTCCGCAGGCAGTCTGTCAGTCCGTGCTGCCGGTTCGATACTTGCACTCGAGTTTGATAGTATTCGCGTTTTATTTTCTATTTCAGGCTATTGCAACCGCACCAATGCCTTAGTATGTCATACTGTTGTGTTCCACTCTGCAAATGGAACTGAAGGAAATCAC
This sequence comes from Rhipicephalus sanguineus, assembly GCF_013339695.2. Taxonomy (NCBI): domain Eukaryota; kingdom Metazoa; phylum Arthropoda; class Arachnida; order Ixodida; family Ixodidae; genus Rhipicephalus; species Rhipicephalus sanguineus. Next base: position 77,889,513 of record NC_051185.1, read on the forward strand.
GATTGTCTTTTTTTATTTACCTTTCTTGATAAAGAAATAAAATCTCACAGGGTCCCTTATGCATTAATCTAAGACGACTCAAAGGCGAAAGCTATCTTCTTCCTTTTCTTCCAGTCAATGTATTGAATATTCCCTGCCTCCCTCCAAGATATTTCTGCGTCTAACGTGGGTTTCTTACAGCCTCAAGGATCGGAGGCAGTGCAAGCTTTCTGCACATCAGCGGAGGCATGCACTGCCTCCGTGATCAGTCCATTTTGACCAAGCGAAGATGTAATATGACGACGTCACGTGATGTAACGTCAAGATGATATCACAAAATTTTATGATCTATGATGTCGTATCATGACGTCATCACGTAATTACTTTTTGAATCACTCGTGCTGACGCCGCCGACGGTCAATTTTCGCTTTTGATGAGGCATCTAAGGCTTTCACCTTAGTACATTGTTCGGCTGTCGTTCCATGAGATTCCAGCTGCCGCTGGAGTTTGGTAGAGGTGGCTTACAGTAATTAGGCGGGATAATTGGTCGCCTAATACATCTTCAAACTACACTAGAATATGCAGCTGTCGTTTACGAAGCGAAGATTTCATAGAATATAAGAAGCGGCGGCTTAAGAAGTATGCAGTAGTGTCACTCTTTGCAGACTACTCTTGACGTTTGCAGAGCAAGGTAACAACTGAACCAAGCATGGCAAGTATCCCTAAACGTGACCGTGTTGCGTCCAAAGAGTCAAGGAATGCATGTAGTACCAGTAGCAACGCTGCCTCGCGATCGCCGCCATGTGTATGCAGCGCTGACATTAGGTCCAGAAGCCGAAGAATCGGAGCCCATGGACACCACATGCGCTACCGGAGAAACAACCGACAATCATTATGTACAGTATCACAACAGATGAGTGCACAAGGCTGAGCAGGCTGTCCCACGCGACAAAAGCGTCCAGGTCGACAGCCATTCGGCCTCTATACTTTGCTCACTACCGAAAAGGGCAAATGGAAGAGAAAAGAAAGATACCTGAGGAGCGAGATACCGAGGCTACAACAATGCGTCGACAAATACAAACGACTTGCTCAAGCAACTGACAACAGGCCGCGCCATTTGTCACGCCTTTGACATTCGCTCAAGTTGAGAGTCGGCACTACGACTTTATACTTGAACGACAGCGTCTGTTCACGCACAAAGGTCAGTGTTGCAGGAAGCGTGCGGCATATGTCGCTGTTTTTGTTTGTTTTTCGTACCACCATGATTTAGCTGGTTGAAGCTATGAAATGATGAAATCACTTGGCACAGTTCCTCTTTTTCTGGCACCAGCTGTTGCTTTCTCCCGGTGGCAACAAATGCAATTCTCAAAAGCTTTACGAAGGGAACGGGCGATTACGTATATCCTGGAAGCAGTCTAGTGACATTTCATGCTATTTAGCGCATGAACGCCAGGCTTGCGTATAGTGCGCTACACCAGTAAATGGTAGCACGCATCGGGGAACTTTAAGCGCCCAAGCTTTCAGCATTAGCTCTTAGCAAATGCTGCTTTCGAAAATCGGCTTTCAGACAGTCAAAAACCGACTCTCAGTCAAGCGAACGTAACGACGGTGACAAAATAATTTTCCGTGCATCACTGGTATGTGCTCTTTGGAATCGGGCTAGCAGACGACGCGCGAGCGTCTCGATCAAACAGCCGCGAAAGACACACGCCTTCGAAATGGGCTGGTTGCCCAGAACGACAAGGGTTTCATGATTTAACTTTACAAGTTTTCATTATACTTTAAACAACGCGAATACAGCCGAAAACTGAACCATATAGCAGCTTCGAATGCAGCCACGGCATTCGTTTCCACGAGCGACGACGCGTCGGCGGGTCTACTTCGGTGGCGGCGCCAGGCGGCTAAAAGCCGCACTAACGCCGACGGTCGGCTCCCACTGCGCTCCGCTCCTTCGTCCAGGCACAGAAAAATAGAGGAGGCGCTGGCTATGCACGAAAAAGCCCTCTGCCGACGATATGGTGCTGCCACCTGGTAGTGGCCATGGGATCCGCACAAGCTCGTGTTTCCCGACGCCACTGTCAGGTGACGTCCATATCTCACCCAGCGCCTCCTCTATTTCGTCAATGGTAGCCAGATGCGGCACATTGAACAAGGAGGAGGCGCTGTCTGAGGCAAGGCAAAACAAAAATAGCAGAAGACTACCTTCTTTCGATGGCATTTGCAGCGAAGCACTCAGATACGAGGCCAATTTCTTCAAACAAGAAACTCGCCAGCAGACGCTGATTGCGTCGGCATTGTCTCTCGCGGGCGAGGGTGCGTTTTCGTGCTTTGCGAGATGATACTTCAGCGTTCATCGCAGAAAGAGCATTTCCATAGTTAACCCGCGCCGTTCACTCCCTCTCGCCACACGGCGAGCGCTGAGGCGGTGGCGCCCTCTCTTGCGCTCAAGCAAATGGACCGTCCCGACAGCAGACGACGATGCACGCCGAGACGCCGTCTCTCTAAAGTGCTTTGCCCCTAAAATGTCAACGAAGTGATGACGTGCTTCCCACAGCGGTCTGTCTTTGGTCCCCGGCTTTGGGGGATGAAAATGGTGAGTAAAGAGCTCTTGGATTGCACCATCAGTGATACTCGGTCGCCGTTAGCGTCAACAACCTGTATGAACATAACCTCGCATTTAAACAATGGCGGCACAAGTCCGAGTGAATAAAGGTCTGCGGCACAATTGGCGCCCCCTTCGGATGATTAAGGGCGGCGGCCGCCCCCCCCCCCCCTGCTCCTATCGTGCGCACGCCTATACACGCCAAGTCTCGCAATGTCTATGTCAAATAACTGTATTTAGATGTCACTTTTCATATTTCTAAGCTAAGCGCCCCCGGAAGGCACATCAGGTCGCGCGAACCTAGACTTCCATGTGAGCATCGAGATGCTCTGCCATTTTCTAGAATACACGGTGCAAACGTATTCACTTGTATTCTTTAAAAGCAGTGTTTCGCATTCATGAATTGGGACTGGTGGAATAGATGAGGGACCCCTTGCGGAGAGACAAAGAAAGGTAGGGGGTCAAAACACAGCATGCAGCGTGAAGTACGTAGGTTTTATTTAAATGGGTCTCCGCGGATCTCCCTGGGTTTAGCGAAACCCCATTTCAGAGGAGAGGATCTCTGCGACACTTTTCCAAAAAATCATCGAATGACCTACTGCCGGAGGAGCCTATTGTCTCACTCACGAATCAGTTGTCCCAAAAAAGTTTGAACAGAAAGGAAAGATCAAAAGGGAGAGAGAAAGACGAAGATGTGAGGAGAGAGACAGCAAAAGGCCACTGCCGATTTCTTCTTAATGGGTCAGCCCAGGGCTGCCGTCTACGTGAAGCCGGGCCAAAGGGGTGTGTTGCCAGTGCCGCGGGCCTTAAAGGTCCAATCACCCGGCGTTAGCTAAATCCCTAGGATTCCCTATTCCCCGGACTCGGCAAAGCCACGCACGGCGAAGCGTGGGAGAGGTTGGAAACACCCCGTTGGCTGGGGTCCGTGGTGACGCTGCACACCTGCTTGCGCAGACGTCCCTGCGGGGGGAGGTAGTAAGGTGCTGCTCCGGAAGGGTTTTGCGAAAATAACTTCGTAATAGGGTCATTGCAAAAGTAAGAGAACAATGGAGTGTTCAGTTACCATGTATCCAGTGGGTGAGCTTCTGTGTCGTAGAAGGTTCCCCCCTCTCCTTCAGCTAGTTCCAAGCGGTCCAGCTGTTCAGTGTTTATTTCGAATGCCAAAAGCAGGGAAGCACTTCTGTTTTTTAGTGAGGCGTTCTGCCTGTGTTGAAGATTTATGTTCTTTTGTGGTGCATTTACATGGCAATGTTCCGCGATCTACATTGGAGAAAGAAACCAGTCATGTCCCTTGTTCAGTAACGTTCCATGGAGTGCCTGTTGCACAGTGCACGTGTGCCTGTGGCCTATCTCTTGAAGCGCCTCATCCTTCAAAGCAACAGCGTGTGAATTGTTAAAATATGAACCAATTTTATACCACACAGGCATTTTCTACTTTGCAGACATAAAGACAACGTAGGAATCAAGGCACCGCACATGTTAATTGACAACGCCCGAATCGGGGGAGGGTTAGTTTAGCGATGATGAGAATGCGCCCTGTTCCTTATTTTTCTGTTGGCTTTGCTATCACATCTGCACAGTGTTACTGTAACAGCAAGTTGTAGTCCAGTAGTGTGGAGCTTATCACACAAATTAGAGCCATCTAGATTCAGGAAAAGCAAAGGCAGTTGGATAAGAGGATACATTTCCAATTCAAAGAGGACAATGTTGCCAAAATGTATGTTTCATACCAGCGAAAAAGAATTGCTCAGCAAGGTATGGGTTATGACAGCTATGAATTTCAGATTTGAAATACCTCATTACACTCTTTGTTTGCAACGTTTTTATCAATCACAGTAGTGCTTGGCTGCAGGGGATCTTTTAGCATCTTCTGGTAGCCTCGATAACCCCAACCCAATGAAAATGACAACATAATTGCAACACGATGCCATCATGTACAGTACTTTTTATAGATATATTGATGTCACGATGTTTTAAATTTTAATAAACTGGCATTTTTTTCTATTTACAGCATAGGCATCCATGTCCTCCAACTTCGTTTATCACTAACGTTTTCTGCCGTGCTGCGGTGCAGATAGCTTTTAAAAAATAGAAAAAGCAAACTGAGGAACAAATTCGAACAAGTGCTCATTATATGAGGCGCCTTCATGCAGGTGTGGCGGATCAACTGTTAGAAGGTGCCTCACTGCCCGGCGTCCCACAGCAGCCTCGTCCTTTCACGTGGTCCTTCGGAGTGGCTGGTAAACAAGCACATGTCCAGCAACATTCCACACGTTTCAACCAAAGCTAGTATAAGAAATAAGGACCCGTGGCCGTAGCCCTGCAACACATCTTTACTCGGCAAGGGCTACCTCCGATCAGCAAATTTCTTTTTCATGACTGACACTTACCTCAACCGATTACCCACTTTAATTTCAACATCATCTGGCGAGTGGGACAGAACGTAACAGACGTAATTTGGCTGACTTCTGTGCGGCGCGGTTCACCACGAAGCCAGTTGGAAGATGAACAGAGCAAGCTCTGACCATTTGATCTCGCCCGAAATGTAGCAATGTCATTCGGTGAAGTTTCCAAAACGTCGATGATTTGTTCGCTTCGGGCACTATAACAATGTTGCCGACGCGAACGTAGATGAAGCTTGGGCCGGGTGGTGCACTGATAGGAGGCGTAATAAATATGCACTCTTCCATCTGCGCCAAAGCTCCATGCTTAGACCCTTCTAGTATTGAAGGCGTCGTTGTAGCTCAGCATGATCCAGCGATGTCTACAAAAGAAAATGCTTGAGCCTCTGTTTTTTGCTCTGGCAGTAATGGTGTCACTGAGGCAGGCACTGTCCTCAGTCACCATTTTCTGCAAGGCAAACAATGACAAATCACCATTTTTACCGCTTCCCGTCCATGTCAAGCCCAAAATCTTACCTGAAGATATGTCACTGTGTGTTTGACGTCACCATCAAGTGCACGGGCTTGAGCTGTTTGACAATCAGCACTATGAACTTGTGTTGCGCAGGCATAAGAAAGGGATGACAAATGTCCGTACTGGCGTTGAGCAAGTGCAGCGGCTATCAACGATAGCTCTTCAGTACCGAGTGCTCGACACTGCAATATCTCTGCAACGTCGGTGCCGATAAATGAGCGCTGGCGGCCGCTGTGTAGCATCGCTCAAATGAGGAGCAGTTGGTGTCCGCATTCCGGCTAAGTGCTACCAACCTGTAGCAGTACATGTTTGGCGTCTATGTCACCCATTCAGGCGGCAGTTGCAGACGGTGGAGTCCAGCCAGATATACCAAGCTGTGCAGTCCGTCTGGTTCCAGCGGTTTTTTTGGCGCCGCCTGACAAATTGCAAAGGATCGTTTTGTGGCGTTGGAATTTTTCCACCTAAGGATCCGGGAGCTTCCGCGAAACTGAGTTACATGATAGCGCGTTCCACATCAGTAGCAGCAGCATGCAATGTGCAACCGGGCTCGTTCCTTCTCGGCAGAAACATTGGCTGTACATTCTACTATGCTGTGTGCTCGCGGCCGTGAAGTTCTGCCACAGATTGAGCAGACGCCGATGGAGCGCCAGGGGCAGGTCTCGTCATAGCACTCATATCGCTAGGCTTCTGTGATCGAGTGGTGGGTTTGAGACGGCGACTGTTCTGGCTTACCTTCCCCGCGCACTTCGGCCCTAATTTTCAAAAAAGAGCAACAAAATGTCGTTCGCCTTTTGCGCTCCTGATTCAGGAGTTGCGTGCTCAAATGAGGCAATGGCATCTTGGGTGCAGTCTCCTTTGTTCTTTTGCCGGTACAATATTGCGAGGTCTTCTAAACCTCATTAGGACTCGATTAAGCACCACTGTATACTCTGTGGGGGTGTTGGTCGACGGCATAGGATGAAAAACAAAGGGGAATTACGAGTAACCTCGGGCGCACTCACGCAGGGCGTGCTCGCGCTGGCCAGCACAGCTTGGCAGTCTGTGAGGTAAAGCCAACTTCTTGTTAGGGAAAGCCAAGACAGGGAGAGAATGAATTAATAAAGTTTATTAAGAGTCCGGCAGTTTCCTTCGGGCGAGGCGCGAGGAAGAGGGGTTAAACTTGTCTCTTCGTCTCCAACGGCGCTCTCGTCCACAATGCCTAGTAATATCACCCCCGGCGGATGGAGCGCCATCACGGCGCCTCCTAAGTCATTCAGGACTGGCAGTGTAGTAGCGTTTGAGGCGCGACGCATGAACGACATCAGTAGATGGTGTACGAGAAGATGAGAGCGGATAGACGGGAGTGATGAGGTAGTCAACGTCAGTGACCATGTGGAGAACTTTGTAGGGCCCTGTGTATCAAGGGAGAAGCTTCTCGCACAAGCCTTCGCGTCGATACGGCGTCCAGAGTAGGACAAGAGATTCAGGAGGGTAGTCGACGTCGCTGTGCCGGTTATCGTAGCGCGCTTTTTGCGAGACCGGAGAATCACAGAGCCTAGCGAGGGCGACTCGGCGAGCCACGCGGGCGCGAGAAGCGACGTCCTGAGCATACACGCTTGGTACCACGGTATCAGAAGGGAGGAGCGTATCGAAGGGCAACGTAGGGTTACGGCCGTACAGAAAATAAGAACGGCGAATTGCCGGCGGTATCATGCCTCGACGAATTATAGGCAAAAGTAGCATAGGGTAGGGTTGCGTCCCAATCACGGTGGTCAGCAGAGACGTACATTGACAACATACCCGTGAGAGTTCGGTTGAGGCGCTGGTAAGACCGTTAGTCTGCGGATGGTAGGCTTTAGTAAGTTGATGTTCGGTAGAGCAGCTACGGAGGATTTCGTCGATGACTCTTGCGAGGAAGCAGCGGCCACGATCCGTAAAAAGCTGGAGCGGAGCACCGTGTCGAAGAATGACGTCATTGAGCAGAAAGTCCGCGACGTCCGTAGCGCAGCTAATTGGCAAGGCAAGTGTTATGGCATACCTGGTCATGGCATACCTGGTTGCATAGTCAGTTTCGACAGCAATCCATGTGTTACCTGACACGGACGTATGAAAAGGTCCGAGCAAGTCGAGACCGACGCGGAAGAATGGTTCGGATGGAATGTCAATAGGTTTAAGCAGGCCAGCCTGAGGAAGAGCAGGACGCTTGCGACGCTGACAGTGGTCGCAAGCAGCGACATATCGGCGTACAGAACGATACAGGCCAGGCCAAAAGAACCGCTGCCGCACGTGGTCACAGGAGCGTGAAACGCCCAGGTGTTCCGCAGCCGGATCATCAAGTAGATGTTGAAGTATGGTCGCACGCAGGTATCGGGGAATAACTAACAAAAATTCTGGACCATCAGGCTTCATGCGGCGGTGATACAGAATGTGATTGCGTAGGACATACTGGCGGAGAGAAGGGTCGGAACGTCCCGAGGAGACTTGGTGGATGACCATCTTGAGGGTTTATCCCCACGCTATTTTGCGCCGATGTCTAGGCTAGCAGGATCTACCGGATGACGCGAGAGACAATTGGCGTGTTGGTGCAGCCTGCCCGATTTGTAAATTACGTCGAAGGCATACTCATGGAGACGTAGAGCCCAGGCACCAAAGCGACCTGTTGGGTCCTTGAGCGATGACAGCCAACAGAGAGCGTGGTGGTCGGCAATAACCGAGAACTCACGTCCATACAAACAGGGGCGAAATTTTGCGACAGCCCAGATCAACGCAAGACATTCGCGCTCCGTGATCGAATAGTTGCGCTCAGATGTGGAGAGAAGGCGGCTGGCGTATGCAATAACACGTGTTTGGCCCCCCTGGTGTTGGCCGAGGACGGCGCCGATTACATGCCTACTGACATCTCTGCGAACCTCCGTAGTCCCGGACGGGTCAAAGTGGGCCAGTATTGGTGGTGAAGTGAGCAAGTTGATCAGCGTCGAGAACGCAGCCGCCTGGTCTTGGCCCCACGAGAGGGGGACGTCTTTCTTTAGAAGGTTAGTGAGCGGCCGGGCAATGGTGGCGAAATTGCGTATAGAACGTTGGAAGTGTGAGCATGAGCCAACAAAGCTCCGAACATCTTTAGTAGAAGAAGGCACAGGGAAATGCTTGGCAGCAGTAAACTTGTCAGAGTCAGGTTGTACACCAGTAGCACTTACAAGATGACCAAGCACAGTGATTTGTTGCCGGCTGAAATTGCACTTTTTGGAGTTTCGCTGGAGTCCCGCTCGACGAAAAACAGCTAGAATTGTCGACAAACGAGTTAGATTACTCTCAAACGTTGGGGAAAAGGCAATGACATCGTCGAGGTAGCAGAGACAGATGGACCATTTATAGCCACGAAGGAGAGAGTCCATCATGCGTTCGAACGTCGCTGGGGCGTTGCACAACCCAAGAGGCATAACCTTGAACTGATAGACGCCGTCCGGTGTGACGAAGGCAGTTTCTTCTCCGTCTAAGTCGTCGACAGAAATCTGCCAGTAACCCCAGCGCAGGTCTATGGATGAGAAGTATCTCGCACCGTGAAGACAGTAAAGGGCGTCGTCGATTCGTGGCAGCGGATATACGCTATTGCGGGTTATCTTGTTCAAGGCACGATAGTCGACGCGAAATCTCCAGCTGCCATCCTTCTTTTTGACCAAGACGACAGGTGACGCCCATGGACTTGAGGAGGCCTCAATCACGCCTTTTCAGAGCATCTTATCGACCTCTCGCTGTATGACCTGGCGTTCGGAATGGGATATACGATATGGTCGCCGTCTCACAGGACTAGCATCGCCGGTATGTATTTGATGCCTTACGAGTGACGTTTGACCTAAAGGGCGGTTATCGAAGTCGAAGATGTCCTTATAGGTCGTTAAAACGTGGCGAAGTTGCGCAGCTTGACCAGGCAGAAGTTCAGGCGCAAATCATTTTCGCGATTTCGTCGGGGGTGCTCTTGCTGAGCGGGCTGCAACACCGGACGACCAATCTCCTGCGTCAAATGCCACGATGTTGCACGCATCAAGTGCTGATATGTTGGCCAATGAAATGCCTTGCGGAATAACTTGGGTCGAGTTACTGAAGTTGAGGAGAGGGAGCTGTACGTAGTTGTCGACAACATTCACAAGGGTATGCGGCACAGCAATATTCCGGGCCAACAGCACGTCAACTAATGGAGACACTATGTGGTGATGCAGTCAAGGCCACACACGTGGCGGCTTGCGGTGGCAGCCGAACATAATACACAGAGCACAAGTGGCTTCGCGGTGAAGCTGGGACATCAGCAAGCCGAGGCAGTTCAAGTTGAAGAACGCCGGTGGCACTGTCAATGAGGGCGGCGTGAGGAGACAAGAAATCCAATCCGACAATGACGTCATTTGGGCACTGATCAAGAACAGCAAACAAAACAGAGGTGTGGTGATCGGCGATCGTGATGCGCGCTGTGCACATTCCTATAACGGCAGGACTTCTTCCGTCGGCGACACGAATAATGCCAGGAGCAGCCGGAGTAAGCACTTTCTTCAAGCGGCGACGACGTCGAGCACTCATCACAGAAATATGTGCCGACTATCAACAAGTGCAGAAGCAGTCAGGCCGTCAACGTCAAAGTGGATCAAATTTCGTCGTGTCGGCAGTACAAGGAGAGGATTTGAGGTAGAATTAGAAGATGGAGCATCACCTCTAAGAGCTCCATCTCTTAGTTTCCCTGTCGAAGATTTAGCGCTGAAGTCGGACGTCGTCGTAGAGGAGACGAAGACGACGGGCGACGCGCTGGCGGCGAACGGGACTGGTGACCTCGGGGCGACGGCGAGCGGCTGTGCGGCGTAGCAGTGGTATCGACGTTGTATCGCTCGAAAGGCTGGGAACGGCGGTATTTATCGGGGTACGGCTCAGGAGGCTGGGAACGGCGGTAGCTGTCGGTACGACTAGCAGTGGCATACCGGGTTCTTAAAGGCGAAGACCAACGGTTGTTGCAATGTCGTGGGACGTGACCCATACGGCGGCAGTTGAAGCAGATCGGCCGATCATCTGCAGCTTGCCAATCAGCCGGATTACGAGACCATGGACAAAACAGTTGTTTCTGGGGCGGCGACCTAAGGCGAGGCGGCGACCTTTGGTTGACGTCAGATGTCCGGGACTGAGCAACGGTACAGACAGCGAAGCCCTAATTGTAGAGTTCCTCGCGCACAATTGACTGGACCAGGGAAACTGAGGGCAGGTGCGAATCAACGTGGCCGTTGTTGGGAAGAGCAGGTGTAATTGCTTCGATTTCCCGACGGATGATTCGTGTAATATCTGATGCCGGTGACGACTACAGATGAGAGGTCAGTCCATCTTCACATGAGGACGTCGCAGCGGTGTTTGGCAGCCCAGAGAATGGCTTTGCAATGCGTCGCCTTTTGGCCTGTTCAAAGCGCCGGCATTCCTAAATAATTTCGTCGACAGTCGCACAATTCCGACACAGTAATAGGTTGAACGCGTCGTCCGCTATACCCTTCAGCACGTGGCCAACCTCGTCCGACTCCGACATGTCGCTGTCGACTTTACGACAAAGAGCAGGCACGTACGTCCTGAATGTACGATATATATGGTTCAGTGGACGTCTGAGGGCGGGCGGATAGCTCTTTCTTTGCGGCTGCCTTTCGACCCATGGGCTTTCCAAATAGGTCGCACAGTTTTCGCTTCAAAGTGCCCCAACTTCCGATCTCCTCCTCATGGTTCTCGTACCATACTTTTGCCGTGCTTTTTAGGCAGAAGAGCACGTTGGCCAGCATGAGTCGGGTCATATCGATGGATAGCACTGGTACGCTCATAGTCAGCAATCCAATCTTCGACGTCGACTTGATCCATACCGCAGAACGTCCCAGGGTTTTTCGGATGCATCAGCACGTACGTTGGCGGCGTTGTGGCCGGTGCAGCCGGTTTTGTGGCCGATGCAGGACTGGTCATAGCTTCGGTCTCGTCTTCCATCCTGGAAACTCCGCGTCGACGACCACTGAGGAGCTCCGTTCTACAGCGCTTCTTCTACCCCGCACCTCCACAAAATTGTCACCGGGAGGACGAATACACGAGAGAGACAGCAATGAGTATATTTACAATATTTACAAGCAACTGTGCCACCGAATGGCTGCCAGCATCTCGCGCGGCATTCCAGCTTCTTCCTTGTCTCTTCGTCTCCAACAGCGTGCTCATCCACAATGCCTCGTAACAATATAAAAGGCGCGTTTGTAAAACCTCTAAAGTCTGGGACCGTGGCCCAGTGGATAGCGTGCCCGGCATCTGTTTGTGCGAACGCAACGGTCGTGGGTTTGATGCCCGTTCACGGAACTTTTTTTCTTTGCCATCTGATCGTGTAAATTTTTTCGAAGTTATTTCCGTGACGGATATACGTCACTGAAGTCTTGGTGGACCCAGGCATAAAACACTTTCGTGTTAAAAGACCTTATACAGCCGTCATGTCGAGCAAAGAGTCACATTAATTAACAAATGCAATATAGCGTGGTAGAAGAGTAATTTATTAACATCCAGGCGTCGCATATTGCGGATTGAGTAAAGAGTGGGTGGTTTCAAACCTCCCGTCCATTACAAAGGGCTCAGCCATAATAATTCATCATCTTCAGGCACAGCATCAATAGACTGTACACAATGTCTTAAAGATGTGTTGCGGGTACCTAACGTCTCCGCAGAATGATGAATAATAACAGAGTGGGTTCTTCCCTATGCCATTATTGCGATTATGTATGGCGTAGCGGGTACCTTGCAACTGTACTTGTAGCATATGCCCCAAGAGATTTACAAGGAACACTATAAATGACGATCATCCAGATTTCGCTGTGACGGTGCTGCGTGTTCGGCGCAGCCCTAACGTTTCTTGTTACCTTGTTGAGCAGAAGTTTCCCTTAGAAAAGTGAGACTTTGTGGTATTAGAGGCGTAGCTCATTTTTATGCTAATCCTAGTTGCAATATTGAACTTAGTGTTAATTTTTGCAGGTGAAAAGCTCGTATGAAGAACTGGTTCAGTTGGGCGTCTTATTTCCAGCTTGTTCATGCAATTAGCCTTAATGTCTTTTCTGAAAGAAGTACGTTGACAGATAAAGGCCAACCTTAAGTTTTTTTACGTAGAATACGGAGCTTTGGGAGAGATTACTTATCGTATAGCTGACGTGCTCGTCCCTAGATAATTTTTTCTCAAAAGTAAATTTACAATTCCTTCATTAATGATTCCATCTGCAGTTCTACGTCATTTATTTGCACTGGTGCCATCTCATCAGCGTTTCTTTGCGGTCGAAACAATACCTGAGTTGACAGCCGGACTAGTTGGTCTCCATTCATCTTGAATTGACCTTTACAATGCGAAATACAACTCGGACGGCAAAGAAGCGCACACGCACAGCGCTGACTCGCAAGTGAGCTCACTGCACGTGATATAAACGCGATCGCCTTTACGCAAACGCAAATGAAATTTATTGACAAGTATGAAGAGAGAACACGAAAGCTACCACAGTCTGTTTACGGCTTGTGCGTGGCTTTGAGTAATTCGATATCGTTATGGATCAAGGAAATAGACGGTTGACTGGTGGACTTCGTACTGTTTTTCATAATAAGGGAGGTCTCTATGACGGCTTTTTTTGTTCATGTCTCTTTGCCTGTCTATCACTATCATTAAACAGTGGTTTGCACAGATGCTTCGTGCAATGTGTCAGCAGGTTTGATAAACGACAGTTATTTGCGTATTTTCTTTCGTGGCCTCGTGCTTTCACATTGGCGCACTTTCCAGTTTGTCTGATCTAAGTATTGCCGAATGGAAGAAGGATCTAGCAGACTACACGAACGCGAATGTGTACACTTTCGCGTGTACACTTTTGCGTGTACATGTGTGCTTTTTGCCGTCTGAATTTTATTTGGCACTATCTAAGTGAATTCAAGACGAAATTCAAGACAAAACTAATGAATCCTTAGTTTCATTACCATAATTTGAAGTGGTTTTGATTAACAAACAATATACAAATAAGGGCTTCATTAACTCTTGTCACTAAGTTTGTATTTAGGTTCCCCACAAATGGTGAGCTGGGATCATCTGCATGGATTATAAATTTACCATTGCTTGCAATCTTGTCAGTGAAAATTGTAATAGAAAAGATCCCAAAATGCTGCCCCGGAGATGGCCACATTTGTCATGAAAAGCTTCGATGTCAATATTTCGTTAACGGTGAGGTTTCTAAACGATACAAGAAGTTCATTTGAGATATTAAAAAGTGGCTTGGGTAGCTAAAAGAGGATCCTTCGTCTTTCGTTGTTCGAAAGTCTCTCCTAGGTTGCAGAAACCAAAGAGACAGCCGCTCTTCCCTCTGTCGTTCTTGTTAGCGGTGCCGTCCTGTTCAGCAAGGGGCAGTACGAGCTTGGCATAATCCCGTTCGCAGAAACATTGCGCATGTGTCCCAATCACCCAACCTCCCCCGTGAGAAGGCAGGTGTCGGCCAGAGACAACGCGACGATCCGAGCGAAAGGGATAATCTTTAACATATAACCTATTTTTTCATTTGAGCATTCCATCTAGAAACTGAACAGCCTCACTTTGGCGTTGTAAACACGATGTGTAAGAACAGTCTCCTGTGCCTCTAAGGCTACCTTCAATTCTCGCTTTTTAAACGCGACATGTGGCTCAGAAAGCAAAGTGCTTCACAGAAGTCTCCAGAATAAGCCGTGTGCCAATTTTTTACTGTAAGAGAACTTTATCGCTAATCTAATGCAGCTGATGGGAAACTTTGTGCGCAACTTTGTGCGCAATGCAGCTGAAGGCGTTAAATGGAAACACTCCTTGGAGACAAGTTGCCCTTTTTTATAATAATAATAATAATAATAATAATAATAATAATAATAATAATAATAATAATAATAATAATAATAATACTTTTTTAACATTTGGCACAGTATTAATGTAATATAAAATTGGCCTGCCAAAGCCTCATTCGGTTTGAAGGGCAGAGCCGACAGACAGCATACAACAGGAATTCATTTATCTAGAACCACTCAAATGCAGACAGCTTTTAAAGACGATAGTCTTTCTTGGGGAGCTTAAACGCAGAAATTTTCGTCTGTCTGTCTGTCTGTCACCCGATTCAGCCACCCGGCCAAAGTTGAACCACTTGCCGAAGGCCCAGCCATTTTGAACTGCTGACTAGGTTCATACTTGTGTACATGGTCGATCAAAAAGGAAACATTACGCATATCTGAGGTGCAACATCACTAGGTAAGTGTTAGGTGGTGTGTTCCTTTAATAGAAAATACATAGATACGCAATTCTAAAGACCCTAGTTTCTTAAGCTGCGCTGAAAATGCGGCTGCGTTGAAAATGCGACGCGCCGACGAAAGCACTTTGCCACGGAGGAAGGAAAGAACTTTCCTCCTCCGTGCCCTCTGCACAAGGTCGTTTCCCGACGTATTGCCAGATGGCACCCATATCTCACGCAGCGGAGAGTAACTGCATATGCTACCTTTAGGTAGCAGAGTTGCGCATCTGTCTTTCAAACGCCGCTAGCAAACATGCGTTGCGGAGAAGCTGCCGCTGGGGCAAATTTTTGTATTTCTCGATGGCGCCGCTGCAGCGAACTTGATTGACACAAGTGATTCACATTAAAGTAAATCACCGGTCTTCGACCCGCCAAACATGCCGACCGGTGACCCGGTAGGCATGTCGCCTGCATAAACGGAGTGAGTTTTCGCGACATAGCCATGGTTGCTAGACAGACCTATGCGAAACTCTGCTACCCAAAGGTAGCATATACAGTAACTCTAACGCAGCGCTCCTCTATCGTCTTTCGACGACATTTGCAACGAAGCACGCAGATACGCGGCCAATTTTTTTTATCTTTTCGCGCATACCTGCAAACAATAGAAGCGCGTGTACAGCAGTGCATCAAAAAATAAAACTGATGTTAATACATATAACGTCGCCTAGCCTTACATGAGTTGACCATCCGTACCTGCAATGGCAAAAATACAATAATAGAACGCAATCAGGAAAGCGGGAAAGCCATGGAAAACAAAAGAACACATGATAAAGCAATGTAACATATTCTAACCTGTAGAAAAAAAAAGAATAAAAATTCTAATGCATTTAATGCACCAACAGCTATGCGCAGCCTGAAATACATGGTTACCTTACACTTTTGATACCACAGCGGCATTTACCAAAGGAAAAACTACAGATATCACGAAGGAGTTAAAGATTATTGCGAAGATGTTGCTTCAGCTGGAATTTCGTTTTTGCACGAAATACACTCGGGGGTAGTTGATTGAAGCAAGATGGTATAAAGTAGCTATGAATGCGCTGACCATATCTGGTGGAGTAGCGAATCACCCGAAAACGGTTTTTAGGTCGGAGGCAGCGTGTAGGGACGTAAGGAACATTATACTTGCTAGACCAAAAATGCCTCAGGACAGCCGTCTCAGTCAGAAGGGCATCAAAGTTAGAGCATCGTAATTATTTAAAAAGGTCTGTGCCTGAGGGCAGTCCTAAATCATAACCAGTGCTGGGCAGTATCGAAGATACATGTATCTTAGATACTATCTTAGATACACTTTGGGTATCTTGTATCTGTATCGCGATACGTCTCGCAAGATGAGTATCTGTATCTGTATTTCCGATACATTCAATATTGTATCGTGTATCTTAAGATACAAGATACTCCTATAGGGACACCACCGTACGAAACAATAATCGCTGGCTCAATTCCGCTTCTCAAGTTCATACTGGTCCCACTAAACCGCCTGAATAAAACTAAGGGCTGTGACATAATTCTATCTTTCTGGCAGAGTCCACCAGTGAGGGCAGGCGATGAGGCGTGCGCGTCCGTTTTGGTTGAGCACAGTAACATGACAGCGCTCGCGCAGTCTCGACAGAACAAGCGCGCGAACGTCTATGCTTTGCTCACGCCCTCGATTTTTTCAGAATTTTTTTTTCTTTTTACCTGTGCCAGTGCCACGGCACTTACCCTGATCCACTGCACAGCGCCGAGGACCAAAACGCATGCGGTGATTATCGCGCATATTCTGATGCCGCTGTCCTGCGTGGTGCTTCGTTACGAAATCTGAAGCATAGGGTCGCTTTGCGTCTCGTGGCGTTTACACATCAGTGATTTGAAGGATTTTATAGATGTAAGTTAGACTTACATGCGATTGACTTATGTGCAAATAGGATCCTAACTACAGCACCACTAGTACCGATGCTAGATCTAATAGAGCAAGCGTTTACCTAACAGAAGATATCTTCGTGCACCACAACTTTTAAATGCGAAGCATTTCTTAGCGAACATCTCGCACTTTGAGCGTTTCTATCTATCTATCTATCTATCTATCTATCTATCTATCTATCTATCTATCTATCTATCTATCTATCTATCTATCTATCTATCTAGCCGCCTACGTCTGGGCGCTCTCCTGGTCGTCTGCATAGGTTGTAATATACCAAAATTCGTACAGGATAGGATGAGTGTATAACGAACACGATTCACTGATTATGACGTGATTAACGCAAAATACCTGTCGCGGAGGTCATGAAATCCTTTCCCTCAGTCACGTGTGGCACATACCCGTATACCAGAGTTCATGTTATGCGGGTATGTGCCTCAGGTGATAACATAATCTCAGCCAACGCAGTAACCGCGAACATACACACTGACACGGAAAGAAAGTGATAATAACAGTGATTGCTGGGGTTCTACGTCCCAAAACCACGATATAACTATGAGAGACGCTGTAGTGAAGGGTTTCGGAAATTTTGACTATCTGGTATTCCTTAACTTGCACTGACATGGCACAGTACATGGGCTTCTAGCATTTCGCCCCCATCAAAATGCGACCGCCGCGGCCGGGATCGAACCCGCGACCTTCGGGTCAACAGCCGAGTACCGTAACCGCTATACCACAGCGGCGGACGCAAGAAAAGTTAGGGAACTGTAGACAGAGCACACCTGAAAGACGCTGGGCTACCATACACTCGTCCACGTGGTCCGCAACTTCGACCACGTGGATTACTAAAAAACCGGGGTCAATGCTTCCTATAATAACCCTGCCGAGAGGACCATGTACCTCGTGACTACCGGTGACTTCAGCATTGATTTATGAAACCCAACAACGCGTGGCTCTTAGATGGCATAAAAGACGGCTTGGATGTGGACAGTGCATCACAAGACCTTGGTGCAACGTCCAGGACAGGAGGCATCATAGATCACTTCTTCGCAAGAGCCATCTGCGTTTCAACTAGCTCTACTATACCTCGCATTTCATTACACTTAGACCGTTCGTAGCCGCTATCACGAACGGATCCGATAACAAGTCCTGTCCAGCTGCTGGTGCTCCCTGATCAGGGTGATGATGACCTCATTCAAGAACTACCAAGGACCCCTTCCACACATACATACAAGTTTGTGAAACGTGCGTGCGTTCTCCGTCATAACGAATAAGTATAAGCATATAACAACTGTAACGCAACTGTAACAACTGCAACTGTGACTGTAACGTACGTGCAGTGTGCCTGCTCGTGCCACTCGGCTGTGTATATATCTAGGGAAACTTTTCTGAATAAAGCTTAGTTGCGAGTAGCGCCTGTCCTGTGCATCTGTGTTCTTTCATTGTCCTATTCGAATTCGCGCTATCGAGTATTGAAGAATATAAGCAATACATATCAGCTTACTGCGTCAGGTGTTGGTAACACCTATGTTGCTGTTGGCATCGTTAAGCAAGTGTAAACAGCTAGTTATATAACACATGTTCGACTCTTCAAAACATGTGTCTGCGTATACCATTTGCACATTTCTCTAGCGTCATTCCGTAACGTCTCGCTCAATGTGAAAAATTGCGACACAGCCACCTTCGTGCCCATGCTTCGCATAACATCGATTCCCACGGTAGGTGGGATCTGCCGAATTTTATTCTTCCTGCTGGCGATAGAGTCCCGGCGCGGCGGTCGCATTTTCGATGGAGGTGAAAATACTTGAGGCCCACGTACTTCGATTTAGGTGCACGTTAAAGAACCCCAGGTGGCCGAAATTTCCGGAGCCCTCCACAACGGCGTCCCTCATAATCGCATCGTGGTTTTGGGAAGTTAAACCCTAAAATTTATTATTTTTATTAGCTTCCTGCTATCTTTCTTGAAAGATTTTTTGAAATCATAATTTGATTGTTAGCACAAGTGCTTTCTTAGTTGTCGTTCTCTTGCATCCCGTATATTACCTCAGGCTCTTAACTGTGTTTTTTTTTCGGTCTGGTCACAGGTCTCTTGTAACGTGCTGCCAAAAATAAGCTCTCTGCTTTATGCTTACTTTGAACAGTCTGCTTTATTTCTGCTACTGTTTACACATTTATATTTCACTTGAGTTTACTGTCTGCCAAGGTGATTTTGAAAATAAATATGTAATTATGTGGGCGCGCACTCAGTATACAGTACCTGCTTAGTAAAACGGCAAAATCGAGTTTACACTATAGTAATGGAAATATTAGGACCCACCTTAAAGTCGTTAGGAAAGGGATTGCTATACTAAATGATCCGTTTTTCTCGTGAGCCTCCCAGCGAGCCGTTTCAGTGAATTTTGCATAGGCACTAAGTCTTTTTATTGTCTTACATTAACAGGCAAGCTGACGATACTTCATGCTTAATTGTCATAGCTATTAGGGGTGCCGCCTGTATCGTGTTTCAATACTTATTCACGATGAATGTTTGATACAGAACGGCTTTTCTATATTATTTACGTATATTTGGTTTTCTTTTTGAGGCCTCTCATATTATTTTTTTACTATTACTAATCGCCAGGTAATCGGAGCTGTAGGTGGCAATAGCGTGAATAACAGCGGTGTCCTGCGACGATTTGTGCAAGTACACTGCCACGCACTCTTATTTCTAAACCACAAAAGAAATATTAGCAGCGCTCGGCTCAAGCCGCGCCGCGATGTTTCGAAATCTTCGCGATTGTTTGAGATTGTTCCGTTAAGATTACGCGCAAATCCCAGCTGCGGCGACCATATTTCGATGGAGGCGAAATGCTAGAGGCTGGTGTACTTAGGTTTAGGTGCACGTTAAAGAACCCCAGGTGGTCGAAATTTCCGGAGCCCTCCACTACGGCGTCCATCATAATCAAATCGTGGTTTTGTGATGCAAAACCGCAACAATTATTATTACAATTATGCGCGGGGCGCGAGCACTCTAGTTCATTGATGAGCTTACGGGAGCACCAGCGGTAACGCTGGAAGGTTCGGTCGCTGATATATAAAAGAGCACGCTTTCCGCCGATAATCAGAATACCGAAGGCCCACGACTTTTATTGCCGCGAGTTAGTTTCTGGGCACATGCTTGCCCAGTGCGCAGTTTCGTCTCTATGAGAGTGACTGCCGCCTTCTTCATCGTCACCACCGTGTGACAATACAATAGGTATTAGGCATTTCTGGGGTGCACATGTTCTCTCGTTGAAGAAAAAATGTTAAAAGATTGCACATTAGTGAGTATATTGATAACGAACGCTTTACGCCAGCAGATAAGTAGAATATGAAAATTAACTGCAGTTTTATGAGCTTTAAGTATACACAATGCGTCACAAAATATGTCGCTAGCAGCGTCGTTGCTGCTCTACACCGGCGATTCGGTATTGCGTAAACGGTGTTTAATAGACAAGGTAAAACTCTACACCGGTATTTGCGCCATCGTGCGAACGCTTCTTATTGAAGTTCTTGTGATTAGATGGCGACCCGCTAGCTGGTCGGCAAGCTGAGCAGCGTCTCCCCATCAATTACAAAACTTACAAGCAAGAGCCGCTGTCAGTGAAGAGCTGTCCTGTTAAGCAGCCAAAACAAACCCCTATAAGTTCTGTCGGAAGTAAACTGATGCACTTTGAGCAAGGACAAAACTTTTGAGATACTAACAGACATTTCATTAAAATGAAACCAAATTGGTCACATTAAAGGCATTTTCAAGCAAACGTTTTCATGCATAGGCGGTCGCTACTACGTTATGGGGGTCTATAATGACAAATTTGCGAATGTATCGAAGTATCTTAAGATACAATTGAAAGTATCGTATCGGATACAATTATTACGGTAGTATCTTGTATCTGTATCTACAATACTTCTTGCCTGAGTATCTTGTATCGTATCGCGATACAATTTCAAAGTATCTTTGCCCAGCCCTGATCATAACCAATCACTTTCAATATAAAACAAAGGATAAAGTTTATTCTATTTTCCAACTATTCGCGCAGTGCCCGAACGCCGTAACACCATACCGAAGAACACTATAACTTAAGGCTTGCGGTATCATTTTGCGAACTGATAGTGGCGTATAGTATCTGATAGTATATAATGTGCGAGAGACTGCCCGGAGCCTTGAACAAACATACGCTAGGTGAAAATTCTAGACGAAGTCACTGTCAAGAAGTACGCCAAGGTATTTAACAGATAAAACATATGCGACAGGTGTACAAGAACATGGAGAACACGATGAACAGTCAACCAGCAATGGGACGCTTAAACTAAGTTTTTTTGGTGGAATATGGAAACAAATGAGCTGTTTGTGAGAGACGTTTACATTAATCACATTATTGGCGAACCATTTCATCAAATTTATCGTAGAATCTTGCAGAAGGGAAACTGCTTCTGGAAAACGGGAATGCCGAGACAAAATGACAGTGTCGTCAGCGTGTTGAAATATGCGAGTAGATGCAGCTACGGCGAGATTATTGACATATAAGTTGAAAAGAAGTGGGCTTAATATTGATCCCTGGGACACTCCGGCTTTTATAGCGGTTATATTGCTGCGGTATTGTCCTATAGATACCAACTGTGCTCTATCGTCTAAAAATTAGCAAGTAATTTTAAAAAAGGCACAAGAAATCCAGTGAATGGGAGTTTTTTAATAACAGACTATGACACACTATCAAAAGCTTTGCTAACATCCACGAATAGAGCACATACAACCTGGTTGTTCGAAAGCAGAATTTCTAAGGTCTGAGGTACTGCGTGCCTTTACCTGGAATAAAACCATATTGTAGAGTAAAACCATTAGACACAGAGTTTAAGGAGTGACTCTTGTCTCTTATTTTCTACGTTTTTTTTATTATTTTTTTGTTGTGTCTCCGACATAGAGTAGCCAGCTGTTGAAGAACTAGCTAACCTCCCGGTCTTCCTTCTATCCCTTATTTTAGAGACTCCACATACTTTTGGTATTTTTGTGCACTGTGGGCAAGAAAAAGACCGCCAACACTGAGCCAACTGTAAATTAAGCAATGTTTAATCACTTCCTTGATCACTTTGTATCACTTATGAATGAAATATTTTGCTACGCTCGATCGCTTTGGTAAAAGCAGAACCATGTTTAACGAGACGTTGGGCGTGGCGTGTTTCGACAAGCAAGTCCAAGTAATCTCTATTACTTCTTTAGGAATGCTCGCTGCCAACAGAGAACTGTCGCATGTGATTACACTGGATTGTTGTATTCGGTTTCTGAATATATATTATGACTGACTGTACCATAATTAGATAATTGTTTACGCTGCAATTATAAGCATTTCCTGTAAACTGCACTGTAACTTTTTTAAACCCTTCCACTTTAGTTAAATTTGTTCTCCAGAACATTGCCATCTGTTTATGCAAGTTTCTGGCATTTACAAACAGTCCATGATAATGCGCCTCGCAAAATGTTATCACAGTGTTCCCATCGAGCATCGCGAACTGGCGTCCCGTAAAAGGTCAGGAGCATACTTTTCATGTGACCGCATTGAAGCGTAGCCACATTTTATTGCCTTTGCATGAAAAACAGTTTGCTACGTACATTTATTCGACTAAGGACTAAGAACGCAACTGCAGGGAAATGTAGAGGTACTTTACTCTTAGTTCTACAATTCTCCCCATTTGCGTCATGAATTCATTGAAAACAACACACCCTACACTGCTGTGCGTTTTTTGATGGATAACAATAACCTTTACGTTCTGCCGCTTTTTCTCCTGGGCACTATAAAAACTATAAAAAGTTCGACATACTGTGCGCTGATTGAATATACATGGTTGTTATTTCTTTCAATTCCTCGATTTTTTGTTAGATTTTGCACTCACCGATAGGCAGAAAACTATCGTTTTCAGTCTCATGAACATTATCACACCGAGACGGCATTCGACACAGTAACTCGCGAACCGCGAACCGCGTACATGACAAACGTAGCGTGGAAGGCGCTCGGCAAAGGTGAGAGGACCTTGAAAATTAGCTTCGCAGTGTGTTCTTCCACTCTGAGCCGTACTCCCGACTACGGCTGCAGAGATAACGTCGTTTACTTTCTTCAACAGCTCCTCCTTCGACATGTTTGGCTTAATAGGGAGCGAAGTACTTCTTTCTGTGCGCCAAAAAAAATTAAGGCCGCTTAGCACTAGTGATGCCAAGCCTGACCTGAAGGAACAGCGGTGCTGGGTGGCCTTTCGTGATTCTTTTTATTAAATGCGAAGCATTTCTTAACGAACTTCTGCGACTTTGAGCCTATCTATCTATCTATCTATCTATCTATCTATCTATCTATCTATCTATCTATCTATCTATCTATCTATCTATCTATCTATCTATCTATCTATCTATCTATCTATCTATCTATCTATCTATCTATCTATCTATCTATCTATCTATCTATTAGTGATGGGCAGTATCGAAGATACATGTATCTTAGATACTCTGTGGGTATCTTTATCTGTATCGCGATACGTCTCGCAAGATCAGTATCTGTATCTGTATTTCCGATACATTCAATAATGTATTGTGTATCATAAGATACAAGATACTCCTATAGGAACACCACCCTACGAAACAATAATCGCTGGCTCAACTCCACTTCTCAAGCTGATACTTGTGTCACTAAACCGCCCGAATAAAACTAAGGGCAGTGAGTGAGTGAATAAACTTTATTAAAAGTCCGGACGAGGCGGGGGGAAGAGGGGATTAACCCCTGTCCCGTCCCACTCTCCGTCGATGATGGCGCCAGGTGACGGCTTGAAGCCCTTGCACCCGGGCGGCATCCTCGGCTTGCCGGACGGCCTAAAGTTGGTCGGTCAGCTTGTCGCTGGTGAGTGCCGCCTCCCAGCGGCAGCGACGCCGACGCAGCCGATCCTCAGCAGTGACCACAGCCGCGGCGGCGGTCGGCCCCTGCCCTCGCGCGGTGGTAGCAATTCGCCCCTGTCTAACATGCGTCGCGAAGTGAGCGGCGGCAGCGACATTAACTCTCCCGGCACATTCCCAAAGCATGTGCCGCAGTGTGGCTCTTTCCCCGCACTCTTTACACGCGTCCGTCGGGTACAAGCTCGGATAACAGATGCGTAGGATCGCCGGGCTGGGGTAAGTGTCTGTTTGTAGTAATCTCCAAGTTACGGCCTGTCTTTTGTTTAATTTGTCGTGTGGTGGAGGGTATTTGTGTCTGTTTAGTCTGTAATGTTGTGTGATGTCGCTGAATGTGGTCAGGCGATCGCCCCACGACCATTCCGGTTGCTGTTGTGTTCTTACTCTCTCTGGGGTGGAGTCGGCCGCGGCTCGGTGAGTGAGACCTCGAGCCGCGGTATGGGCCGCCT
Source organism: Rhipicephalus sanguineus (assembly GCF_013339695.2). Taxonomy (NCBI): domain Eukaryota; kingdom Metazoa; phylum Arthropoda; class Arachnida; order Ixodida; family Ixodidae; genus Rhipicephalus; species Rhipicephalus sanguineus. The sequence continues at coordinate 77,913,595 of NC_051185.1, forward strand.
GGTTGCCTGCAAGCGGGACGCTGGTGTGAGCCGGGGTCCACAGGAGAAAGACCGTCGCATTTTCGGTTTTTGAATGCGAGGACGGTGACGTCGGGGCCATCGTTCCTCGAAAGTCGCCGCCGTCCCTGCTTCCATAGCGAGTCTGAAGTATGCGGGCCGCCTGCCACGAGATGCGGCCGCGCGCGAAGCCACGGACGGCAGCCTGCGAGTCGCTGATCACGACCGCAGCTTCCGGTGCCGCGACCAGTGCTAGAGCGATCGCCGCCTCTTCGGCCGCCTCTATGTGTTTCGTGCGCACCGTGGCGCTCGCGATGCATTTGCCCGTGTGATTCACAACTGCGATCGCGTGAGCACACCTTCCCTCTGGTTATCGCGCGGCGTCCACGTACACCGCCTCCTCGCTGTTGCCATACATTCTTTGCAGGTCGCTCGCTCTTTTGTTGCGGCGCCCGACGTGGTGCGTCGGGTGCATGTTCTTGGGGAGCGGCGGGACGGTGAGACGGTCGCGGACTGTGATCGGAACCATCGTCTTCTCCCCGCACTGTGCGTGGTATGTTATGCCGAGTGACTCGAGGATGCGCCTGCCCGTCTTGGACTTGGACAGTCGCTCGTATTGTGCGATGTTGTGCGCCTCGATCAGTTCGCCCAGGGTGTTGTGCAGGCCCAGCTCGAAGAACTTGTCCGTGCTCGCATTGACAGGGATGCCGACCGCCCTCTTGAACGCTTTGCGTATCATGCAGTCGATCTTGTTTCGTTCAGACGCCAGCCACTTTAGATAAGGGGCTACGAACGTTATGCGACTGATCGCGTACGCCTGTACGAGGCGGATCGCGCAACTTTCCCGCATACCGCTGCGTCTGTTCATTATGCGGCGGAGTGACATAATTTTATTTTTCTGGCAGAGTCCACTAGTAAGAGGAGGCGATGAGGTGTGCGCGTCCGTTTCGGTTGAGTACAGTAACATGACAGCGCTCGCACAGTATCCACAGAACAAGCGCGCGGACATCTACACTTAGCTCACGTGCCTTTCGTTTTCTCGATTTTTTATTGCGATAGCAATTATATGGACAGTCTCGGCTGATTTTTGCCGTCGCCGTCGCCGCCGTCATGCTGCGTATATGTATAAGTATGTATATATACATCAATATCCCAAAGAAAAATAAATCAGAAAAATGCTTCCGAAGCGCGGAATCGAACCAGCGACCTCTGAATTCGCAGCACGGTGCGCTAAGCGCTACTCCACAATGCGCACATCCCTCAGGTAGCTAACGGCGAGCGTTATAATACACACCCTTTACCGTTTGCAGTCCTCCGAGACGGAGGCGCTTATAAGCGTTTCTTCATTACCGGCGAGATGGCGCTAGGAGCGCGACGGGCGCACTTGAAGGCGTCAGCCAGCTCTCTCGCTTCTTCTTATATTTAGCAGGGAGAACCTTGCCCTTCCGCTGTCTGCTCGCGCGGGCGCTCGAACAAGCTACCGCAGTGTTCATGATTCTCAGCAGATGGAGCTACGTGGTAGCTCTCACCGCGCGTCGCGTACGTGTAGCTAAAAACGTTTCAGATGTCGCGCACGTAACGTACGTGTACTTTTCACGTTTGCGTATGAGAAGTCCCTACGTACGTGAAATTAAAACTGTCTAGTAGCTGCCGGGTAGTGATGAACGCACGGTAGTTGCAGCGCGTCCATCAGGGGCCGCTTTTCTTGCTATAGCATTCATTGCTTCGCCCTTGCGGCGAAACTGTGACTTTTTTATTTTTACTAGTGCCAGTGCCATGACACTTACCGTTATCCGCTGTCCCACGCCGCGTACCACAACGCGTGCGGCGATTATCGCGCAAATTTTGATGCCGCTCTCCTGCGTGATGCTGCGTTACGACGTCGGAAGCATAGGTTTGCTTTGCGTCTCGTGGCTTTCACACATCGGCGATTTAAAGGTTTTTGTGGATGTAAGTTCGACTTACATGCCATTGACTTATCTGCAAATAGGATTCAACAGTAGCACCTCTATTACCGATGCTAGATCTAATAGAGCAAGTGTTTATCTGACAGAACATATCTTCGTGTACCCCATCTTTTTTCTTTCCTGCTGTCGATCGAGTCCCGGCCGCGGTGGTCGCATTTTCGATGGAGGCGAAGATACTTGATTTCCGTGTACTTCGATTTAGGTGCTCGTTAAAGAACTCCAGGTGGCCGAAATTTCCGGAGCCCTCCACCGCGGCTTCCCTCATAATCGTATCGTGGTTTTGGGACGGTAAACCATAACAACTATTATTATTATTAGCTTCCTGCTATCTTTATTCAAAGATTTTTTGAAATCATAATTTGGTTGTTAGCACAAGTGCTTTCTTAGTTGTCCTTCTCTTGCATCCCGTAGATTACCTGGCGCTCTGAACTGTCTTTTTCCGGTCTGGTCACAGCAATATGTCTCTTGTAACGTGCTGTCAAAATAAGCTCTCTGCTTTATTCTTCAAAACGGTATTTGCCGGAGCTAGTTGGTTCATAGCTAACGCTGTTTTGAGCAGAGGAACTTAAAACGAGGGACAAAAAGGAAGACAGACAAGGACATCGCTGTCCTTTTTTGTCCCTCCTTTTTATGTCCCGCTGCTCAAACCAATGTTAGCCTCATTCTTACTTTAAACTGTCTGCTTTGTTTCTGCTGCTGCTTACACTTTTATATTTCACTTGTATTTACAGTTCTGCCAAGGCGGTTTCGAAAACAAATATGTAATTATGTGGGCGCGCATTGACTATACAGTAACAAACATCCTGCGCACTGCTTAGCAAAGCAGCGAAATTGAGTTTGCACCTAATCCTAATTATTTCCATTATTATAATAATGGAAATAATTAGGAGCCATCTTAAAGCCGTTAGCAAGGGGATTCGAGAACCACTGCTATACTAAATGATCCGTTTTTCTCATGAGCGTCCCAACGAGCCGTTTCAGTCAAGTTTTCATAGGCACTAAATCTTTTTATTGTCTTACAATAACAGGTTAGTTGACGATACTTCACGCTTAATTGTCATAGCTATTAGGGGTGCCGCCTGTACACTCTTAGCAAACGACCGCTTAAAACAACGCATATAAGGCGGAAAGTAGGTCAAATTTTCGACGCTTATAAACGGCTCTTTAAGCGGCCTACTTATACGGCTCTTTTATGCGGCCCTTGGCTAAGCGGCTCTTTCTTATGCGACCTAAGTTTATGCGGCTCTTCCATATGCGAGGCCACCTCGTTGCCAGAAGGCCGTTTAAAAGTGACCGCTTAAAGTAACGCATACCGTGGATTCTGTCCGGCTTATATACGGCTCAATATGCGGTCGAAATATATGTGGTACTTTTCGCAAATTTCTAGAAAAAAAAAGAAATTCTTCTACATTGTAGTTGATCCTGCACTGTTTCTCTTTTTTTTTCTTTTGTTCTTTTCAGCCTTCCAACTCATGAATATGCATTTACACATCACAAGAACACTGCACAGAGAGTCACAAACCATGTATCAACACACACACTCCACCACGGGGATTTCAACCCAGGCCAACCGCGTGACAAGCAGACACTGTAACCACTACGCCACCGCACCACACGATCTGGGTGGACTTCCGCGGCTTTATATATGCACTTCACGTTATCTTGGACGATTTTACGATCGGCTACAACGCTATAATTTTGCATATATGAGAGGCATCGTTCGCGAACCCTCGCAGGCCGTCATAGTCAGTTTGTGTGTGGAATTATGTTTCTCGTCCGACTGCTTGCGTATCCCGCGCGGAGACAGAGGTGAACAATGAACGATGCATTTCCGAGTGCATTTCCATTTGCCGGCATCATACAGCAGCCGAATGTGCCCTGATGTGCAACCAGCCGCCAAAGAAAAGTTTTGCGATGTTTGACGCAGTACAGGCGGTGGAAGTCAGCTGATCTCATCTGCACTCGGCGAAGTACAGTCTCCCACGTCCTTCGCGAGCATCGCGTTGATGTCGGTGCGTTTATACGGACAGTATTGTGTAGAGGTTCATCTCAGAGAATCGGATTAAAACACAATCGCTTATTCGCGCAACAGATGGGTTTGGTGTAGTGCAGCGCGTACGGAGCGACGGACCAGCTTTCAGAACGGGCGCGCTCATTTCTCTCCCGAGTATAGTATAGACGATAAAGAAACGTCGTTGTTGAGTCGAAAGAACAACGAGCCTTCGCAGAAAAAGAATGCAGTCTCCCGAGCTCGAGGCTGACGGCGCCGACGAGCGATGCCGTGGAATTGTCATGCTGGGGAGGACGGCGGGTCTGAGGTTGGTCGTTCTCGTGGTTCGTTCGTTGTTGACAGTTGGAAGTGATGCTCCCCTTGGCTTCCACAAACGATAAAACGTAGTGCATGACTGGCGCGGAAAGAGCACGCATGAAATTGCTTGCATCATCCGTTAGAACATGTTTCCTGCCAAGCGTCGCATCAAAAGAAGCTAGCAATGCTTGAAATCGAATGAAGTCACAATATTATCCAGCTTTCAAGGATAAATCCATGCTATTTCTTCAAAAGTCAGAAGTGGCCTGAAGGATTCAGAAGGATCATGTGAGCAATTATACTGAATAATGCAAAGATTAACTTGAAACATTCTAATAATTTAATGGGCGCTGTTAAATCTAAATAACAACCCCAAATTAAATATGCACTTGTTTTGAACCTTGATGGTTCATGAACGTTAAGCTCTACACCATGCCTCAGTTGACCACATATCAGCGCCGAAGAGCGATCTGGTGGAGGCCCTGTGTTGGGGAACATGGCAGGTTGACGGTTGTTTTTGTATTCCACCCGTTGTCGACGAGTGAAAGTGATTCTTTCCTTGGCTACGAGATGTGATCGGAGCGTCAAGGGCCAGTATTACTTCACTCCATGTCATCCAGTCGAGTATTCTTTGAGCTTAACGACGCTTTAATGTATAAACTAGCAAAATGCTGAAAGTGGCTGAACTCGGGCAGTAATCTTGACTTCTAGAAATAAATATTCACCCGTCTTAAAAATGTGCTGTCAGTAGCATCCTGCTTGATTTGGATCATAGGACACGACATGTAAACGTATAATACTAAATAGTAGATATAGAGGAACAATTCTTATACTCAATAAGTGTCATAATTGCAAATAACAGCTGCAAATAAAAAGCATGCTTTGACACTAATAGCACACCCATAAATGTTGAGCTTTACGTGTCCCAGTCAACCTCCCTCATGTTCGATACCAGGGGCGTAGCCAGAAATATTTTTCGGGGTTGGGGGGGGGGGCGTCAACCATGCTTTATGTATGTTTGTGCATGCGTTTGCATGTCTGTGTGTGTATATATACGCAAGCAAAATTGAAAACTTTCGGGGGGGGGGGGAGGTTGACCCCCCAACCCCCTTACCTACGCCACTGTTCCATACCATGTAGCTTTACGTGCACCTTTATTTAAATATCAGCTGTCATGCAACATCCTTAGCTTTGGCTAGTACAGCAGCTAATGCAAACTATGTTTGAGAATTCAAGATTTATTGCCAGTACCAACACTAGCTATACACAAAAACATTCTGTAGTAGGTGTTGCAGCTTTCTTTCAGAATTAGCAGCTCATATAGCGCTCACATAAGCATGCAGATATACATGTCTAAATATGCAGCTATTATTCTTTTTTACGAAGAACTGCGCGAAATAAACTGGCACAAGGAGAGACGCGCAGACAAGCGTCTTCCTTGTGCCAGTTTACTTCGCGCAGTTCTTTGTAGTCATGCATTACCAACTTGCCCAGCGATCTATTCTTCGATATTATCCTTTACATGCAGCCCACTTCCATGGCAGTTACCACGGCACACCATCTGTCAGATATCGTGCCACATGAAGGGTATTCGCATAAGTACTAGATTTGTCCTTCACTAAATGTTGAGACCTGAAATGTATTTGTTCTTTTTCTGACATCATTTCAAAACATGACATTTCCCTTGCAGTGTTGAGACATATCTTTGCAGTAAGTTAGGCATTGTGTCCAAATCCATCACTGTGCCAGACTGGCACTTATTTATGTATGCATGGGTCCCTTATTTCCATTCTGTGCTCCAAGCCCTTCCCTTCACCCATTACTGTAGAACTGTGGCATTTAGGTGTTTCATCTGGCAACGCTAATTGTTGTTACATTTTGTGCCATTTCTTCGAGTACCCATGCCATTATTTAGTGCATTAAGTGAATGAAGGAACATGTTATGCTGCTGCACAGCTGCACACTGAGCAGAACAATGAGATGCAGAGCCATGAGAGAAAATATAGAGAACATTGTCACGATACAACGCAAACACAAGACAGTGAAAAGTTCTACAAGAGTAGGACAGCTTGTTGACACAAAAAATGGCAGGCGCACACATGTCTAACAAGACTGAAACATGGGCTAGTTGGTTGTCCTTCATGATGAACCAGCAGCACAACCACACATAGACAGAGGAAAGGTACACGAAACACAGCACTCTGTTGTGTGCCTTCTTTCCTATGTACGTGTGTGGTTGCACGGCTGGTTCATCATGAAGGACAAACATGATGTCTTCGGCAAAATCCCAAAGACCCACTAGGCATTGATGTTCATTGATGTCGCCATTGTCTTTCTCACCTGCAGAGCGCACACGTCAATACATATACAATAGGATGCATCGTAAAGGTTTTTCACCTATATGCTCTGTTGTTGGAGTAATAGGGCATTGTGTGAACAAAGTAATGAATGTAAAAATGAAATCAATCACCCTAATATATATGCCATATTTCTTATTGCTCAATTCTCAACCTCCACGTGTTCCACTTCAGCACCTGTGCACATAATGGACCCCTAAAGGATCTCGGCAGTAGTTTCTCTGAAATGGTTTTGAAAGCTGTTATTGGATCAGATTAAGCTAACTGAATCTCATGAACGTATCCTTTCAAAACAAATAAGGGGGCAGTCCACTTGTTATTTTCTAGCAAGCTACCTTAGCAATTTGGCCTTGAACGTGTGCACTTTCCTTGCAGTTGTGTCCCAAACAGCAGTCAGTGGCCTATCGGTTATCAGTAAAAATTTTCTTTATGAACAGTCTTACAAGTTCAGTAATGCAGCACTGTAATGGATATATCATTCTGACATATAGTTTATGCATTCAAAACTCTTCAGTTGAAATTCCTAACCAGTTTCTCTATCAGTAATGACCAAATTGCTATGCAACTCTCGGTACCATCATCTGCGTGCATGGATTGATGCATTCTGCAATGCTTTAATCATGCATCTTATCACTGGCCCTGTGATCTCACAAGTCACCTGTGTCCTTCTCTAGACAGTAACAGCTATAAATATTTTGCATAACTTAACTAGTTTTTTTTTCAAACAGCATGACTTACCTCTATTTGCACAGTCAGTAAGCCTGCGGTGAACACTGTGCGCCTATTACTTGTTCCCTCTTTCCTCCTTGCTCTCTCTATTCTTTTTTCTCCCCTTCCCCCTTCCCCCGTGTAGGGTAGTAAACCGGGTACAATCTGGTTAACCTCCCTGCCTTTCCTTCGCTTTTATCTCTCTCTCTCTCTCTGAACACACAGTGCACACTTTTGTAGTTTGACATATTTTATTTTCCGTTACAAACAAAACTGTGCAACAATGTATACATCAATACAGTGTTTGTAAACTAATAAGTGAATCTTACACTTTTACAGAAACAAGGAAAAAAAAAGAACGGCGAAAGAGGTGATCAAATAAATGAACAGAACGATTGTTGTTTTTCTACGCTTCAGGGGTTTCAGGCCTTCTCATCTGACGAGAAATAATTGATAATGACCTAGCTTGACTTTCAGCACGCCTATACGTAGAAAAAACTCTACTTTCTTGCAGAGTGCAGGTCAATACATACATGGAAAATTGCACCACATAAATGGCAGGAGCTACCTAAATGCCTTCAATTATAATAACTTTACTTAAACACAATAAGATAACACAGAATTGACTAGAGTAACAAAGAAGTATTGCAAGTAAGTGGGCCTTGATGGACGTCATACCTTGGAAACAGACGAAGGGCTTGGGGTGTGCTTCCTGCCTGTTTCTGGCACTTAATTTGCAATATATGAGTAAAATACACAGTGAAAAAAATTCTGTTCTATATCATGAGCTGTGTAGTGCACGTAGGTACTATGATTTATCACAAATGTATGACTAAACTAGATACCCTCTATATTAGTAGGCCTGAATTTGAGGACGCGGCTTTTCTGTTGGTAGTGGCTAATAAAATTTCAAAACATGGGTATCAGCTGTGCATGCACGACAAGTGATATGCTAATATAATGCCCTAATGAATAGGACGTTTCATAGTACATGAATCAGAAACAATACAATGACTGTGTATGTTATACTCCGAGGAAACCTACAAAATGAACAATGAATATGTATATATGAACACACACACATACACACACACACATACAGTTGTTATTGCACATGATATCTGCCACAGATTCCAATGCTAGTGTACCTGCTACTCAGGTATCCTCAAAAGAAAGAGCATTGAAAAGTGCATGAACATAAAACAAACTTAAATGTCTCTAAAGTTTGTGAAAATTCAGCTAGCCAGCAGCCTTATCTACCCAGCGTAACAATGTAACAAAAAACACACTAACGAAATAAAACTGCACAAAAAAGAACATAAGTTAGGCGTTGTCCTTGAGCTTGTCGAGAATCTTCAGCAGTTTACTGTTTGCCCGGCAACGTGGAAAACTCTCTTCCTTGTGCAGCAAACTTTGAATTAGTCCCAATGTTTGGGCGAAAGCAGACGGGTAGGTAACATCCTTTACGTAATGTATGGTCAAACACAAGAAAAGTGTCTTTTCAAGCGTGCAGTAATCTTTCAGGGTAACACGCTTGTCCTCAGCACAAAAAATAAGCTTTGTTGCCGAGCTCCAAACAATCATGGGCCCTGGCAACCCATGAACATCTGCAAGATGCTGGAAAAAAAGTAATAAAAATTAATATATGTTTTATGTTCTGCACAGCACATCTTCATAAAAAAAAGCTAACAATTCAGAGGTAGTGGATGGATGAATGCCAGCACTAAAATGTTGCAAGCTTTAGATGCAAAACCGTGCATAAATTTAGATTGTTATGGGCGTGGTTTATGCCACAGTAAATAAATCAGTTTCAGCCACCCCGATACGCAGCTATAGGTGCCACTGCTTGAAATATTGCTAATGCATTCAAAGCAACCACAAGTACAACGTCAGATCTCACAAGTGTATAAGCAAGCGTTTCTTTGTGTTTCGCACGCAATGTTCATATCATATATCTGTTCCATGAAAATGGGTAAAAACAGCAGCCAAATGAGTGTACTGAGACCATAAGTTACGGAAAGCAGAGCCTTGGCTTGCTTCAATAGTAGGCTGAAATGGAGGCCTGAAGCCACCCCTCAATGATGACATATCACAGGTGGTGACAGATGGCATGTGTGTTGAGCATGTCCTTTTGCACTAAACTTGAGTGCTGTAGTGTCACGCTCACAGGGCAAACCTGGAAAAACGTGGTTTCTGTTTCTGTTGGGAAATGGAAGTACCACAGGACAATCAAAAAGGCCCGAATGGATTGCCTACATTGACTTACATGATTGCTTATGTGTGTACGCCTTTGTGCATACAGATTTACTTGAACTATCTTAAACTATTTTAAGCAAAGGAATTGACTGGGCCCTATTCAATTGCAGACAAGGTGGACGTAGCGACAGAGTCCACATTTAGAAACTAAAGGCCATGTCCACACTAGGATACATAGCAGTTCTCACTCATTATGTAAGGTGGCTACGCATGTAACGTGGCTACGCATAGGCTAGTATCAATATTCTTTGCAGCACCAAGGAAACAAACTTCAATCTACATGGATGTTCTAATACTGAAATTTGACATATAATCTTTCGTTGAGTGAATGATACAAATTACATTCAAAGTCAATGTCACAGTACTTTAGCAGACTCAAAGGGCCCACTTTGTGTACAGAGATGCATGCAGTGAATGGTGCTGTTGTATACAGAGTAATATCAAAACTTTGCAGGTCCTTTCGGCTGTCAATGCACACGTCTGAGAGTGGTGCCACCACCTGCTTATTGAATATTGTCTTTCTTTCACTGAAATAAAAGCTCTTTTGCAGAAAAACATTCTTGTATTCAAAAGTATTTTGTGTTTGCATATAGCATAATTGGGCATAAAATTACCCTGAATATCTGCTTTCAACGTGGTCTTGACAAACATGTATTTGTTGTCTGGTCAGACATAGAATGGCTCTTTTTTTTTAATTTCATATGCTGCGCCGAAAATTGCTGCATAATTGTGACAAAACTGTCGTGCGAAAGAAAATTCTTCAATGGAATGAGCTAGCTATAGATTTAATTGTAATTTATTAACTCTCCACCAGAAACAAACATCTAAGTTATATCTGTTGCAGTACCTAAACGCAGATAAATAGTTACATTGTTTACGAACGTTTTACGATGGTCATGCACGTACAATACTGATTCCGTTTTTGAGCAATATATGAGAGTTAGATCCGCTTCAGGTGCACAATTGTAGATGCTGCTTGATATTGTCCTTGATTCGCGAACCACATAATAGTGAGCAACAGTGTTTCGCTTTCTGACAATTTGCGACCTTCATGCATTTCGAAGAAAAGGTCCGAGCAAGAGGCTCTACCGATGCGCCTTTCACAGATCTATAGAGACTCGTTAGGAGCGGTGCTTTGTTTCTAACAGCACAACACAAAATTGGGAGCATCGAAATAAACTCACCCAGTCGTGCATGGTTCACGGGGCAGTGCCCGCAGTAGGAGCACCAGGCAACTTGATGTGGCACGCCTGGTTCCCCTGGCTGACGGCTGTACGCGAGCAATCCAATCTGATGCACTCACACTCACATCGCACTCACACGTGCCATCATAACTGCACGCTCTTCTCTGAATGCCTTTGACGTCGGTCGAGGTGTACATCCCACGCAGCAGGGCCTGATCGGCACTGCCGAAACGTTGAAGCACGCCAAGACGATCGCGGGACCGAATTCTCAACGAAAACAGAGACCACGCAAAGAGCGGGCGCAAAAGAGACGGACACCGCTCGACGCGCATGGGAGAGAGAACTGTAGGGGGAATAAGTCAGCAGCGTGAGCAGGCAGAGAACGTGATCAAAGGTGAAAACTTCCTTCGCACGTTGAGTTTGTAGACGTCGCGGGCGTTGTTTGAGTGATAATACTGCGTATTCACGAGTAAACAGAAACAAAGGCACGTCTACAATACGAACTTGTATACTTTAAACAAAAACGTTGCGAGGCGAACGAGGCAGCAGATGCGACTGACGTAATTCGGCACGGCCACTGTATTTCCAACGCACGTGCTTCGCACGTAAGATGATACGGTCGGCGAAGGTCGGGGACGCGCTGGCTTTATCTCGAGTTCACCGGCCGCATTCGGTGCCAACACAGGAAACACTACACGACGTCAACGTGGACTTCGAGCCTTGAGCACGCTCGCTCGGCGCTGTTGATATATAAGTTTCTCTCTCGCTTCTCGCCGCGGCGCCGATCTCAATTTCCCGCATAAGACAACGGGCCCTGTATAAGCGTTGCGTCCGCTCGAGACCTTTTCACGTCAATAAACACCGGGCCCCATATAAGCGTTGCGTCCGCTCGCGGCCGCATATAGCGGGCCCAGCCCGTCACCGCAGAATTTGTCACGCTTAATGGCGGTTGAAGGGCCGCTTATATGGAGTACCTTGTGGTGGAATAAAAATGGGCCGTTTATGTGCCGGACGTTATACGGGACTTGAATAAGAGTGTATAGTGTTTCAATACTTATTCACGATGAATGTTTGATACAGGACGTCTTTTCTATTTTATTTCCATATACTTGTTTTTCTTTTTGAGGCCTGCCTATTTTTTTTTTTACTTTTACTAATCGCCAGGTAATCGGAGCAATAGGTGGTAATACCGTGAATAGAAGCGATGTCCTGCGATAATTTGTGCAACTATACTGCCACGCGCTCTTATTTCTTTATTTTGGTGCGATCGGGTTTAAACTGCAAAAAAATATTAGCAGCGCTCGGCTGAAGCTTCGCCGCGATGTTCCGAAATCTTCGCCATTGTTTCAGATTGTTCCGTTCAGATTACGCGCGAATCTTAGCCGCGGCGGCCATATTTCGATGGAGGCAAAATGCTAGACGCCGGCGTACTTAGATTTAGGTGCACGTTAAAGAACCCCAGGTGGTCGATATTTCCGGAGCCCTCCACTACGGTGTCTATCATAATGATATCGTGGTTGTGTGATGCAAAACCACAATTATTAATAAAATTATGCGTAGGACGCGGGCACTCTAGTTAATTCGGGAGCCGGTAACGCTGGAAGCTTCGATCGCTGATGTATAAAAGAGCATGCGTCGTTCCGCCGATGATCAGAATACCGAAGGCCGATGCCTTTCATAGGGAGCCCAAGCTGAAGTTGGGGCGCGACGCTCGTGCGGCTGAGTTATGCGTTTCTGAGGGCAGGCATTGACCGCAAAGGTGGTTTGTCGCCGGATTTGCCAGCGGCGCCGGCAAGGACACGTGCGTGCATGCGCTCCTCATTTCGGCCCAGAGCACTGCTAGTCAGCCATAGCCACATTGTGACGCACTACAGATGCAATCCGAGAGCTCTGCGCGTGCGCGGAAGCGGGGGCGGCAGTGTTGTGGCCCTGGATGCCCCCAGTGGAGATAAAAGCAGTGGCGCCGCTCGATGTTGCTTTGGAAGCCTATTGCCGCTATCAGCGTACAGCGTGCTTTGCTTGTACTTTGAGTTACGTACTTTTCTGGGCACAAGCTTGCCCAGTGAGCAGTTTCGTCTCTACCAGAGTGACTGCCGCCTTCTTAATCGTCACCACCACGTGACAATACGATAGGTATTAGGCATTTCTGGGGTGCAGATGTTCTCTCGTTGAAGAAAATTGTTAAAAAGATTGCACGTTAGTGAGCATATTGATAACGAACACTTTACGCCAGCAGATAAGTAGAATATAAAAAGTCACTGCAGTTTTATCAGCTCTACGTATACACAATGCGTCACGAAAGATGTCGCTAGCAGCGTTGTTTCTGCTGTTCATAAGTGATTCGTTATTGCGTAAACGGTCTTTCACAGACAAGGCAAAACTCCACACCGGTATTTGCGCCATCGTGCGAAGGCTTCTTATTGAAGCTCTTGTGATTAGATGTCGACCCGCTAGCTGGTCGGAAAGCTGAGCAGCGACTCCCATATATTACAAAAATGACAAGCAAGAGCTGCTGTCAGTGAAGAGCTGTCCTGTTAAGCAGCCAAAAGAAACCCTAATAATTCTGTCGCAAATAAGCTAGTGCACTTTGAGCAAGAAGGACAAAACATTTGAGATACTAACAGACATTTCATTCAAGTGAAACAAAATTGATCACATAAAAGAAATTTTCAAGCAAACCTTTTCGCTACTACGTTATGGGGGTCTATAATAAAAAAAATTGCGAATGTATCGAATTATTTTCAGATACAATTGGCAAGTAGCGTATCGGATACAATTATTGCGGTAGTATCTTGTATATGTATCTCCAATACTTCTTGCCTGAGTATCTTGTATCGTATCGCGATACAATTTCAAAGTATCTTTGCCCAGCCCTGCTATCTATCTATCTATCTATCTATCTATCTATCTATCTATCTATCTATCTATCTATCTATCTATCTATCTATCTATCTATCTATCTATCTATCTATCTATCTATCTATCTATCTATCTATCTATCTATCCGCCTACGACTTTGTGCTCTCCCGGCTGTTTCAATAATGGGATGTATACCAAGATAGGTATGGGATAACATGACTATGAAGAACATAAACTATAGGTCAGAGCATGAAAATCATGACATGCATGTCATGAACGACATGATTTACACGCCACGGTGTTGGGGCTCTCGCGGCCTTTTCGCTAACTTGATATATACCAAAATTGGCATGGCGTGACAAGAGTGTATGTGGGGTTACAACTCTTCATGACGGAAGTCGGGACGGGGGGGGGTATTATGCGGTATCTTCCAGAGTGTTATTTTTTGTCGCGGCCCCTTGGAGTGGTACTTCAGCTGGCTGCGTGCAGCTCGCAACATCTCCTCTTGCTGGAGAATGTATTCGTAAAATTTGTCGCACTTCACACGGAACTTCAGCTAGAAGTTGTAAACCCCCTTCCAGCCACGGCTAGCCGGCGCAACATTGCTTCGTGAGTTGCGATTCGTGCCCACTTTGTGTCCGCATTGTGACGCGCCGTTTGGCGGGTACTGGATCACATGAAAAATTTCTCATTGGACGGTCCGAAAAAAATCCGAAACATATAGCTGTCCCGACCGGGACGGCGTGGGACTCGGGACACTATGAAAAGTCGGGACAGTCCCGCAAAATCCATGTTGGTAACCTTAAGTGTATGACAAACATAGGTGAGAGGTCCTGTCGTGAATAAAGGAAAGAAATTTGTGAGGCTCGCTTCTTGTTTGGCACAACCCTAATGAAAACCAGGAAATAAGAGCCAAGGAACGTAGAGGGGATTTAATTGTACTGCTTTAACTGTAGTAACAAATGTGATAAACATGCGGAGAAAGTAAAGTGGACGTAAGGGCAACTTGCCGCTTCGAATAGGTATAGCATAACAGAATAAATGTCATCTTATGCCATCCGAAGGTTGCAGGTTCGGTTCCTGCCAGCGGCAAGTTGTCTTTCAGTCCACTTTATTTCTTCCCATCTGTATCACAATTGTTACAATACACTTAAAACAGTACAATTAACGTCCCATATACTTTGCTTGGCTTCAATGTCTGCTGATTTTCATTAAGACCTGCAAATCCGGCAAATCATGACACGCATGTCATGACAGCATGATTTACATGAGATGGTTTCGGGGCGCTCGCGGCCGTTTAATTAGATAGATATATACCAAAGTTGGTACGACGAGACATTTCTGTATGGCGAACATCAATGACAGGTGGTAACATGAAGTTTATGTAATGCATGTCATGTACGCCATGACATACATGCCGCGTCATGGTGCGCTGCGGCCGTTTCGCTATCTTGAGATGTACCAAATTCGGTATTGCATGACGTGAGTGAATGAAGAACATAAGTGACAGGTGGTACATGACAGTCCATGACATGCATTTCAGTACGGATGACTTACACGACACTGTCTTGGTGCGCTTCGCCTGTTTTGTTAACTGAATATACGCAGATAGGCACGGCATGACATGAGTGCGTGATGAACATAAATGACAGGTATGCATTGTATACCAGAATATACGTTTAATTATAGAAAAGATTTTACATGCATGCATGAAAAACATGCAATATTTAGTGAAACTATATGTATGATATGAATGACTTCATTTTCCTCAAGAGAAAAAAAGCGATGTATGCAGCTCTCGGCTGTTCCCACAGTGCGTGGAAATCTGCTGGATTTTTTTTCGCTTCTTCTCTTTTGCTGTCTCTGTATTTCGATCACATTGTTGGCCGTTTATTAGATGCGAAGCATCTATAGCGGAGTTCAAACCGGGGTGGTGGTTGTGGTGTGCGTAGTGACCACCCTTATTCCGCAGAGCATACTCCCACCACTACTTCCCCCTCTCCCCTATCCCTTCGCCTATCCAATTTCTCTGCCCTGCCCCCTCTTCAATTCCTATCCACTGCCCCCTCTCCCTATCCCTCTCCCTCTCCCTCTGCACTTCCCCTCCCTCTCTCCACTCTCTTCCTCAGAAACACGTGCTAGACATGCCGAAATTCTCTCCTGCGCAACGCCGCGATTAGCGCCAGCGCATGCGCGTCCCCTTTCCCTCTCTCTCCTCTCCTACGCTGCGCCCCTCTCGCGCGCCTGTCGACTGCGTTCCCCGCTCGCCCTGTGAGAATTAAAGGCCAGGCTAGAGGGAAGACAAGACGCGCGTAGCGTTCCTCTTGGCGTTCCACGACGCGAGGTCGGTAGCATGCCCAACGAACGCCAACGGAACGCGATCGTGCACGTGCTCCGGCTTTGCATCGCCTCATGGTCCCCTTTAGCGGGAAATGGTGTAATTTTTTCTATTTCTTTCTCTCTTTCTCTATTTATTCCTCTTTGTCTCTGTTTCTCTCTCTTTATTTGTTTCTCGGTTTCTTTCTTGCGCTCTGTTTTTCTCTTTGTGTGTGTGTATTTATTTCTATGTTTTCTGCTCTTCCTCCCTTTCTTTTTCTATATTTGTCTGTTTCTCTTTCTTTCTATCTTTTCCTTTGTCTATTTCCATGCCTGTGTAGTCGCTAACTCACCCATCCAAGTTATCGCACCCCACGCAGGACAAGTCGGCGCACGTGCTCTGGCAGCGAAGAAGTTGAAGAGAACGCGTGCCGGCCGCGTGATTGCGTTCATAATTATGATAGTTTATGTTCTCGCTGTGGGAACCACGCCCACCGGCTATCGCGAGATAGCACCACGTGCTGCGCCGAAGTGGTGCGCGTGGCCCAGCTGCGCGGCTTAAAAGGGGAAGCCTGCGCGCCACTCAAGGGAGACGTGCCTGGGCAGCCAGGAAGGACGGATGCTGCCACCCGCGCTGGCCGATTGCTGCTGCCGCCGATCATGGTCGCCGCCTCGTTGTCTCGTGTCCCTGGACCGACCCCGCCGTATGCAGTGTAGAGTTGAATAAATTATTGTTGTTTGTGTGAGTTGAAGACTCCGTCGTCCTTGCTTGAACTACGGACGGGACGCAGCAAGCCCAGTACCCACAGTTTCTCCGTGCATGGAGTGCTCCGCTGTAAAAATGCCGTGATTGAACGCGGTTAACCCAGGTTTGATAAATGACAGCAGCGACTACCGCTTAAAGGTACGAACACATTGGAGGCGCGGCAACTTCCCGCGCGCCGCTCACCGCTCGCGAGACGCGGCTTTTCGCTCGTTTACTTGTGGAACGTCAAGGTTTTCTTGCTTACGACCGTATTGCAGCCGCCGCCAGAGGCCGGGGAAGGATGCGAGCAATCAGCGCCTGTGGCTGATTTGGGACCGCAGCACGCCCCGCGCGTGTGGAATCTTCTAGGGATTATAAAAATTTTACATTTCTAGTCACATGTGAACGTGGTTTTTCGACGGAGGCACTAACCTCAACGAGCTGGCCCACACGAAGGCAGGAGCCTGACGTTCCGCAGCCACGGAGGTTCTCTCCAGCTCACGACGTCGGAGAATAGAGATCAGCCAGACACGTACAATGAAATTTCGCAACACTTCTACCTTGGCAGGATGATCTAGCCCCCTCCTCACGGAAAATTACTCATGGCCCAGGCAATGATACTTTTATGCCTTTTATGATTTTATGCCTTTTCGCCGGTCCCCTAGGCAAATTGTACCTTTTTTATTTGCTTTTGCCTGAAATAAACTTCTACTTCTACTTAGTGTCTTACAGACAGGTTCGTACCCAAATTCGGCTTTCATTCACAAAATTTATACAGATACTTACACTAGCAGCTCGTGCACCTCGTTGCGGTGAGGTAGCTAGTTTAGAGCACAGGCTCTGGCGATGCCCTTCGTTACTGGGCAGCGATCAAGCCATCCAAGCCAAGTGGTTCTCCGTCATCAGAAGCCCCAACAACGGGGATCAGCTATGGACCGTCCAGAGAGGCCACGACGCGGCGTTCAGGCTAAGCCTGCCCGTCCCAGCGAAGTAGAAAGGCTGCCCACTGCGCGCTAGTCGCGTCTCTTAGGAGAGTTTATTCAAGTTTGACCAACCAGCCAACGGCCTCCGAGATCACTTACGTTTGATTGCTCGTCCCGGAGGCGATATATGCATTTTTTTAAAAGCCGCCGCTTGCATCAAGTAGCTTCGTGTAGGCCGTACCGCCACAGATGCAAGCACCCCGTGCTGCTGTGTGTTTGTGCAAATACTTTAAATAAACATAACAATCGTTGAAAGAGAAGAGAACTGTTATTTTCGAGTCATATATTCTCAGTAAGCACGTCCACATTTCACCATCAACGTTTGAAGAACGCAAGAACAAAAAATCAGGACGGCATGGCCAGAAAAAAAGAATTGTTGACTATGTCTTCTCTTCCGCCTTCGCGAAAATGTTCTCTGACGCACTTCACATCGCCCTTTCGAAAAAAGCAGTCACGTGCAGTTGCCTCAGCTAAAAAAAACAACCTTCGGTGCCGCATGCGCTAATGAGGAAGTGGTGTTTAGTCAGAAGGATATGTAGTAGCCACAGCTAACAAACATTCAATTCACATTGTCTCTAATTGCTCACGTACGAAAGGCTACAAGCAATTGCGAACGCCACAATTAACGATCCCAAGCGTAACTGCACTCCTCCCACAATTTCACACGCATGCAATAAATTCGAACTACGTGTACCGGCATTTCATGCACAAGTAAACCTAACGACACAAGCGGCGACTCACTTTCTCGCGCCAAGAAGGGATTTTCTCGCAAACATGCTGCATAGCATTCCAAATTGCTGTTTCTTAATGTAAAGCAACACACGAACATCGTGCGCGAAGTGAACAACACAAAGAAAAATTAAGGCAACTTCGCACAAGTGGTGCCAAGCCCAAAGGAAGTGTGGAGCTGGGCAGCCTTTTTCGTTCCTCTTTGGTTTTTCTCTTTCTTTCCTCCTTTCTTTCTTCTTTCTCTCTTTTCTAGTTCTTTTACAGCGAAATCTGTATATGGCTGGGCGAAACGAAATCCGTCTGTCCTGATGCTGCTAGAAACTTCTCCATTGGCTGCGCCGTCAGTGACGTCGTTCTCTATGTCGTTCGCAAGCATGCGCGCCATGGCGCTCGAGAAACTCGCGCTCCATGGCGCTCGCACTCGCGCTCTCGAGAAACTCGAGTAACCATGGCGCTCGAGAAACTTCTCGAGCGGCACTTCGATTGCGACGGTCCCGTTCAGTGCACGTCTGCCATGCACGCAATGAGCCACACGGTGGTGTTCGACGACGCAGCCGTGAACTCAACTTGTCTCGTCGAGTGCACGCATTACCTAGCAATCGCTCCCGGAAAAGGACAGGTTCCCGTGTCACTTTTTTACGTCGAACACGCGGAGGAGCTGTCGTTTCGGCAGATATATTTTGGTAATCCGCCGCAAATCACAAGTCCTCAGGTCACGCCATTGTCCAAAGCCACTACTGAGATACGGTGCTTGGACCGTCGAGGCATAGAACCGGCTCACCTCTTTTATGCAAGGCCATAGAAGTGATCCTGTTTAACATAGTCGAAAAGGACGTCACATTCCGTACCAACGATGTTACGAGCACCATGCGTCACTTCAACTATAGGGAGCGTGACTTCGTGAGAGATGCGCTTGAGCGAGACATGGCGTTCATGCGTGGAGTTCCAAACACGGTTCATTGCTGGCAGGAACGCAAGAAGGAAGTGTGTGCAATGAAAAGGCAACTCGGCAAGCCAACGGCATTTCTAACCTTGGCTGCCTCTGAAGTCCACTGGGACCGCTTATTGAGCTGCTCCAATGCACCAAGGTACACGGCGACCATGCGCAATGCCGGTCCGCGCAGGAATGGCTTTCCTCGACGCGTCGAACTTTGGAAAAATGAACTGTGGCGTGTGTGATACACGTCAACAAGCTCTTCGACGTCATAGACCAGTGGATTTCGCTGCTGAAACCATACCAATAATTGAGAAAGGCTTCGATACGCCGTCGGAATTAACCCACTGCTTAACACCAGGGCCGCACGGTTCAGCTTCGCTGGTTCACCATCTGCATGGAGTGCTTGGGCGGTGCATCTTTTCTTTCTTCTCTCTTTATTTCTTTGTATTTCTATCTTTCTTCCAATTTTTTTTCTTTCTTCTTTTTTTATTTCTCGCTTCCTTCCTCTCTTTTTTTCTATTTTTATACGGGGTGCTGCGTGCGTTACGCCAAGCGGCGACTTCCCGGGCCCTGAAGTGCTCCGCACTTAAAATCTCTCTGCGCCGAACAGCACACTGCGACAAATGTCAGTTTAAGGCTTAAGTGACAAATACAATACGCACTTTGCAAAATAATGAACACGTTCTTACCAAACAAATTATAAACAGAGATGTTCAGGCAGACGAATACTAGTGAAGACCACGATGCACGTCGAGCAGGTTATTGCACATTTTTTATAGCTGCTGCTGTCCGCACATATTCATTGCCCTATATGTGCATGAACAGGATCGTGGTAACGCTGACATCGCGTCAACGCCATGCTGCAATTTGTTCGGACCCGACCCATGCCCAATCCCCGATCGACGATATTGCCAGACCGTTCTTATTTTATTTTGATGTATTCGGGTTTGACCCGCCAACATCGTTAGCGACGCTCGACGCAGACCCCGCCGCAGTGTTTGAGGAGCTTCGCGATTGCAGTAAATCAAGATGGCGCGCAGGACCCGAATAGCCTAGATTATTGCAGAGCTTGCGCGACCACCAGTGATGAGGCTGGAAAATTCGATGCATGATGCATAAAAGACGGCGCGTCCCAGCCATGATCAGTTTTTCGACAGCCGACGCTCTGTCCACCGCTATTAGGGTACAGTGTGTACGCTGTAGTGTAGGACTTCATCTTCCTCATCTGTAAATAACCATCATCAGTCATTGGCTCAGGCGTTTTCTTCTTCGTCGGCGCCATCTTGCCTTTGGCGTAATAAAGCGTCGGCTTAACCGCTTTATTTCAAGTGGTGGAGGAGCTTTACGATCCCTTTGACCTCTCTTCTTCTAAAGATCTCTCCTGGAGCTCCATTCGGGACGCCGCTTACGCCAGCAGACCACCATGTCACAATATGAGCCCACAGTGCCAACTCATCCGGTCCAACCGCCTGCCGCCGCCCCTACCACTGCCAACAACCCCCCCTCGCGACCCGTAAATCTTCTCCGTTCTGCCTGGCGAAGATGTCGAAGACTGGCTAGACAACTATACCGTGTAAGCGTTTACAACAACTGGAACGAGGCGTCGAAGTTAGCCCGCGTACAGTTCTACGTATCCCAGATAGCCAAGACATGGTTGCTAAATCACGAGAGCGACTTCCGTGATTGGGTTCCTTCAAGGACCAGCTACGGCGGATTTTCGGCACACCGACGGTTCGTTCGGAAGTTGCGAGGAAGAAACTGGCTGAACGCGTCCAGCATTACGGCGAGTCTTATACCTCGTACATTGAGGACGTTCTTGCGCTTTGCCACCGTATCGACGATTCCATGCACGAAACTGATCGCGTACGACACCTTCTCAAGGGTATAGGACCTACCACTTTCAATGCCCTCGCCGCGAACAACTCTTCGACGGTATTGGACGTCATCTCTGTATGCCAGCGGCTTGATGCCCTACAATCCATACGCCTGCGACCCGACTTTTGCGAAAACCCCTTGGCAAACAGTAAGCTCCGATCCATCATTCGAGCCATAATCCGTGAAGAATTGCAAGCCTACGGATCACCACCTTGCAACAACGCTCACGCACAACCCGCTTCCACTGATCTGTGAAGTATTATCAAACAGGAAATGACAGCCTTTCAGAGCGCCCACCATACCACCGCTCCACCTTGCCCCCAACCGGATTCGTACGCACACATCGCTGCAATGCGACATTCACCGCCTCCAGTCACACCACCTGTGCCGGTTCACGACCATCCAGCACCTCTCGTTGCCCGAGCACCGAACCCGCCATACCATTCCGCCTGGCGTGCCCCACGGCCTATCTGCTATTACTGCGGCATTCGGGGACACATCTCCCGGGTTTGTCGACGCCGCCAGTAGGACGAACGTCGTGGTTATGCTTCTTTCGAACAGGACGAGCCATCTCGATTTTACCACCGTTATGCCGACAATGTTTTCACTCGCCGATCGCCATCACCGGCCGACTTTTTGAACACGACCATCAATACACGTACCTCCAGACGACGTTCCCCATCGCCACTCCGGCGCTCTGTTTCGCCGCTTCGGCCTGTATCTCAACTCCCTGTCCAGCGATCGGAAAACTAAACAGTGCAGTTTTTGGAGGGAAAACTGCATCGCCGCGAAATGCCTCAAGTCCTCCTGAACGACCGTCAAACATGTTATTGGTGATTGTGCAAGGTGTGCGGGTGTGCTTGATAGACACGGGAGCAACGATTTCTGTTATGCGTGCGGACTTGTGTTCTCGTTTGCGGAAAGTGAAGACGCCCTACCTTGGCTCATGCTTGATTGGGGCCAATGGAGCAATCATTCGACCATTAGCTCAATACAGCACGCGTCTTCATTGACGGTATCCGTCGTCACATCACTTTCGCAGTTTTAATTTCCTGTGCTCATGAACTCATTTTAGGCTGCGACTTTCTCTCGTCAGCGTCTCAAACCCTTTCATCTGCGTTCCACAATGTAATTCCACATTGTACCGTTCCACAATGTACCGGGTTGCCCAATGCCGTCGTCGCTCGTATAAACACAAAGCTAGTCAAGAAGATCGCAAAAATCGCTATGATGCCACTCACCGTGACGTTTTGTGTCGCCCTGGCGACGCTGTACTCCTATGCACGCCTGCACGGACGCCTGGTTTCGAAAAGCTTGAGTCTCGCTATATTGGCCTCTACACAGTTATAGACCAGTCCTCGCCGGTGAACTACCGTGTTACACCTGTTCATGTCTCCACTCACCAACGCTGCCGCGGCACAGAGGTTGTGCACGTTTCGCGTCTCAAACCCTTTCATCTGCGTTCCACAATGTATTCGCGGTCAGGCTGGCCGCTTTCGTCAACGGGGGACATTATGTAGCGTTAATTGGACTTCATCTTCCTCATCTGTAAATAACAATCATCAGTCATTGGCTCGGGCGTTTTCTTCGTCGGCGCCATCTTGCCTTTGGCGTAATAAAGCGTCGGTTTAACCGCTTTATTTCAGTAGTTTGACTTTCAGTTTCCCGGCCACAAGTTCGGCCAAATGAAGAATTCATCTTGGACACGCCGACTGCTGCCTTCGTCGACGTCACGACACCGTGACATCAGGTGGAGGTGCTCCCCGGTCCATGTACCGAACGCCCCCTTTCAGCGTGAGCCAAGCCCACGTCGCGAAGAAACACCGACACTATCAGCGACAGTTGAGCCAGCCGCAGACCTAAAGGACTACCCTCCAATACGGACCCCTACCGGACGAGCCAAATGCCACGGCGACAAAGACAACAGGCACGACGATGGCCGCAGGGACAACTGACGCGATAGTGATGCACCCGCCCAGGGAGCCGCCAACATTCCGTGGTTCGCCATGTGAAGACCCCGAAACCTGGCTGGAGACGTTCGAAAGGGTCGCAACATTTAACAACTTGAACGCCAACGACAAGCTGCGCCACGTGTACATTTACCTGCAAGAAGCAGCAAGTACATGGCTCGAGAACCAGGAGTCCTCACCTTGAACTTGGGACCTCTTTGTTAGCGCTTTTTTTTAGATGTTTACGAGCGTTGTCCAAAGGAAAGGGCCGCAACATTGCTGGAGACACGGTTGCAACTTCCAAACGAAAACGTGACCATCCTGAAGAGAAGAAGATTCGTTTTTCATGCGAGGAGTAAAGGAACAGCTGTTCGCACACGACTTATGAGGAATTCACCGAGTACCGTCCAGGAATTTCTCTCGGAGGCAACAACAATAGAGAAGACACTGGAAATGCGAACCTGCCAGTACAACCGCCGCTTGATCCAAGACAGCGCAGTGGTTCAAGCCGTCGGCGCCGATGATCTCGCGAGACCATAAGGGCCGTAGTGCTCGAAGCACTTTGCCGAATGTCCCGTCGTGCCAGCCTCAAGTTCCTCGATCACAGACATCGTCCGAGAGGATATCCAGCTGTCGCTGGACAACCCGAGTTAGCACAGCCGCAGCTGTAAGCAAGAGCTATGCTGCTGCAACTCGCCGAAACGTGCCCGCTTCTCGTCCACGTCAAGACGCCGCGCCTACCCAGTAGTTCCGCGGCCAGGCACCACCGCCGCCACCACCAACGTCGTACCGCCCGCCAGCCGGCCAGCGATACACGCGAAGGAAGACCGATGTTTGGCGCGCCCCGACCACTCTGCTACTTAGCGAAGCTGGCGATACCTACCGCCGCTGCCAGTACCGACAGATGGGACAGCGTGGGTTCGCCATTGACGCGCCGCGTCCACAGCGGGCGAACAACACGCGACGTCGCCGACTACCTCGCAGGAGCGCAGTGGACACCCCGACACCTTCCCGCTCGCCGTCGCCAGGCCGCTATGTCTCACCGCAGCGCCGCCAGTACACTGGCCCAATCCGGGGCCGTTCGCCTAGCCCATATCCCGAAAACTAAGGGCAGCGACCGATGCAGGTGCGGTTGCTGTACGACGGAACATCGAAGATCCTCCGCCGCCGACGGCGATGCCGCGACGAAATCTAGAGAACACGCCGCAAGCCGAACAGAGCCTTGACGTCTACACTCCCCTGCCCGAAGAAGACTTGACGACGCAACGTGGACGCAGCGGAGCAAACCGACGTAGCCGTGATATGACTCCGCGACCTAACCGGAACGCAAGGCGACGGACTAGCGACATCGACGTACTATTCGACGGCCACAAGGTAACTGCTCTCGTCGACACTGGAGCCGGCTATTCCGTCGTCAGTGGACCGTTCGCCACAAAATTGAAGAAAATTAGGACTGCCTGGAAAGGCCCCGAAATCCGGTCCGCTGCAGGCAATCTAATAACGCCGGCTGAAGTCTGCACTGCAAGAGTCACCATCAGTTACGGGACTTATCCTGAGAGCTTTGTAGTCTTACAACAATGCTTCAGGGATGTGGTACTTGGGATGGACATCCTAAGTCACCACGGCGCCGTCATCGATCTGAGGTTTGAGTCAATATCACTAACCTCAGAAAAAGCGCTACTGCCGTACGCGACACCAGAGAACCCCGCATTGAATATGATAGAAGAGCACGTTACCATTCCGCCTCCATTCAGCGTCATCATTTCCGTCGGCACCGAAGAACCAGCAGACTTTGAAGGCGTCATCGAGGGCGATCAGCACCTGCTTCAAAACCGTCAGATTTGCGTCGCAAGAGGCATAGCCGAGCTACGTGATGGCAAAGCAAAGGTAGTGCTGACAAACTTCAGCCACGAATACGGTCACCTCAACATTGGTACGACGGTCGCCTACATCGACGAATTCGTGGAAGCCAGCAATGCTTTTGCCCTATTCGATGCTACCTAACCCGCTTCGACTGATCGAGGTTCCCGCCAGATTTCGACGTTAACGCGAGCCTCCAGAAACACAAGCAAGGCCAGCTTAAAGCCTTGCGCCTGCAATTCAAGGACTGCATCTCGTCGCGTCAAGAATTCGACAGACCCCAGTAGCGAAACATCGCATCATAACATAACTGTCCTACCAATTCGTCAGAGCCCGTACCAAGTTTCACGCAGAGCGCCAGGCCGTTAAGAAACTGGCCGACGAAATGCTACACGACGAAATCATTCAGTCGTCCAAGAGCCCGTGGGCGTCACCTGTGGTGTTAGTGAGGAAAAAGGAGGACCCCTACGTTTCTGCGTCGACTATCGTCGCCTGAACAAGGTCACAAAGAAGGACGTGTACCCTCTCCCACGAACAGACGACACCTTAGATCGACTCCACAACGCGAAGTAGTTTTCGTCGATGGACCTCAAGAGCGGCTACTGACAAATAGTCGACGACAGAGACCGAGAAAAGACTGCGTTTATGACGCCAGACGGCCTGTTCGAGTTCAAGATCATGCCCTTTAGTCTTTGCTCTGCACCTGCGAGATTTCAACGCGTTATGGATACAGTACTGGCCGGCTTGAAGTGGCAGACGTGCCTAGTATACTTGGACGACGTCGTTGTGTTTGCCTCAAGCTTCGACGAACACCTCCGGCGTCTTGAGGCCGTACTTCAAGCAATCGAGACCTCCGGACTCACCTAGAAGCCTGAAAAGTGCGGCTTCGCGTACAAGGAGCTCTTGCTTTTCAGTTAAGTGACCAGCAGGGATGGTGATCGCCCAGACCCGAGGAAAACAGTTGCCATCACCTCCTTCCCGCCACCACCGACAAGATTACTCGGTTTGTGCGCCTACTACAGACGCTCTTTCAAAGAATTTTCGCGAATAGCCGAGCCTCTGACGCACGTCACCACCGCGTCACCACCGTGACCGACGTGTCATTCAAGTGGGAAATCGCGCGAAACGAAGCATTTCAAGAACTAAAATGACGCCTTCAGATGTTTCCGATAGTTGTACATTCGACAAATACGCCGATACTGAAATCCACACCGACGCAAGCAGCGTAGGACTCGGCGCCGTCCTTGCGCAGAAGGCTGACGGGCTGGAAAGGGTCATCAGTTACGCTAGCCGGTCGCTATCAAAGGCAGAAGGCGACTATTCTAGAACAGAGGAGTGCCTGGCCATCATCTGGGCTACATCGAGGTTTCGCCCCTACCTCTACGGCCGGCCCTTCAAAGTTGTGCGCGACCCTCACGCCTTGTGTTGGCTAGCTAACTTGAAGGACCCTTGAGTGTTTATTGGGAATCATAAGTACCGACGACTTCTCCGAAAGACAGCGAGCGGACGCGAACTCAGGGGCCTTGTGGAATACCACGAGGGCAAGACCGCAGTTGATCCGAAGGTAATCAAGCGAGGACTGGCGTCGTTTTTCTTGCGAAACGGCGTTCTGCTGAAGAACTTCTCGCTCCTTCGAACCAACTACCTTCACCTGGTGCCTTCAGCATTGAGACGAGAAGTCCTCCAGGCCCTACACGATGACCCGACGGCTGGACACCTCGGTGTTTCCCGCACGCTCGCAAGGAAAAGTACTGCTGGCCGCGCCTGGTTGCCGACGTCACTAGCTACGTAACGACATGTAGAGACTGCCAGCGATGCAAGACACCGCGACAAGAACAGCAGGCTTTCTCCATCCGATCGAGCCACCTCGCCGACGGTTCCAGCAAATCGGTATGGACCTTGTGGGGCCGTTCGCTACGTCGACGTGCGGAAATAAGTGGATCGTCGTCGCTACCGACTACCTCACCCACTACGCCGAAATAAGGGCCTTACCTAGAGGCAGCGCCGCCGAGGTAGCGAAGTTCTTCGTTGAGAAGATCGTTCTGCGTCATCGCCTACCACCCTCAGACCAATGGCCTCACCGAGCGTCTAAATAAGACCATCGTCGACATGCTGGCCATGTCGTCGACGTCGAGCACAAGACGTGGGATGCCATCCTTCCGTACGTGACCTTGGCATACAACACGGCAGTACGAAAAACGACGCAGCTGTCGCCGTACAAGTTGGTTTAGGAAGGAGCCCGGCAACGACGCTCGACGCAATGCCAGCTACCACCGACGAAGACAATGTCAACGTCGCCGCTTATTTGCAACGCGCTGAAGAACTCGACAGCTCGCCCGCTTGTGTTTCAAGAACCAGCAGAGGATCGACAGCCATCACTATAACCTTCGGCGACGCCACATGCAATACCAGCCCAGTGACCGTCTGTGGGTCTGGATGCCGATTCGCCGACGTGAACTCAGTGAAAGCTTCTTCGGCGATACTTCGGGTCATACAAGGTGCTACGACGTCTCGGTGCACTGGACTACGAGGTTGTTCCGGACGGCATCACAAAATCTCAGCGGCACAGCGCACGACCTGAAGGCGTTCACGTCGTGCGCCTCAAGCCATTTTATGCGTGTTGACGAATCTGAGGACAGATTTTGCTTGCTCCAATGTTGTTTTTTCGAGTTACATGCATTTTTTTATTTCCATGTTATGTTTTACTGTCATGAGTAAAGGGCGCGTGCCGGACGGCGGAATGCGTCGATGGTGTGAGGTGAATAGAAAACTACCCGATGGTGGGCACTCCCGCCACGTCCACGCACGCCATTGGCCGGGCAAAGGCCCGGGCACGCGACCCGAGCCGTGGAGAAAGACCACAGGACAAGAGAAAGCCATTGTTCGGTGGAGTTGGAGAAGAGCAAGGTGGTGCAAGCCAGCGACGCGGCCGCGACTGAAACAGCAGGGCCCATTTCTGGAGGCAGCGTTGCGAGAGGCCTGGGAGGGTGGCCGTCGACCTTGGTGTCAACCGAGCGAGGCTCCCTGGGCTTGCTGCAGCCTCATCACAGCAGTTCTCAGGGCACCTGCGGCACTACACCAGCTCGAAAGAAGATGGCAACCCACCGACAATCCCTGGAAAGCCACGTCGGAAGTTTAATCCAGTGGCACTTAGGAGAGGCCGAGTTAGGCCTAACCGGGCGAGACCGACAATGTCGACGAAAGACCGAAGTATCGGCAATGAATCGACCATGAGGAGGCTGTCCAAGGATGACGACTCCGAGACATCGACAGGAGCTTCGACGACGGGAGAGGGAGTCGACGTTGGCACCGAATCAAGGCAGCAAGCACCACGAACCGTAAGAACGTTTGATTGGTATCGCGAGTCACAGACTAGGCACCACAGTGGCCATACTTTTGGGCTATGGGAGCTAAGCATAGCTCGAATGCTTTGTGAGGTTAATTAGTGATTGCGCACTAGCGTCGCATGTTATAAAGTTACTTTTTGTTGTAGATTTTGAGTGTGTGAATTTTGTTTGCCGGGGTGTGTGACAAAGTGTGTTTGCCTTGCCACGACGGTCTCCCGACTCTCTCTCTCCCACATTCATGGCGCATTGCAAGCGCTCCCGATACGTGAGATTTACCCATTGAGACGACGCTTTTTCAGAGGGGGCATGGCCACGCCCGCTTCTTGTTTATTTCGATGTATTCGGGTTTAACCCGGAAGAACGGCTAGCAACGCTCGACGCTGACCACGCAGCAGTTTTCGAGAAGGTTCGCTATTGTACTCGATCATTTAGTTAAGATTGTGCCCGTGGCGCGAATAGACAGGATTATTCCAGAGCTTGCGCGACCACCAGTGATAAGGCTAGAAAGTTCGATGCGTGATGTATAAAAGACGGCACGTCCCAGCGATAATCAGTTTTTCGATGGCCGACGCTCTGTTCGGCACTATCAGTGTACAGTGTGTATTGCTGTAGTTTGACTTTCAGTCTCCCGGTCATAAGTTCGGCCAAATAACGAGTTTCATGACGGACCCGCTGACTTCTGCCTTCGTCGACGTCACGACCCCGTGACAATATTTTACACATCATATCGGTGTCCATGGCATGATGTTGTCGATGGCATTGTCGCTTTATTTTTGCCGTGTTGATGCACGTTATTTACAAATGTAAACATGTCGGTGGTGATCTGGCGAGCTGGGCTGGGTAAAGAATTATCGAAGCTGATGACAGTCACCCTCAGAGGAAAAAACTGAACAGGCGCCAAAATGTGAGGTTCTTTTCAAACTGCGGCTGGATCCACTTCAGCTTCTAGAGTGGAGTATCTTTCCTCCGTTCTATTCTGCAGATACATATAAGCATTCCTGCGTTGCAAACATTGTATTCTTGTAGTCGCTGCACCTGTTTTCACTTGCAGCGGTAACCTCCGTGGCAGTTGTTAACTACCAGAAGGGCTGGAACTATTGCACTTTCTTTCAGTACATTTTTCCCTCTTTATGTGTTCTTACACATTATAAAAAGCTACCTTACTCCAAATGTGCGCAGCACTGAGAAAAGCAGGCCTGCATATGTGCCCATTAAACGAAACAGTTTGGGCCACAGCAAACCAAACTTGCGGAGCCAAGTCAGCAAGTTGCATCTCTCACTGCAGGTGACGACTTCCTTTCAAGTATGGATAGCATGGGTGTTGCATTCTGACAGCCAATCAGGTGTACACCACAAGAAAGTCATGCCGAACAACATGGAACCTTGCTAATATATGTGCCATTGCTTTCATTAGTCCATATCGTTCCTGGTGAATATGTTTTGTACATGTCGGCTTCGCATGCAGCGCACTATGCACGCACACAGACAAGCTCACATTTTCTCCTACTCAAACTATCCTGGACTGCCAGGTTTCGCTTGTTTGTGCATGTGTATGTACATTGTATCTTGATACCTGGTACTGCATCTAGGCCCCCGTGTGCTCAATGTGAAAAATTACAGCGCAGTCTCCATCCCGCGCATGCTTCACATAGCATCTATTCCCACGGTATGTGGGATCTGCCGAATTTTTAAATTCAGAAATTGTGCACACACGTCATGATTTCTATGCTCGTGCTTCAGCATGAAGACGAAGCAAACGCTTACCTATGCGGCTACTTGGAGAAGAAGGGCCTTGCGTAGAAGTACCTGACACTCGTGAGATTCTTCCATGGCAACTCCGTGGGAGGTACGCAGTAGTGCTCATTCCTCACGTGGGAATGTTACGCAGATGAGGAAGTTGACGGGTAACACGAGCGGCTTCTCGTCGTTTGAGAATATGCCGCAATGTTAGTTTTTTTAAATTTTTTATTTGCGACATAGACTTGCCCTTAAGGCATAATATTTGTTGTGTATATTTGTGTTAATGTGCGCTGTTAGGCCGGTGTTGTGTATGAAGTGAAGAATGTCTTGTGGAATGTGTTGTCATGTATCCATCGGTCATACTGTTTGTGTCACTGTAGCGAAGACCAGCTTGCAGGAGATGACGGGAGCATTCCGACTGTAATCCTTGGCATGTCCATTGTAGGGTTTTGCGGCTGCATCTAGCCCGGAACCCTTAAGAGATGAGACCGAGACCCGAAGAAACACGTCTTTACTGGTGTAAGCCTCGGCCGCAACTGCCCGCTGCCAGCAGCTGCCGCGTGACACGAGCGCACACGGGATCGTCGTCGTCGTCTACGCGCTCACAGTCGCCGAGCGCCCCCATACTGCCCCCTCCCTTCGGAAAGAAGTGAGCGAAAAGGACGCGAACTGCACAACGGTAGCCCGCGCAAGTGTCCTGGCTATCCTTGGCCACGGCGGACTGCGCGTGGCACGCAGGACCACCTGCCAGCACTGTCCGTCCACAACTCCTGGTAGGACCTCATGGGCTGTCGGATGTCATAACCGCTGACTTGTGCAGCGTTGTGCTGCTGACTTGTGCAGGCTCACCGGACTCGCTCAGGTTGACGACCACGTTCATCCGCGAGAGCCCGGTGCAGCACCACACCCACCGAGCTAACGGGCACAGAGTAGTCACGGTAGACCTCCTGGCGCTGACGTTGTTGCTTGGTGTTGGTGCCGTTGTCGTAGATGTTTCGCTGTGTCGCTCGCTGTGTCATGTTTTGCCGTTGTAGCCGCCGGGACCAGTCACGTCGAGGTGGCGGCCACTCCGCCAGGTGGTAGTCGTTAAATGCTGGCGACCTCCGTTTCTTGATCTCGTTCTGGCCGTCCGTCTTGTCCTCAGCGTCCGATGCTTCCTCGCCGCTATCTGCGTCCTTCTTCTCTATGCTGCCTGCTGACCCGTCCTCGTAGACTGCTGTCGTCAAGGACTCCTCAGCAGAGACTGCCTCTGCTTTCTCCTCCTACTCACTCTCTTCCTTCTTACTGCGCTTGGAGGCTGCACCCTTCTTGGCACCGCGTGCTGGCTTGGCAGGTGTCTTCCGTGCAGGCTGCCGTGCATTGGGAGCAGCCGTGGTGCACCGCGTCTGCGAGCGTGTGCGCCTGCAGCCACTGTCTGGGACGCTGCTGTCCTTGTGGCCGAGTTCCCTGAGAAGGGCCTCGCCCTCCTTGGCGTCCGCCTCCAGGCTGCGCACGCGACGGGCACCCGCTGAATTGGTCTCACGCTGGGGACGCGTCCTGGCCGGTTCAGCCTTGGCCTTCTCGGCGGGCGGAGGATCATCCCCCTTGGTCTCTTCCTCCTCCTTGGAGTCTGCGGCAGCCTTTTCCACCTCGGCCTTTTTCGTCTCTTCTTCAGTGCGATCTTCCCTCGCGCTGTCCGGGTTGGGTTCAGACGTATTGTCGCGAACGTGTGCCACTGCATCCACAGCGATCGCCTTGTTCTCCTTGGTCCCGACACCACCCGCTGTTCATCGTGGTTTCTCTTTTGCTTCCTTTTCCGCCTCTTTCTCGTCTTCTCCGCCTTTCCATCTTTGCTTCTGGCCCTCCAAGATCTCTTGACGCACCGTCCAGTTCCCGCATGCAGGCGTCGTCCCGGAAATCAACCAACACAAAACCAGAGCCCACCTTGTCGTCAGCTGGCTCGTCTCCTTGCTCGCCA
The DNA here is from genome assembly GCF_013339695.2 of Rhipicephalus sanguineus. NCBI lineage: Eukaryota > Metazoa > Arthropoda > Arachnida > Ixodida > Ixodidae > Rhipicephalus > Rhipicephalus sanguineus. The sequence goes on from NC_051185.1 coordinate 77,945,669, forward strand.
AACTCCTCAGCGATCTCCCCGTCCGCCTTCGGTGCAGTGTCGTGACATGCTCCTGCTGAAGGGGACGCGCCATGCGGGTTCTCTTTGACGCCGACCTCGAGGTTTCCTCCGTCGCACTCTCTTTCGCCGTCCTGGGAATCCTCGGCCTCGTTCACGGCGATATCCTCATCCATCGATGTATACTCCTCGGCGATCACGTGCCTTTCGACTTCGTTGGCGGACGATACGGCGCCACCGCGTCGCTTGTCGTCCCGTGGTGCCGGCCGACCGCACGAGCTCGCACGAGCGTCGACACCGACCTCGTCAGCGCACGCGTCGTCGGCCTTAGGTGTCGCCTCACCACACGAGCGCGCCAGAGCCTCCTTGACCTGCACGGGCAGCGGGATGTAGGGTTTTGCGGCTGCATCTAGCCCTGAACCCTTAAGAGATGGGCCGAGACCCGAAGAAACACGTCTTTACTGGTGTAAGCCTCGGCGGCAACTGCCCGCTGCCAGCAGCTGCCGCGTGACACGAGCGCACACGAGATCGTCGTCGTCGTCTACGCGCTCACAGCCGCCGAGCGCCCCCATACCATATAAGGTGGTATGCATCTGCTTGCATCAACGGAAGAGAACAGTACGGGCACACTTCGTAGTTACACTTCGACAGTCTCAAGTGCACAGATAGGCACCACAAAATGCTTTAAAGAGGCGGAAGGAGCACTGCCGTCCACACAATCAAGGACACCAACAAAGCAACCTCTGTTTGTGCGCCACTTCTATATGCCAATGCACTGTTGGGTGTGCGCACCTATGGTGGCTGGCCACCCTCACAGTGATCAGGTGATTGAGTGACTGGCTGAACCCAGTGGCTGCTTGCTAGGGCTGCTTGCTAGGCATTCTTCAGAACGAGGTTGGGGAGGACGACAATATTGGCCTTTGCCCTTAGGGAAAGTTAAAGGGACACTGACGCCAATTTCGGTAGCTGAGTTTACTCTGCCATACAGATCTCCTGAACAAAGAGATCGCTCTGAGAAAATGTTAAGCTAAGTGAATGCTGATATTTTATTTGGCATTAAAGTTGATTTTCCCATGGTGCACCTACTGACATCATCATAATCATCATCAGTCTGTCTACGCCCACTGCAGGCAAAGGCCTCTGCCATGTTCCGCCAATAAACCTGGTACTGTGCTTTCTGCTGCCACGCGATACCTACAAACTTTTTAATCTCATCTACCCACCTAATTTTCGGTCTCGCCCTCACGCGTTTGCCATCTCTTAGAATCCATCAGTTACCCTTAATAATCACCGGTTATCCTGCCGACGTGCTACGTGCCCGGCCCATATCCATTTCTTCTTCTTGATTTCAACTATGATATCCTTAACCCCCGTTTGTTCCCTGACCCACTCTGCTCTCTTCCTGTCTCTTAAGGTTACACCCAGTCATGGGCACGTTACCAGTGAAAAGTAACAGTGTTACAGTTACAGTTACCTAAGCCAAAAAAGTAACTCTGTTACAGTTACAGTTACAGTTTCCAAAAGTAACCTGTTACAGTTACAGTTACTCTGAAAAAGTAACGTCGTTACTTTTCCGTTACTGTATAGAATATGTAATAGATCATAAACCAAATGATAGGATTTATTTAATGAAAAATACGACGGCATGCGCGGGTAGTCAAAATTGCGCGTTGTAAAACCATAGACGAAGGAAACCAAAAATGGCCCAACACCAGCCTTCTTTGTGTAAGCCTCATTTTATTGCATCAGTTTTTTGTTCATGCACCGCTGGTGAAAATGGACTTTATTTGCGAATAATAAACGTCCTTGGACACTAGAAGTGGAAAGCGTAGTTGATGCACTGGAACGATAGCATTATCCTAGGACATTTATAGTGATACCCAGAAGCGCATGCGAAAAGGAGCGGGGAGTGCGTCACGAGTCAAGACAAGCCCATTGTGTCTATTGCCTACGTTCAAGGTGTATCAGACCCTGGTCGGGGGGCTCTGCGTCCGCTGAGCGCAAGGTCTCCTTAGAACAAGTGTTCGTGAAAATTACAAGCGCGATGCGGGGATTGCGACGCGACTTAACATCGGCGAAACGGGCAGGAAAGAATCGACAAACGCAGTGATGCTACTGTTAGGCCACTTTGGAGCAGCTTTTGGAGCAGGCAAAATTGCGTTTTGGAGCAGCAAGACTAGCTTTTGGAGCAGGTGCTCTGCCTTCAACAATTCATTCTGAGCCGAGATTCTTAAAAAAGTAATAAACATCGACCACAGCAGCGTCGACATCCGAGCCAACAGCACTCAAGCCGCGGGCAAATGAGTTGTGCACTTTGTGCAAGCAGCACTCTCCTACATCTATGATGACAGGGTATGCTTCCTGCATCTTTTTTCTGAAGCTTTTCATTGTATTAGTGCCATCCGTAGAAAAGCGAATGACATTTTTCTGCGGCAGGTCCATCATTGCTCTCCGCACTTCACTAGCCAAAATTTCCGAAGTCGCAGAGCCCAGGGAAAGACTGTAGGTGTTCCACAACTCGCTGCATTTTGTTGGAGAAATGCCTAACTACAACATCAAGTTGTTGGCACCTCTGTTCAGAAAGGGGGTCTCGTCAATGCTAACAGATAAAACCACATCCGGCTTGTTCAGCTCGTCAAGCACAAGTTTCTTGAAATACGGCCCGAGGCCATCACTACTATGTAGGATGCCTTGAACCTCTTACAACTAAACTGCTTCGCTGTTTCGGAATCTCCAAATAACTTGGGAAACAAGGCAGTTGCTGTGTCGGCCCACGAGTATGGGATGCCCTTGAGAGTCATGCCAAGCACAGAGTTTCTGCGTTTGTCACGCGGTCACACTGCAAAACGTTCCATGGACTGCCGAATTCCAATGTCGGCTGGATCGTTTTCGGCCGCTGCAGCTCACCTGAAGCGTCTGAATGACAACTGGTAGCATCAATGTGCCGTTTCATGGCTGCATGTCGCTTGACTGCTGCTACGCCATGTTGCCTACAGTTGATGTTTTGATTACAAAAAAAAAAACACAAAACGCAGTTCCTTCGTCCGCTTGACAACACCATATTGATACAGTATAACCTCATTAGAACAGACCTTCATAGTGAAGAGGATTTTGGTCTGTTGTAAAGGGAGTACGTAAAATCCAAAAATTGTTACAACAGACTTTCATGTAAACACTGAATGGGTCTGTTATAACCGGAGAGAATTACGAGTCACAAACATGGTCTTATTTTTACCGGGGGACCAAAAAAATGCGATTTTTGGAAAATCGCATTTTCACTTTCTGTAGCCCATTTCTATCTGATTCCAAAATATCTTCAATGAAACTACGTAGAAGTGCTATAAAAATTTGTTTTGCGTCTGCCGATTTGGCGAAAATTGCGGAAATAAAAAAAAAAGCGTTTTTCAAAATTATAGCTCGGCAACGGCGCAACTGGGGCCACCATTTTGGGCTCGTCGTAAAGAGCATTTCCGCTTTCAAGTTCTCCGTTTCGGCTGGCTCCTCCATTCAGTAACAAGCGTACGAAAAACGTTTTGGCTGCTTCTGCGGTATTACCGCAGAAGCAGCCAAAACGTGTTAATGCTCGCGTCGGGATCGTCGTCTGCTGCTTGTGCGTCGCGAGGTCGCGGCTGTCGAAAATTGCGCTGCTTAGTGACGCGTTCGCACTCGTTCTGTGTTTACGGGCGACGATAATTTGGAACACTTTAGTTGGGCAGCTGCAAGCGGTAGCTCAATCATCAGATTACGATAGCGCGCCGCACTCGTCGCGAACATCGCAGACGTGCGACTAATAGCGTTGACTCGTTGGACCCGCTGTTCGAAGTTCTTCTATCAGCACTTCGAAGCTTATGACGAAGACCACCGCGGGACAACTCCTTGTACTCGCAATCGAGCATGACGTACTTTGAAACGGGCACCGCGGCCACGCACATCGCAACCGAGCTTTCTACTATTATGTCGTGGTTAGGCCTAACTCCGCTCACGTGCCGATGACGAGCCAAATCCGAACTTTGGGGCGGCAAGAAACATCGCGCTAGCGGACATGCGAAAGCGAAAAAGCCGTAATGTCCTTCGTCTCCAGCAACGAATCGCATTGCCCACGGCTCCTCAGAACCGTGGATGGCATTTTGCGCATCGGCAGCGGATCCCCCGGCCAAGCTCGCCGCGCAGCGACCGCGCGGGAAGAAGCGGTGGCAGCGGCTCGCAATTTTCGCGTGTCAGCGTCCCAAACGCAACACCAAGCACGCTGCGCGCCGTTTTTTTTGTCGCTACAGCTAGGCATAGCTGATCATTGACAGACCGGGGATCGGCGGCCTTCATAACATTGGCGGCCTTCGTTCTTAAATCGGTACGTCGATATCCGCGGTGCGCTGCTCCCGTCCCGAAAGTATAAGCGATGTTTGAAGTCGGAAGTTAATGACCGTGGTAGAAAAGTCCGCTCTAAAGGAGTCCTGACCACCTTGCTGGCCTGAAATTTTAGTCAATTATATCCGAATGTCCGTTGTACCAGAATCCGTTGTAACGAAGCTCGATCAATGGAACTAATACGGAGGTCGGCATAACGCCGCAAATTGGTATGTAATATCCGAATGTCTGTTGTAAACAGATCCGTTGTAACGAGGTTATACTGTATTTTGTCTCCATTTTCATCACTCTCATGGAGAACGTCCGCGTACAGCGCGATGTCGCTCTCAATGGGGGAACCTCATGTAGTTAGTTTCATTTCTGAAAGTCAGAGTACACCCCTTTGGCGCAGGCTTGGCGCAGAATCGCCAAATTTTGAGGAAATGTAGGCAGGTTGTAGCAGCCAGGGCACTTTGGCGCAGTCGGCGCAATTGGCGCAGCGGTAGCATCACTGCAAACGGGATATTGCTAAAGCAACTGATGCAACGCGTACTAAAACGGGGCTCTTTGGACACTGCTGGACAAGTGGACATAGCTTTGACCTAAACAGGGCGATGGCGCTGGCTCGCGAACGAAGTTGAGTGGCGAGAAAAAACTGCGAGTCGGAGTTAACCTCTTAGAATCAGTTCCAAAGATGTTTTAAAAATAATTCGCTAGTTCACGGTATTTCTTACTCTCAACCGTTTTGCGCTCTGATGCTTTCTAGCCGCCTATCAAACCGATTAGCTCAGAGCTTCGGACCAAGGAGACTAAACTTGGCGTCCTAATGATTCACCGGTACACCAAGGGCAGAGCTAGCAGCTCAAGTGACCATAAGGATATATATGTCGAAAAAAAACGGACCTGACTTAGCGACTCCCCTCCAAACTTGCGAGGGGGAGCGGTGCTGTGATGAAGGTGAAAGGTGGAAGAGGATATGGGAAAGTAACTGTAACGCTATTCCCCGTTACAGTTACTGGCGAAAAAGTAACAGTGTTACAGTTACAAGTTCCTCTAACTTAAAAGTAACTAGTTACAGTTACAAGTTACTGAAAAAAGTAACTAGTTACCGGTAACGCGTTACTAGTAACTAGTTACTGCCCAAGACTGGTTACACCTATAATTTTGCTTTCCTTCGCTCGCTGCGTCATCCTCAATTTAAGTTGAACCCTCTTTGTAAGTCTCCAGGTTTCTGCTCCGTAGGTAAGTACCGGTAAGATGCAGCTGTTATATAGCTTGCTATTGAGGGATAGCGGTAGACTACCATTCGTGATTTCATAATGCTTGCTGAATGAGCCCCATCCCATCCTTATTCTCCTAGTTATTTCACTCTCGTGGTTCGGCTGCGCCGTTACTACCTGTCCTAAGTAGACGTACTCCTTTGCAACTTCCAGTGTCTCGC